>NW_027507748.1:28238353-28555853 GCF_037356315.1 Lithobates pipiens | reverse complement strand
AGGATATAAGACTGCTCAGTGGTGCTGTCTGAGGTTCTGAACCCAGGATATAAGACTGCTCAGTGGTACTGTCTGAGGCTCCGAACCCAGGATATAAGACTGCTCTGTGGTGCTGTCTGAGGTTCTGAACCCAGGATATAAGACTGCTCAGTGGTAATGTCTGCGGTTCTGATCCCAGGATATAAGACTGCTCAGTGGTGCTGTCTGAGGTTCTGAACCCAGGATATATGACTAATCTGTGGTGCTGTCTGAAGCTCCGAACCCAAGATATAAGACTGCTCTGTGGTGCTGTCTGAGGTTCTGAACCCAGGATATAAAACTGCTCTTAGGTGCTGTCTGAAATTCTGAAATCAATGTTATATTATTGCTCTTTGAGATTCTGAACCCAGGATATAAGACTGCTCAGTGGTGCTGTCTGAGGTTCTGGACCCAGGATATAAGACTGCTCAGTGGTGCTGTCTGAGGTTCTGGACCCAGGATATAAGACTGCTCTGTGGTGCTGTCTGAGGTTCTGAATCTAGTGTTATATAAATACTATATGGTGCTCTTTGAGGTTCTGAACCCAGGATATAAGACTGCTCTGTGGGGATGTCTGAAGTTCTGAACCCAGGATATAAGACTGCTCTGTCGTGTTGTCTGAGGTTCTGAACCCAGGACATAAGACAGCTCTGTGGTGCTTTCCGAGGTTCTGAATCCAGGGTTATATGACTGCTATATGGTGCTAAGTTTGTTTTGAACCCAGGTTACCAGGTTATCTGTGTGCTGTATGTTTTTTCCAATGTTCTAATCCCAATTTATAGCACTGATCAGTGGTGCTATCCGAGGTTCTGACCCAGGATATAAGACTGCTCTGTGGTGCTGTCCAAGGTTCTGAACACAGTATATAAGACTGCTCTGTGATGCTGTCTGAGGTTCTGAATCTAGTGTTATATAAATGCTATATGGTGTTTTTTGAGGTTCCGAACCCAGGATATAAGACTGCTCAGTGGTACTGTCTGAGGTTCTGAATCCAGTGTTATATAAATGCTATATGGTGTTTTTTGAGGTTCCGAACCCAGGATATAAGACTGCTCAGTGGTGCTGTCTGAGGCTCCGAACCCAGGATATAAGACTGCTCAGTGGTGCTGTCTGAGGTTCTGAACCCAGGATATAAGACTGCTCTGTGGTGCTGTCTGAGGTTCTGAACCCAGGATATAAGACTGCTCAGTGGTAATGTCTGAGGTTCTGAACCCAGGATATAAGACTGCTCAGTGGTAATGTCTGAGGTTCTGAACCCAGGATATAAGACTGCTCAGTGGTGCTGTCCAAGGTTCTGAACACAGTATATAAGACTGCTCTGTGGTGCTGTCTGAGGTTCTGAATCCAGTGTTATATAAATGCTATATGGTGTTTTTTGAGGTTCCGAACCCAGGATATAAGACTGCTCAGTGGTGCTGTCTGAGGTTCTAAACCCAGGATATAAGACTGCTCAGTGGTACTGTCTGAGGCTCCGAACCCAGGATATAAGACTGCTCTGTGGTGCTGTCTGAGGTTCTGAACCCAGGATATAAGACTGCTCAGTGGTAATGTCTGAGGTTCTGAACCCAGGATATAAGACTGCTCAGTGGTGCTGTCTGAGGTTCTGAACCCAGGATATAAGACTGCTCTGTGGTGCTGTCTGAGGTTCTGAACCCAGGATATAAGACTGCTCTGTGGTGCTGTCTGAGGTTCTGAACCCAGGATATAAAACTGCTCTTAGGTGCTGTCTGAAATTCTGAAATCAATGTTATATTAATGCTCTTTGAGATTCTGAACCCAGGATATAAGACTGCTCAGTGGTGCTGTCTGAGGTTCTGGACCCAGGATATAAGACTGCTCAGTGGTGCTGTCTGAGGTTCTGGACCCAGGATATAATACTGCTCTGTGGTGCTGTCTGAGGTTCTGAATCTAGTGTTATATAAATGCTATATGGTGCTCTTTGAGGTTCTGAACCCAGGATATAAGACTGCTCTGTGGGGATGTCTGAAGTTCTGAACCCAGGACATAAGACTGCTCTGTCGTGTTGTCTGAGGTTCTGAACCCAGGACATAAGACAGCTCTGTGGTGCTTTCCGAGGTTCTGAATCCAGGGTTATATGACTGCTATATGGTGCTAAGTTTGTTTTGAACCCAGGTTACCAGGTTATCTGTGTGCTGTATGTTTTTTCCAATGTTATAATCCCAATTTATATCGCTGATCAGTGGTGCTGTCCGAGGTTCTGAACCCAGGACATCTGACAACTTTATGGTGCTGTCCAATGCTCTGAACCCAGGTGGTCTGACATCTTTGTGGTGTTTGTCCAAGGTTCTGAGCCCAAGTTCTCTGACAGCTTTGTGGTGTTGTCCAAGGTTTTGAACCGAGAATATAAGACTGCTCTGTGGTGCTGTCCAAGGTTCTGAATCCAGGATATGTGACTGCTCTGAGATGCTGTCTACAGTTCTAAATCCAGGGTTATATAAATGCTTTATGGTGCTATTTTAGGTTCTGAACCGAGGATATAAGACTGCCCCGTGGTGCTGTCTGAAGTTCTGAAACCAGAATATAAGACTGCTCTGAGGCACTGTCCAAGGTTCTGAATCCAGGGTTAGATGACTGCTATATGGTGCCGTCTAAGGTTGTTTTGACCCCAGGTTACCAGGTTATCTTAGTGCGGTATGGTTTTTTCCAAGGTTCTGATACCAAATTATCTGACTGCGCAGTGGCACTGTCCGAGGTTCTGAACCCAGGTTGTCTGACAACTTTGTGATGCTGTCTAATGCTCTGAACCCAGGTTGTCTGACTGCTATGTGTCACTGTCTAAGGCAGTGATGGCGAACCTTGGCACCCCAGATGTTTTGGAACTACATTTCCCATGATGCTCAAATACACTGCAGAGTGCATGAGAATCATGGGAAATGTAGTTCCAAAGCATCTGGGGTGCCAAGGTTCACCATCACTGGTCTAAGGTTCCGAACCTAGGCAATCTGACTGTTGGATGGTGCTATCCAAGGTTCTGAACCCAGGTTGTCTGACTGCTATGTGGCACTCTCTAAGGTTCCGAACCTAGGCAATCTGACTGTTGGATGGTATAATCCAAGATTCTGAACTCAGGATATCTGACAGCAGCTTTATGGTGCTGTCTAATCCTCTGAACCCAAGTTGTCTGATGTCTTTGTTGTGTTGTCAAAGTTTCTGAACACAGGGTGTCTTACAGCTCTGTGGTGTTGTCCAAGGCTCTGAATCCAGGTTGTCTGACAACCTTGTGGTTTTGTCCAAGGTACTGAACCCAGGTTGTCTGACCACTATGTGGCACTTTCTAAGGTTATGAACCTAGGTAATCTGACTGTTGGATGGTACTATCCAAGGTTCTAAACCCAGGTTGTCTGACAGCTTTGTGGTGTTGTCCAAGGGTCTGACCCAGGTTGTCTGGCAGCTTTGTGGTGTTGTCCAAGGGTCTGACCCAGGTTGTCTGGCAGCTTTGTGGTGTTGTCCAAGGTTCCGAGCCCAGGTTGACTGAATGCCATGTGGCACTCTCTAAGATCCCCAATCAAGGTAATCTGACTGTTGGCTGGTATAATCCAAGATTCTGAACTCAGGATATCTGACAGCTTTATGGTGCTGTCTAATGCTCTGAACCAAAGTTTTCTGATGGCTTTGTGGTGTTGTCCAAGTTTCTGAACCCAGGGTGTATTACAGCTTCGTGGTGTTGCCCAAGGCTCTGAATCCAGATTGTCTGACAACCTTGTGGTTTTGTCCAAGGTACTGAACCCAGGTTGTCTGACTGCTATGTGGCACTGTCTAAGGCAGTGATGATGAACCTTGGCACCCCAGATGTTTTGGAACTACATTTCCCATGATGCTCAACTACACTGCAGAATGCATGGGCATCATGGGAAATGTAGTTCCAACACACCTGGAGTGCCAAGGTTCACCATCACTGGTCTAAGGTCATGAACCTAGGTAATCTGACTGTTGGATGGTGCTCTCCAAGGTTCTAAACCAAGGTTGTCTGACAACTTTTTGGTGTTGTCCAAGGTTCTGAACCCAGGTTGCCTGACTTCTATGTGGCACTCTCTAAGGTCACCAACCTAGGTAATCTGACTGTTGGCTGGCATAATCCAAGATTCTGAACCCAGGATATCTGACAGCTTTATGGTGCTGTCTAATGCTCTGAACCAAAGTTTTCTGATGGCTTTGTGGTGTTGTCCAAGTTTCTGAACCCAGGGTGTATTACAGCTTCGTGGTGTTGCCCAAGGCTCTGAATCCAGATTGTCTGACAACCTTGTGGTTTTGTCCAAGATACTGAACCCAGGTTGTCTGACTGCTATGTGGCACTGTCTAAGGCAGTGATGGTGAAACTTGGCACCCCAGATGTTTTGGAACTACATTTCCCATGATGCTCAACTACACTGCAGAATGCATGGGCATCATGGGAAATGTAGTTCCTACACACCTGGAGTGCCAAGGTTCACCATCACTGGTCTAAGGTTATGAACCTTCGTAATCAGACTGTTGGATGGTGCTCTCCAAGGTTCTAAACCAAGGTTGTCTGACAACTTTTTGGTGTTGTCCAAGGTTCTGAACCCAGGTTGCCTGACTTCTATGTGGCACTCTCTAAGGTCCCCAACCTAGGTAATCTGACTGTTGGCTGGCATTAACCAAGATTCTGAACCCAGGATATCTGACAGCTTTATGATGCTGTCTAATGCTCTGAACCCAAGTTGTCTGATGGCTTTGTTGTGTTGTCCACGTTTCTGAACACAGGGTGTCCTACAGCTTCGTGGTGTTGCCCAAGGCTCTGAACCCAGGTTGTCTGACTGCTATGTGGCATTGTCTGATGTCTGATTGTCTGATCCAGAAAAAGACACATGAGAGCTTTTCATCGGAAAATGTGACCGTGTGTGTGCCCCAGGGTGTCTTACAGCTTTGTGGTGTTGCCCAAGGCTTTGAATCCAGGTTGTCTGACAACCTTGTGGTTTTGTCCAAGGTACTGAACCCAGGTTGTCTGACTGCTATGTGGCACTGTCTAAGGCAGTGATGGTGAACCTTGGCACCCCAGATGTTTTGGAACTACATTTCCCATGATACTCAACTACACTGCAGAATGCATGGGCATCATGGGAAATGTAGTTCCAACACACCTGGAGTGCCAAGGTTCACCATCACTGGTCTAAGGTCATGAACCTAGGTAATCTGACTGTTGGATGGTGCTCTCCAAGGTTCTAAACCAAGGTTGTCTGACAACTTTTTGGTGTTGTCCAAGGTTCTGAAACCAGGTTGCCTGACTTCCATGTGGCACTCTCTAAGGTCACCAACCTAGGTAATCTGACTGTTGGCTGGCATAATCCAAGATTCTGAACCCAGGATATCCGACAGCTTTATGGTGCTGTCTAATGCTCTGAACCAAAGTTTTCTGATGGCTTTGTGGTGTTGTCCACGTTTCTGAACACAGGGTGTCCTACAGCTTCGTGGTGTTGCCCAAGGCTCTGAACCCAGGTTGGCTGACTGCTATGTGGCATTGTCTGATGTCTGATTGTCTGATCCAGAAAAAGACACATGAGAGCCTTTCATCGGAAAATGTGACCGTGTGTGTGTGCCCCAGGGTGTCTTACAGCTTTGTGATGTTGCCTAAGGCTTTGAATCCAGGTTGTCTGACAACCTTGTGGTTTTGTCCAAGGTACTGAACCCAGGTTGTCTGACTGCTATGTGGCACTGTCTAAGGCAGTGATGGTGAACCTTGGCACCCCAGATGTTTTGGAACTACATTTCCCATGATGCTCAACTACACTGCAGAATGCATGGGCATCATGGGAAATGAAGTTCCAACACACCTGGAGTGCCAAGGTTCACCATCACTGGTCTAAGGTCATGAACCTAGGTAATCAGACTGTTGGATGGTGCTCTCCAAGGTTCTAAACCAAGGTTGTCTGACAACTTTTTGGTGTTGTCCAAGGTTCTGAACCCAGGTTGCCTGACTTCTATGTGGCACTGTCTATGGTTATGAACCTAGGTAATCTGACTGTTGGATGGTACCATCCAAGATTTTGAACCCAGGTCATCTGACATCTTTATGGTGCTGTCTGATGCCCTGAACCCAGGTTATCCGATTGCGGTGTGACACGGTCCTAGATTCTGAACCTAGGTAATCATACTTCTGGGTGGTGCCATCCAAGGTTCTGAACCCAGACCTCTGTTCAGTGCTATCTGGAGCTCTAACCCCGGGTTTTCCAGGCTTTATCTTGGTTCTGAAAAACGGAAGCTCTTTATACTGTATGTCCTCACTCAGAGGATTTAGCATTGTAAAGACTCATATGGATTCATTGTGTCTCCATGAATCTTATCTTCCTTTAATCCATGTACATACGACACCTGTCTATAAAATGTCACGGTCACAGAAGCTTCTAAATATAAGAAAGAATAAACAGAACTTTGTGTGCCAGCGAGAGGCTTTGATATCTTGAAGCAATAACTCACAAAGCTGCAATATATTTGCTCCAGCTGACCTTGAGGCTGTAAGAGATTTTTTATTTTTTTTGTTTTTGTTACAAAAGTCTGAAAAAAGCCACCGATATAAAAGATAGAAAAAGTAAAAGAAAAAAAAAAGAAAAAAACATATCTACAGGTCGGGATGGAGGTCATCATTCATTGTTTTTAATATAAAACAAAAAATAAAAAATAACACAACGAATAATAAAAAGTGCTCGTAAATATGAAATATTTTTATGTCAGTTTAAAGAGGTATTAAACCCAAAATTAAAAATGTCTTATATTGCAGCTTACCGATTCTCAGATGTGGCGGCTGCAGTCGTTTTCTTATTTAGGCTTCGTCTTGCCAATAGGTCTGGTATTTTTCGACTTTTTTTTAAGTGCGTAACCGTACTTGCGTTATTTTCCGATCAAATTTAACAGGCCAGGCGGCCCAGCAAAAATGGCAGTTAGAGGGTTGAGACAAACCGTTTAATACTGACAGGTGACTGACAGGTGATCTATTTATTTTTCCACTTAACGTAACAGGCTTAAGCTGTCCAGAAAAAAAAGTGTCAGTTAGCGGGAACACTGACAAGGATGACTGAGATCTATTATTTTTTTCTATCTAATGTAACAGGCCAAACGGCACAGGAAAAATGGCAGTTAGAGGGTAGAGGTAAACCGTTTAATTCTGACAGGAATTAATGGGTCTCTTGTCCGTGTTTTCTCTAACTGACGCTTTTTACTTTTTCTTTATTATTTTTCCATGTAATGTAACAGGCTAAGTGGCCCATCAAAAATGGCAGTTAGAGGCGTGAGACAAACCGTTTAATACTGACGAGTGACTGAAATCTATTATTTGTTCACCTAATGTAATGGGCCAAACTGTCCAGAAAAAAGTGGCAGTTAGAGGAAACACTGACAAGAATGATCGAGATCCATTATGTTTCCATCTAATTTAACAGGCCAAGCTGTCCAGAAAAAAAAAGTGGCAGTTAGATGAAACACTAACAAGGATGACTGAGATCCCTTATGTTTCCATCTAATTTAACAGGCCAAGCGGCCCAGAAAAAATGGCAGTTAGAGGGTTGAGACAAACTGTTTAATTCCGACAGGTGACTGCAATCAATTATTTCTCCACTTAATGTAACAGGCTAAGTGGCCCAGCAAAAATGGCAGTTAAAGGCTTGAGACAAACCATTTAATACTGACGGGTGACTGAAATCTATTATTTTTCCACTTAATATAATAGTCCAGAAAAAAAAGTGTCAGTTAGAGGAAACACTGACAAGGATGACCGAGATCCCTTATGTTTACATCTAATTTAATAGGCCAAGTGGCCCAGAAAAAATGGCAGTTAGAAGGTTGAGACTAACCGTTTAATTCTGGCAGGTGACTGCAATGAATTATTTCTCCACTTAATGTACCAGGCTAAGCTGTCCAGAAAAAAAATGACAGTTAGAGGGCTGAGATAAACCATTTAACACTGGCAGGGATGACTGAGATTCGTTATTTTTTCCATGTAATAAAACAGGCCAAGCAGCCCAGCAAAAATGGCAGTTAGAGGCTTGAGATACACCATTTAATACTGACGAGTGACTGAAATCTATTATTTGTCCACTTAATGTAACGGGCCAAGCTGTCCAAAAAAAAAGTGGCAGTTAGAGGAAACACTGACAAGGATGATCGAGATCCATTATGTTTCCATCTAATTTAACAGGCCAAGTGGCCCAGCAAAAATGGCAGTTAGAGGGTTGAGACAAACTGTTTAGTTCCGACAGGTGACTGCAATCGATTATTTCTCCACTTAATGTAACAGACTAAGTGGCCCAGCAAAAATGGCAGTTAGAGGCTTGAGACAAGCCATTTAATACTGACGGGTGACTGAAATCTATTATTTGTTCACTTAATGTAATGGGCCAAGCTGTCCAGAAAAAAAGTGACAGTTAGAGGAAACACTGATAAGGATGATCGAGATCCATTATTTTTCCATCTAATTTAACAGGCCAAGCTGTCCAGAAAAAAAAGTGTCAGTTAGAGGAAACACTAACAAGGATGACTGAGATCCCTTATGTTTCCATCTAATTTAACAGGCCAAGCGGCCCATCAAAAATGGCAGTTAGAGGGTTGAGACAAACCGTTTAATTCCGACAGGTGACTGCAATCAATTATTTATCCACTTAATGTAATGGGCCAAGCTGTTAAAAAAAAAAGTGGCAGTTAAGTGTCAGTCAACTTGTCAGGTTTTCACACATTCCTGGGTATTGTAGCCGCTATAAGTGTGTGTATACCTACCCCCCCCCAACATATAACATGCCCCGGTGGCAGTAAAATGGGCGTCGGCTTGAATTTCATTTTCATTCTTTGCTCATATCAACTTCATTTCTTAGCCCATCGAACACTGGCCTCCCCCTAGATTTAGGATGGTTCTGCCCCAGTGTGTCTCCATTGCTCCTCCATCCAGATTGGAGACCCCTCCCCCCCACCCCAAGACAGGTGTCACTGGCTGAATCACCAAGTGCAAATAATGGGAAAAACATCCTAAAAAAAAAAAGAAAACTAATGCAGCCATCACATCTAAGAATTGGTAAGCTGCAGAATGTTACATGTTTGCTTTTAATGCGGCTTCGGGGATAGGATTTAACAAGCAACAGAAAGTAAAATAAGTAACAATGTCAGCAATGCAGCGTGTTTATAGAATGGAGATTCGATCGGTAAAACGTAGCGGTCTTAATATTACAAGGGTGACGTTCTGCGATTGGCAGTAACATTCGTAGAATGTGTTTAATGTGATATTTTGTAGCAGAGGGAGAGGAATGAAGAGTCAATGACAAGGAAGAAGTGTAAGTCCTCCTGACACCGGACAGCTTGGCCCGGGCAGCGCTTATCAGTGACAGTCGTAATGGTTCTGCTGGCGCCGTGACAATATATAACGATCTCCGCGGGATTACATCTCCCATTTGGCTTTGGTAAAACTTCCATTTCCCCCAGGAAGAAGTTTAAAAAAAAAAAAAAAAAAATTCAAGGTTGTCCACAAACGTGAAGAGAGGGTAGCCAGTTAAACTGAGTGATTTACTGACTACGGATAGAAGGGAAGGAATAGAAACGCACGTTTAACGATTAACGTTTAGCAAACGGCCTATTTTATTTCTGAAAATTACACTAAAAAATAAAAAAATAAATGTTATCCTGCAGCTTACCAATTTTTAGATGTGCTGGCTGTGTTAGTTTTCTTTTTTTCCCTTTATTTTCGCCTGTTGATCCAGGTGAAACAAACAAGCCAAGCTGTCCAGCAAAAGTGGCAGTTAAAGGGTTTCCCGCACTGCGTACCAGTGTGAACAAGCCCTCGAGCACACGGGCAGAGAAAAAAATATCGCTGCTGCCAGAGGCGTGTGGCATTTTCTTTAAAAAAACTGCGCTGTAGCCGAATGACGGATGCTGAACACAGATTGAGGTAAAAAAGACAATCAGCGGCTCCTTACCATGTGATCACAGTGTCCA
Source organism: Lithobates pipiens (assembly GCF_037356315.1). Classification (NCBI taxonomy): domain Eukaryota; kingdom Metazoa; phylum Chordata; class Amphibia; order Anura; family Ranidae; genus Lithobates; species Lithobates pipiens. The sequence continues at coordinate 28,545,887 of NW_027507748.1, read as the reverse complement.
ATCACAGCTGATCACGGATGGAAATAGAAGCCAGATAGTGGCACTCCTTTCATCATGCTGACAGCGTGAGGAGAGGAGAAGAGAGCTCATAACTGACTTCTCTAAGGCCCCTTTCACACTGGGGCGGCGCGGGCGTCGGCGGTAAATCGCCAATATTTTTAGCGTCGCTTTACCCTCGTTTTAGCGGCGGTATTCGGCCGCTAGCAGGGCGGTTTTACCCCCCGCTAGTGGTTGAAAAAGGGTTAAAACCACCCGCGGCGCTTTGCAGGCGGTATAGCCGCGCTGCCCCATTGATTTCAATGAGTAAGAGCGGTGAATATACCGCTCCTTCACCGCTCCAAAGATGCCGCTAGCAGGACTTTTTTCACCGTCCTCCCAGCGCACCGCTCCAGTGTGAAAGCCCTCCAGCTTTCACACTGGAGTGAAAGGGGCCGGTTTCTTCAGGCGCTATTTTTAGCGCTGTAGCGCCTGAAAACTGCCCCAATGTGAAAGGGGCCTAACAAGGATATCTACACTGATAATCAGGGCAGTCCCAACAGTGCCCACCAGTGCTGCCAATCAGTGACCAAAAGTGCCACCTATCAGTGCCGATCAGTGCATTCTATCAATTACCATCAATGTTCATCAGTTGCTCCTCATCAGTGCCCATCAGTGCAGCCTATCAGTGCCCATAAATGCTCATCAGTGTCACCTCATCAGTGCCCATCAGTTTCACCTATCATTGCTCATCAGTGCCGCCTCATCAGTGCTCATCAGTGCAGCCTATCATTGCCCATTATTGTTCATCAGTGCCACCTCATCAGTGCCCATCATTGCAGCCTATCAGTGCCCATCAGTGCCACCTCATTAGTGCCCAACAGTGCAGCCTTTCAGTGCCCATTAATGCTCATCAGTGTCACCTCATCAGTGCTTATCAGTGCAGCCTATCAGTGCCACCTCATCAGAGCCCATCCGTGAAGCCTATCAGTGTCCATCAATGCTCATCTGTGCCACCTTATCAGTGTCCATCAGTGCCCAACAGTGCAGCCTATCAGTGCACATTAATGCTGATCAGTGCCCATCAGTGCAGCCTATCAGCACCCATAAATGCCACCTTATCAGTGTCCATCAGTGCAGCCTATCCGTGCCACCTGTCAGTGCCACCTCATCAGCACCCATCAGTGCAGGCTAACAGTGCCCATCAATGCTCATCAGTGCCACCTTATCAGTGTCCATCAGTGCAGCCTATCAGTGCACATTAATTCTCATCAGTGCCCATCAGTGCAGCCTATCAGTGCCCATCAATGCCACCTATAAGTGCCACCATATCAGTGTCTATCGGTGCCATCTCATCAGTGCCCAACAGTGCAGCCTATCAGTGCCCATTAATGCTCATCAGTACCACCTTATCAGTGCCACCTCATCAGCGCCCATCAGTGCAGCCTATCAGTGCCCATCAATGCCACCTTATCAGTGTCCATCAGTGAAGCCTGTCGGTGCCAATCAGTGATGGAGAAAAATAACCTGTTTGCAAAATTTTATAACTAACTGTCTTTTTTTCTGCAAAAAATAAAAACCCCAGCAAAATAAAGCTCTGTTAGTGTGAAAAAAATGCTAAAAATCTTGTTTGGGTACAGTGTAGCATGACCGCGCAATTGTCATTCAAAGTGCGACAGCGCTGGAAGCTGAAAATTGGCCTGGGGAGGAGGGGAGGAGTGCCCGGTAGGCAAAAGGTTAAAGTGGTTGTAATTTATTTATTTATTTAATTTTAACCAGTTAAGGGTCACCCTATGGCAGGTAGACTGCTACAGGGTGACTGTCAAGTATGTACTGTGTATGTGATTCTGCCCTTTGCCTAGGGGGCGCACTGCTTCTGCTGTGATTATGCACAGCAGAAGCCCATCTGCAGGTGCCGGACAATGTACGTCCCCCGACACCCACCGAACGCCGGGCAGAGACACAGAACGGAGCTCAGTCTATGTAAACAAGGCAGAGCTCCATTCTGACAGGGGGGAAGGGATAGATTCTGTGTCCTGCAAAGCAGGGAATAACATCCATCACTTCCCTGAGTAACAGCACCTCCCACAGTACACAAAAACACTGGCTAGGCACACAGTTAACACTTTGATCCCCCCCTGATGTCAACCCCTTCCCAGCCAGTGTCATTCGTACAGTGACAGTGCATATTTTTAGCACCGATCACTGTATTAGTGTCACTGTTTCCCACAAAGTGTCAGTTAAGGTCAGATTGTCCTCCACAATATCACAGCCCCACTATAAATCGCTTATCACCACCATTGCTAGTATATTAGAAAAATAAATAAAAATTCCATTATTTATCCCATAGTTTGTAGACGCTATAACTTTTGAGCAAACCAATCAATATACGCCTATTGGGATTTTTTTTTTACCAAAAATATGTTGCGGAATACATGTTGGTCTAAATGTATGACTTTTTTTTTTTTTTATTATTGGATATGTATTATAGCAGGAAAAAAAATATATATATATATATATTTTTTCAAAATTTTCAGTCTTTTATTGTTTATAGCGCAAAAAATAAAAACCGCAGAGGTGATGATATACCACCAAAAGAAAGCTCTATTTGTGGTGCAGCGCCGCACGACCGCGCAATTGTCAGTTAAAGTAACGCAGTGCCGTATCGCATAAAATGGCCTGGTCAGAAAAAGGGGGTAAATCTTCCGGAGGTTAAGCGGTTAAGTAAGTTCTTTTCTCTTCTGCCCCAGAGGCTGACAATCTGATACTCTCGTACGTTTGTTCTTTATGTAATGGGTGACATTTAGGATCCACTCTACTGGTTGTCCTTTCCATGGGACATAATGACAAAATATTGGAGAGATTTATAAAGCAGCAAATAATTGGCCTTTGCATGCTCCATTTATGGATTTGGTTTGTTTCATTTGTGAGTATTCCGCCTTCCCCGGAAAAAAATGAATATTGCTTCCGAATGGGGTCCTGCGGTGTTCACTTCTCTCTGTTGCACAAAGCCGAGCCTTCCCCACTCTCCAGTATCTGAAAAAATAAAAAAATAATAAATAAAGTTCACAAAATTACAGAGTAACTAAATTACAAACAACCCAAAAAAATAAAAAATAAATATTAAATTATATATATATATATATATATATATATATATATATATATATATATATATATATATATATATATATATATATATATATTAATATATATATATATATATATAAAATGTATTTTATTTTACTTTTTTTCGTTTTTTTTTTTTTTTTTTTATATATATAGTAAACTAAAATAAACATATTTAATACAGCACTTGATGCAATATTTTATCCCTCCCTTTCCCCCTGGTGACAAGCGTGTGTGGCGGCAACCAGGTGAGGAGTACAAAGACAAGTGTGCCTTGCCTACAGTCATGGTGGTGGGAGTGTCATGGTCTGGGGCTGCATGAGTGCTGCCGGTGTCTTATCATATAAGGTCCCCCATCAGATAGGGTCCGCTGTGTACTGAGCATGTGCAGTACACAGCAACACAGATGCCGAAAATAGCCGAGGATGAACGGCGCCTGCGCCCGTGAGTCCATGGTTCTAGCCCCACCACCGAAGTGGACATAGAGTAGGAATAAAAAAGAGCCGAGCGCAGCAAGGCCGAGCCCGAAGCGTGGCGAGCGAAGCGAGCCCGCGAGGGGGCCGTCTAATTTTCACAACCCTATGTCCGCTTAGATGGTGGGGCTACCACCTCCACTCACGGCGCAGGCGCCGTTCAGCTTCGGAGATTTTACGAAGCTTCTTCTGCCCCGTACTGCGCATGCGCAGTATGGGGCGGACGCTATATGATGGCCGGACTGAATATGCCAGAACACCGGCACTGGGGAGCTACAGTTCAGTGAGGGAACCATGAATGCCAACATGTACTGTGACATACTGAAGCAGAGCATGATCCCCTCCCTTCAGAGACTGGGCTGCAGGACAGTATTCCAACATGTGAGGGATGTACTATATATATATATATATATTTATATATATTTTTTTTTTTTTGGGTAGTAGGATGGTTACCTTTAATATTCATTCAAACCCCTTTTTGTCAACTTGTGTGCATGTTATCAGGCCAGAATCACCAGGGTATGTAAACTTTTGATCAGGGTCATTTGGGTAGTTTCTGTTTTCATTATGATTTAAAAAGAGTCAACACAGTTGATTGATAATAAATGGCTTCAACCAAACACTAACCACGAGTAAAAGAAAAGTTTTTCTGTTATCATTCATATTCTCTAAAAAATAACCAAATAATCATAAATTCTGCCAGGGTATGTAATATATATATATTTATTTGTATTTGTTTATTTATTGAAATTAGTAGGTATAATATTATATTGTGCTTGTTTTCACAAAAAATGTTTGTGTAGTTTAATAAAGACCTGCGCAAATAAAAATATATATTGTTATTGAAAAAAAACTGAATTAAATCTATAATTATAGAATGATAATTTAAAAAAAAAAGAGCCGTGCATTTTTTTAACAGCCACCATTTTATTCTCCAGGGCCTCTGCTTTCAGAAAATATAAAATGGGTGCACGCAATTTTGAGTCTTGACATTGTTTGGTATCTATTTACTTGACACAACCTAATCTTTTATTTAAATATATATATATATATCTCAATATATCTATTTCTCTCTCTCTCTCTCTCTCTCTCTCTCTCTCTCTCTCTCTCTCTCTCTATATATATATATATATATATATATATATATAATATATATATATGATATATATATCTATCTATCTATCTATCTATCTATCTATCTATCTATCTATCTATCTATCTATCTATCTATATCTATCTATATCTATATAGATCTATATAGATCTATATAGATCTATATAGATCTATATATATACATAGATCTATATATATACATAGATCTATATATATACATAGATCTATATAAATATATATATATACATAGATCTATATAAATATATATATATACATAGATCTATATAAATATATATATATACATAGATCTATATAAATATATATATATACATAGATCTATATAAATATATATATATATAAAAAAAAAAAATATTTGTGTATTATTGAAATTAATAGGTATAATATTGTGCTTGTTTGCACTTAAAAAAATTGTGTAGTTTAAAAAAGAGCTGCGCAAAGAAAAACATATTTTTGTTAATAAAAACTGAAATAAAATTATAATTATAGGATGATAATAAAAATAAAAAAAAAGCTGTGCAAATATCATGCAACATAAAAAAAAAAATGTAATAGCCACCATTTTATTCTGCAGGGCCTCTGCTTTCAGAAAATATAACACGTTTGAGGGTTTTAAGGTAAAAAAATAAATAAAACATATATGAAAAAAAAAAAAAAATTCCCAGACGCAAAACTGTTAATAACGCGACGCTCAAGTCTCCAAACCCTCTACAGTGAATATAAAACGAATAGTTATGGATCCCCCCGGGTACATATTTAAATACAAACAATACAGTACAATAAAAGATCAGCCCATGAAAAGATCTAATCTCGTTTATCTCCGGCGTGTATACAATATTCCTTCCTGAACCCAGAGAAGCGGATAGTTCAGCCGATGTTGTTCTTGGGTTTGCGCGCATATCATTTCCGCACTTTATATTGAAACCGACTCTAATATCTGATGTCACATTGGGCTGCTAATGACTGCAGTTATTTAAAAGATGGATTTTTACCGAGGAGCCCACGCCAAGCAGATCATCATCATCCCTCAGTGTTGAACATTTAGATGAATATATTGCTTAGAAGAGGCTGGAATATATCGCAGGCAGCCAACCTTACCGTCATTAGGCATTACTTAGAGTTTATGTGCCTGTGCTGTGTACATCTAATGCCTTCCACCGAGGGAGAGGAGATGAGATTGACTGATAGATGGGGGAACATGAAAAGAGCTGGAGAGGAACAAGAGGATGAGCCATCCATAATGGCTGGAGCTGGGTGCGTATCTCTCTAATGACTACACCAAAATCACACTTAAAGGGGAACCCCGGGATGTGCTTTGTCTTTTCTAGCATTTGAAAAAGTACAGACGCTCCCATATTGTGGCGATTATGTAGATAAAGCAGAGCTTGCATTAAAATGGACCTTCACCCTTAAATAAATGACCCGCCTCTTCCCCCTCCCTCTACCACAAATGGTAACACAGTATATATATATATATATATAATTATTATTATTATTATTATTATTATTTTATTTATATATATATATTATTTATTTATTTATATATATATATATATATATATATATATATATATATATATATATATATATATATATATATATATATACTATTTTATCAAAACTATTGGTACACATGCCTTTATACACATTTACACAATTACACAATTTAATGGCATCCCAGTCTAAAGCCCCATACACACTATCAGATTTTCTGATGATTTTTTTCCTTCAGATTTACCAAAACCATATAATATGGGGTCAAACCTTGGGAGTTCCAATTTGTATGCAATCAGGCCGGCCCTTCTACTATGTGGTTTGGTAGATCTGAAGGAAAAAATCAGCATAAAATCTGATAGTGTGTATGGGGCTTTAGTCCGTAGGGTTCAGTATTGAGTTGGCCCACCCTTTGCAGCTATAACGGCTTCAACTTCTTCTGGGAAGGCCGTCCACAAGGTTTAGGAGTGTGTCTATGGGAATGTTTGGCCATTCTGCCAGAAGCGCATTTTGTGAGGTCAGGCAAAGATGTTGGATGGGAAGGCCTGGCTCGCAGTCTCCGCGCTAATTAACCCCGAAGGTGTTCAATCGGGTTGAGGCCAGGACTTGACTGTGCAGGCCCTTCAAGTTCCTCTACTCCAAACTCGCTCATCCGTGTCTTTATGGACCTTTCTTTGTGCACTGGTGCGCAATCATGTTGGAACAAGAAGGGGCCATCCCCAAACTGGTCCCACAAAGTTGGGAGCATGAAATTGTCCAAAATTGTCTGATGCCTTAAGAGTTCTCTTTACTGCAACTAAGGGGCCAAGCTCAACCCTGAAACATAACCCCCATACCATAATCCCCCCAATTCATCCCAAAGATGTTCTATTGGGTTGAGGTCAGGACTCTTTGTGCACTGGTCCAAATCATTTGGTGGAGGGGGGATTATGGTGTGGGGGGTTGTTTTTCAGGGGTTGGGTTTGGCCCCTTAGTTCCAGTGAATGGAACTCTTAAGGCGTCAGCATACCAAGACATTTTGGACAATTTCATGCTCCCAATTTTGTAGGAACAGTTTGGGGATGGCCCCTTCCTGTTCCAACATGACTGCGCACAAGTGCACAAAGCAAGGTCCATAGAGAGATGGATAAGTGAGTTTGGGGTGGAGGAACTTGACTGGCCTGCACAGAGTCCTGACCTCAATCCGATAAAACACCTTTGGGATGAATTAGAGCGGAGACTTTGAACCAGGCCATCTCGTCCAACATCCGTGCCTGACCTCACAAATGTCCTTCTGGAAGAATGGTCAAACATTCCCATAGACACACTCCTAAACCTTGTGGACAGCTTTCCCAGAAGAGTTGAAACTGCATGTAATAGCAGGCACCCCAATACCTTTGATTTTATATATATATATATATATATATATATATATATATATATATATATATATATATATATATGAAAACCAAAGGGTTTTTTTGGGGTGCTAGGTTGGTTTTAAGCAAGGGAAGCCATAAGTAGATATGTATTATGGATAAAAAAACAGAAACACATCCACTATGGTCTTCATGCCATCCAATCTATCCATCAATATGACCATTGTAGAATCGTAGAAGATATGTGACTGATTGCGTATTTAAGCTGCCTGCCCACACACATGCAGAAAATATATAATGGGGGTGGGATGGCAACACAAGCTTCATGCTGTTGTGGGTGGTAGAATGTGTAGAAAAGCAGGAAGTGGAGATGGTAGAATAGAGAATTCCTTTATAAATTGATAATCACAGTGATAACGGATGGGGTGCAATCACCTTGGTTCCTATCAGAGATTGTCCTGAAGGTGAGCGTCTCTCTGTCTGAGTAACGAGCGTGTCATCCATATGAAGATGAGAGGCCTGACAGCGGCTACAACAACAACCATCACTCGCCCCCCGGATCCTGCATGGGCCGGGTAATCCTAACAAGACTCATGCTTGACTTACCCCTCCGATGGAAAGACTTTCATTACAGCTAGCCAAGCATTTCCCTCTTGTCCAGGAGGAGCCTGGGAAATACACCACCCCGAGAAATACGCCACCCCGAGAAATACACCACCCCGAGAAATACGCCACCCCGAGAAATACACCACCCCGAGAAAGATACCACCCAAAGAAATACACCACCCCGAGAAATATACCACCCTGAGAAGTAAACAACCCCGAGAAATATACCACCCTAAGAAATACACCACCCCGAGAAATATACCACCCTGAGAAATACACAACCCCGAGAAATATACCACCCTAAGAAATACACCACCCCGAGAAATATACCACCCTGAGAAATACACCACCCAGAGAAATACACCACCCCGAGAAATACACCACCCCGAGAAATACACCACCCCGAGAAATACACCACCCCGAGAAATATACCACCCTGAGAAATACACCACCCAGAGAAATACACCACCCCGAGAAATACACCACCCCGAGAAATATACCACCCTGAGAAATACACCACCCCGAGAAATATACCACCCTGAGAAATACACCACCCCGAGAAATACACCACCCCAAGAAATACACCACCCCGAGAAATACATCACCCCAAGAAATACACCACCCCGAGAAATATACCAGCCCGAGAAATACACCACCCAGAGAAATATACCAGCCCGAGAAATACATCACCCCAAGAAATACACCACCCCGAGAAATACACCACCACGAGAAATATACCACCCTGAAAAATATACCACCCCGAGAAATACATCACCCCAAGAAATACACCACCAGGAGAAATACACCACCCCAAGAAATACACCATCCCGAGAAATATACCACCCCGAGAAATACACAATCCAAAGAAATACACCACCCCAAGAAATACACCACCCTGAGAAATATACCACCCCGAGAAATACACCAGCCCAAAGAAATACACCAGCCCAAAGAAATACACCACCCTGAGAGAAAAATACCACCATGAGAAATATACCACCCCGAGAAATACACCATCCCAAGAAATTACCTACCTGATGGAGTGGGGTTCTGTATTTTAATTCTGTACTTCATTCTTTCACTCCTTCCTTTCCAATACATGGAAAAAGGGAAATGGAGGGAGAGAAAATAAAGAAACAAGGGAGAGATGGATAGATAGACAGATAGATATTGGTAAACCTATAAATCCTTTTATAGGTTTTCCTTGAGCCATAAGCAATTCCTGACTCTCAAAGTAACCAATGACACCATTGATCTTTTATCCATCTGTACATGCGGCCACTGACTACCTATGGAAGGGGCATTCTTCCCAATAGCAACCAATGTAAGGGACATTCTTCTCACTGATCACCAATGTAAGGGGCATTCTTCCCACGGTCCACCAATGTAAGGAGCATTCTTCTCACGGTCCACCAATGTAAGAATCATTCTTGAATGTTTTTTAATTTATATTGTGAGCATATCAAGAATCGCTTTACATGCGAAGTGTTTGTTCCCATTATTAGAGCCGGTGTTCTGGAGAATTGAGGATCTCCCCATATTTAAGCATAAGGCTTGAATAGACCCTAAGGGTCTTCTCCCTAAGGTTAGGGGCCAATTCACACAGAGGTGGATGGTGGAGGTGATCGCAAACCAGGCGTTTTGTGGCACAGATTGGATTCATCATGTGTGAGTGAGAGGGTCTTCCACTCATCTCAGATTCATCACGGGATTCCATTGTATAAAAAAAAAAAAATTTTTACCAGATTTTTTTTTTTTTTGCTGTGCACCTCTCTGATTTAGTTTCATGTTGGTATTCTGGCCTGACCTACAATTCACCAAATGCCACCCACTTGTCAAAAAGGGAGAGCCTTCCTGACCAGTGATGGTGTGATTAGACAGAGTAATGACAGTTGTTGGAAGTTACCTGTGAAGTCAGGGAGGTCGGGTCCTGTACCGGTAACAATGTAACATCCGGTGGTGTTCGCCCGTAGATGGACACAGGATAGTTTTTATTTAACTTTCCGGTATGTGCGGCATTCTGGTGTCTGCTTTCATACAGAACACCTTGTAAAGAGTTAACGGCATCCACATCGGCTTATGTCAAGAATCCTGGCACAGTGGAAGATTCCGGCACTCAATTCTTTGTAGTGCAAATATAAAAAGTGATACACTTGTCACTCGTCACTTGTCATTTGCTTCTACGTAATACAGGAGCTAAAATTATCTCTGGAAGAATAATAAATTGCCAGAAATAAGAGGTGGGCGTTTGTCTGCTCTTTAATTAAAAGGGCTAATTCCGCCAAGGCTGAACAAATTAAGCTTTAATGCAGCTAGGCTAACACACAACATTCAAAGGCTTTCCCTGATTTTCTTTTCCAGCTACAGGAAATTCTTGGGCTAGAAGCTCCAGGTCATCTTTTATAGGTGTGGTCGACGAAAATATAGGCAATGGTTGGTGTAAACCAGCCTTTGTCAGCCATGGGTTTGTGGAGATTTGGGGTTCTTCCAGAGGTTTTCCTTGAGCCATAAGCAATTTCTGACTCTCAAGGTAACCAATGACACCATTGATCTTTTATCTATCTGTACATGGGGCCATTGATGACCTAAGGAAGGGGCATTCTTCCCAATAGCAACCAATGTAAGGGGCATTATTTTCACTGACCACCAATGTAAGGAACATTCTTCTCACTGATCACCAATGTAAGGAACATTCTTCTCACTGATCACCAATGTAAGGAGCATTCTTCCCACTGATCACCAATGTAAGGAACATTCTTCCCACTGATCACCAATGTAAGGAACATTCTTCTCACTGATCACCAATGTAAGGAGCATTCTTCTCACTGATCACCAATGTAAGGAGCATTCTTCTCACTGATCACCAATGTAAGGAACATTCTTCCCACTGATCACCAATGTAAGGAACATTCTTCTCACTGATCACCAATGTAAGGAGCATTCTTCTCACTGATCACCAATGTAAGGAACATTCTTCTCACTGATCACCAATGTAAGGAACATTCTTCTCACTGATCACCAATGTAAGGAACATTCTTCTCACTGATCACCAATGTAAGGAACATTCTTCTCACTGATCACCAATGTAAGGAACATTCTTCCCACTGATCACCGATGTAAGGGACATTCTTCTCACTGATCACCAATGTAAGGAGCATTCTTCTCACTGACCACCAGTATATGAAATATTCATTCCACTGACCACCAGTGTAAGAAGGATTATTCCCACTGATCACCAATGTAAGGAGCATTCGGCTCACTGATGACCAATGTAAGGAGCAATCTTCCCACTGATCACCAATGTAAGGAGCATTCTTCCCACTGATGACCAACGTAAGGAGCATTCTTCCCACTGATGACCAACATAAGGAGCAGTCTTCCCACTGATGACCAATGTAAGGAGCATTCATCCCACTGATCACCGATGTAAGGAGCATTCTTCTCACTGATGACCGATGTAGGGAGCATTTTTCTTACTGATGACCAATGTAAGGAACATTCTTCTCACTGATGACCAAATTAAGGAACATTCTTCCCACTGATGACCAATGTAAGGAGCATTTTTCTCAATGACCACCAATGTAAGGGACATTCTTCCCAATAACCAGCAACATAGCAGTAGTCACTATGCAGCAATTCATTCTCAAACTTTACAGTGGAGGCACTGAAGTCCCCCAAATACAGTCTCAACTCTTCAATCTCTCCTCTTCCTGCATACCTGCTCTGAGATTATATTAGACATTAGATTGCTGGTGGGTTGTTAGGTCACTGCTGGGAAGGGGAGCTGAGCTACAAAGGAAGAGTGTAAGGAAAACTGAAAATCTTCTGCTGAAGATTTTGAATATTAAATACTTCACAGTGCCTACAGCCACATAGGTCAGTGAGGACTTGCTTTAAAGCTTATTTATTGTATGTTAAGGATATGTAAAGATTTGAATATCCATACCCTGGGCACAGGTTGACTTGAAGGCAAAAGAAACAAATTGTACAATTGTAGTGAAGGTGAAGTGTTTGCTGGGTAGTATTGAATTGTTTTCAGTTTTTGCTTTTGCCTGGAGTTGCTTTTAAACACAATCCAAAGAGCAATTGTTTACAAGACAGTTATAAAATCTAATTACAAATAATGTGTCATTACTGATGTGAGCTGAAATGTAATTAGTGGATATAGATGACTCCACTTAGCCACCCTAAGGCAGCTATCTGGCTAATGGGTTAGCATTTTTGCTGTACAGTGACTGCATCTGGGCCCCACCAAAGATACTCTCTGCATGGCATGAAACTAATATGTGCTTCTCAGGTCTGCATAGCCGTCATTGTACCTGATAGGTGGCCGAGATGACGAGAATGGCCTCTCTTGTATCTCTGACCCAAGCACTTCTGGATGTGGAACAGATAGTGCCAAGGAACAAGAGGAACATGAGTTCCGGTAGATGTTGATGGCAGAACATCGGACTAGAAATGCCGATCCAGTAGATTCAGCAGAACATCAGGCCTGGAGAGAGGCTGAGAAGACTAGGGCATCCTATCTTGTATCTCTGACCCAAGAACTTCTGAAAGTGGAACGGACAGTTCCGAGGGACAAGAGGAACATGAGTGGCGGTAGATGCTGATGACAGAATACTGGGCTAGAGATGCTGACCCAGTAGACCCAGAAGAACATCAGGCCTGGAGAGAGGCTGAGATGACAAGGATGGCTTCTCTTGTATCTCTGACCCAAGCACTTCTGGATGTGGAACAGAGAGTGCCAAGGAACAAGAGGAACATGAGTTCCGGTAGATGTTGATGGCAGAAAATCGGACTAGAAATGCCGACCCAGTAGATCCAGCAGAACATCAGGCCTGGAGAGAGGCTGAGAAGACTAGGGCGTCCTATCTTGTATCTCTGACCCAAGAACTTCTGAAAGTGGAAAGGACGGTTCCGAGGGATAGAGGAACATGAGTGCCGGTAGATGCTGATGACAGAATACCGGACTAGAGATGCTGACCCAGTAGACCCAGAAGAACATCAGGCCTGGAGAGAGGCTGAGATGACGAGGATGGCCTCTCTTGTATCTCTGACCCAAGCACTTCTGGAAGTGGAACAGATAGTGCCAAGGGGCAAGATGAACATGAGTGCCAGTAGATGTCGATGGCAAAACATCGGACTAGAGATGCTGACCCAGTAGATCCAGCAAAACATCAGGCCTAGAGAGACTGAGATGACCAGGATGATCGCTCTTGTATTTCCAACCCAAGCACCTCTGGAATTGAAACAGAGAATGCCAAGGCAGAAATAAGGAAGGTGTGATGCTGCAACCTAAATCAAAGTCCAAAGTCTAAAAATGGGGAAAATGCGCCACTTTACAGACAGACTAAGGGGACTCCCAGGCACGATATTTAAAGGAATAATTCATTTTTATTGTTTCACTTTAAGCATTCTTAAAATCACTGCTCCTGAAAAAAATTGCCATTTTAAAAACTTTTTTTTGCATTGATACTTGTCCCCTGGGGCAGGACACAGATCCCCAAACACTTTTTATGACAATACCAGGCATATGAGCCTGTAAAATGAGCACTTTTGATTTTTCACATTTGTGTCCCATAGACTTATACGGGATTGATTGACATGTTTGGTATCTATTTACTCCATACTACCTCTTCTTTCATTTTGTATAAAAAAACTGTGAGTTAAATCGTGTTTACATGCACTAAAATGCATTCCAATGTAATTTTTCCTGATAATATAGATTTGGTAAACAGTTGCACAAATATTGTGCCACATAAAAAAAAATTGCAACTACCACCTTTTATTCTTCATAGCTTCTGCGTTCATAAAATGTATCATGTTTTAATAATTTTACCAAAATGCAGACTTTATTAGAAGTATGAAAAATGAAAAAAAAATGCTTTGAAAGGGAAGAGTTTAAAGTCCATTTAAAATGACTTGTCCATCTAAGACTACTCTGTCCACAGGGTGACAACTCTGCTGTGCAAATTGCAAAATAAACAGGGAAGGGTCAGGATCAACAGGTTACAGAACGACTTCACAGGGGGGACTCTGTAAAAAGAAAACTGCTGTGTTAATGCCACCATGGGACTGCTTCATATAGGTCATGTTTTTTTTAATTTTGCCAATAACTTCACGCGAAATTACATCAGCTACCGCTGACTGCTGTAAATGTTGTGGAAAGCAACGGTGAGCATAAATATGAATTTTTCCCTCTTGCTTTGATAGAAAAACAGAGACTTCTTCCAGATGGAATGTTAATACCTAGAAGCCAAGATCCGATTGCTGTTCTGGATAGATGAAGTGGCTCAGAAAACACATGATACATAATGAAGGGGAAAAGACTTCACAATTAATGAATGTTCACTTGACACTAAATGAGCCCCAGATTCCAAATTACATCCGTTTAGGCCAATATGGCTCCATAAATCAAGACTCGAGCTTTAATAAATATTTATCTGCTTTTAATCAGCGTCCTATTTCCGCCGTGTTAAACAGCTCTCTGCCGAGTTTATGGAATTATATTTATAAACTAATCGATAAATCCTTATTAATTTCATGTATAGTTTATGTGCCCTGTTCATCCAGAGATTTAATTAAGATTAAGAGAGACGTCCTGTGATGGCAGCGAGGGTCAGCTTGATAACAATGAAATGGTTCTTGTTGGGGAGGAAACTTTTCTTTTTTATTTAAATTATTTAAAAAAAAAATGTACTTTCCTAAAATACTCATGAGAACAATTTTTTTCCAGCAAAGAAAAACAAAATCAACTTATATGTGATTATTTTATCTTGCTATTTTACAGTTTATTTGAAAATACGTTTCTTTTTTTTAAATTTTTTATATGATTTTTTATCATTTTGTTTTTAATTGTTATCAGATTTTTTATCTATCTATCTATCTATATATATATATATATATAGATAGATATATATATATATATATATAGATAGATATAGGAATATATATAGATATATATATATAGATATATATCTATATATATATCTATATATATATATATATATATATATATATATATATATATATATATATATATATATATATATATATATATATATATATATATTCATCTGATTTAATAAACACTTTTAAGAGATCCCTCTAATGCAGGATTCGAGGATTCGCCAAACTTTCTAAACAAAAAGCCAGTTTTCTGTCCTTCAGGCTTTATGGGGTCCAGACTGTGATCAGCGGGAGTAAACAATGCCCTATCCTTGGTTTTAGTGGAAGGAATTGTGCCCCGTTGTTGGCATTCAAGGGAGGAATAATGTCAACCTCATTGGTGTCTGTGGGAGGAATAGTGCGCCACCATTAGTGTCTGTGGGAAGGAACGGTGCCCCATCTTTAGTGTCAGTGGATGGAATGGTTCCTCAAGGGCCAGATACTCTAATGGCAAGCAAAGGGCCACATCCAGCCTGCGGGTCTCAGTTTCGAGAACACTGTTGTAGTGGCTGTCTGTCCATTAGCACCTGTAGCCAATAAGTCAGAGTTTTAGGGCACAATGCTAAAGTTATGGTTAAGTGGTCTTGGAGTTGGATCCTGTAACTTATGAGAAACATTCTAATCTAAGACCCCCAGACCAAAGCCCCACTTGATATTTATTAGGTAAGCAAAAAATGACATTCTATTCTGGGTGGCATGACCTCTGAGCTAAAAAGGTTTGGCTCACTGAGGCATCCACTTCCTTCGAAGCACTGTGGGTCCTTTCTTGGTTGCCCACAGACCTTTTTTGAGATGGTGTCACATACCTGGTTAGAGGTCAATGTGACAAAAGGGCTCCCCTTGTGGCTCTGGTTTGAACACCCTTGCAGGGGGTAAAAGGGAATGCACAGCTTAAAGTGACATGGGTGCCAAAAGGACCAGTGGCTGGAGGTGCTCAGCAAGGTAGCTTTCAAGCCAAGAAATGGTGATCTTAGAAGGATCATGAAGGGACACTATAGAGAAGCAGGTCGGTATCAGCAGGTGGCGGAATGTTGACATCTGCGATAGGAAGAGATGATGTAGAATGGGACCAGCAGGGAAGGACTGGAGTAGCAGTGTGAAGGTCAAGGGCCAAGCTGAGGTCATACACAGTTGAGCAGTAGGATATGGCTTATGGTTTGGTTATCTGGGAGTTTGATCCTGTAACCTGTACCTGGAGGCGCTCAGCAGGGTAGCTCTCAAGCAAGAAAAATGAGAATCTTAGAGGGATCATGGAGAGATACTGTGGAGAAGCAGGTTGGTACCAGCAACTGGTGGAATGTTGATATAGACAACAGATGTGATTCAGGATAGGATCAGCAGGGAAGGACTGGAGGGTAGCAGTGTCTAGGTGAAGGGCCAAGCCGAGGTCTTACACAGTTGAGCAGTAGGATGTAGATGAGCGAGTCAAGGTCTGAAGCCAAGCCAAGCTCATACAGAGGTGGTCAGTGGGGTTTGAGATAATAGAGTAGTCAGGAGCCAAAGCCAGTGTCATACATAGTTGTTCAGTAGAAAGAAGGTCCTTAAACGAGGCGGGGTCACAACCAGGAATCAGACAGAGGGAAATCCAAGGGTAGGCTGAGTCGGTAACAGGAAACCAGGATAAAAACAAGATCAGGATACATGGGAGCAAGGATCACGGACTAGCAGAAGATCATCCAGCAACCATCTGTCACTACTCCTTCTCTTAAATAGGGCATTTGGAGCCAGTTCTAGAATTGGATGTGCAGGCACATGTGCCTGCACACACACACATGGTCCATGTAAATGAGTGTGTCCATGTAGAATACTGGCGGAAGTTCCTAACCTATGTATTGGCTTGGATGGTGTCCTGATAGATGAGATAAGTAAATGCTTAGGGAAGGACTGGAGTAGCAGTGTGAAGGTCAAGGACCAAGCGGTGGTCATACAAAGCTGAGCAGTAGGATGTAGATTGTGGTTTGGTTGTCTGGGAGTTTGATCCTGTAACCTGCTTATAAAGGTGCTCAGCAAGGTAGCTCTCAAGCTAGCAAATGAGAACTTCAGAGGGATCATGGTGAGATACTGTAGAGAATCAGGTTGGGAGTGGGACCAGCAACTGGCAGAATGTTGACATAGACAATACACATGATGCAGGATAGGACCAGCAGGGAAGGACTGGAGGGTAGCAGTGTCTAGGTGAAGGGCCAAGCCGAGGTCTTACACAGTTGTGCAGTAGGATGTAGATGAGTGAGTCAAAGTCTGGAGCCAAGTCAAGGTCATACAGATGTGGCCAGGAGGGTTGGAGATAATGGAGGAGTCAGGAGCCAAAGCCGAAGCCAAAGAAATGCTTATTATGAACAGTCACATGACTGAAAATACCAAGCTTTATAGAAATGAAAACATAGCTTGGAATATTTAGGCCATTGTCTTGTAAACTGGAAGCACAGCATGCTTATGTAATGGTCAAATATTTCCCCTTCTTTGTACATACACATTGCCTCCCGTGTACACATAGTATATATTCTCTACTGCGTACATGCATACTGTTTATACATAAACAGAAACAATGTAGATATTGTTCATACTTCTTGATCTTGCCATTATTTCTTGAATAGGTCTCACAACTCCCATATAATACCAGGAACTCTGTGTTTGCTTAAGTGCTCCTGCACTATCCAACATCAGTAACAATTACCATTTAATATGACACTAACAGTGCTGCAGACACTAGCAGATCCTGCTGATGTAACTCAGCTGACACTCACAAGGGTTATATGAGCAGTCATGTAATGGGAAAGATATCTAAATGAGAGAAAAGGCTTCACACCCCAGCTGAATTGTAAGTACGCTATTAACATATATATATATATATATATATATATATATATATATATCGTATACAATCGGGACTCAAGTCATATTGTAAATCAATGTCATTAAAAATGATCTTTTCAATCTGCAGCTGCTGTCGTTTTCTGCAAAATGCAATGCAATATGGCTACCTGGAGGCGTTCCGTACACAGAATGTGTACAGAACGCCCCCTGGAAATGTCTTTTACTGCTTGTGTGATTGGTTGACAAATTTTTCCAGAAGTCTGCACTAAGATACTGTACATGAAAAATAATTCCAATAAAGCAGATTCCCAGTGTGCCACATCCCATGAGAGTAAGGAAGAAGAGAAACCCCTGAGGGTGGGACTTTAAAGGCACTATTAAAAGACAATAAGTTATATGAAAATATATTTATTACAAGAACAGTATAAAAAAAATATTGAACATGGTCATGAATACTGGAGAATCAAGGTATACAACAATGGAGATACAATATCCTATACCCAACGCGTTTCAGAGCTGATTGTTGTCTCCTTCATCAGGGGTTAACAAGATATATACGGTCTACGAAAGTCAACAGTAAATAACAACATCTATCCAATAACATACAGACATGGGAAAGCCAAATAGACTTAGCAACTCACATCTAGTTCACTTGCATATGCATAAAAATATCCATGTTCACATTTAAAAACATCGCCACAAGGGGTCACCGGCAGTCCTGCCCGCATTATTGCAAATAGACATCTACAATGGACGTGTCGCAATATGCACACATGCAAAAAAAGAATGAAAAAATGCAGGGGCTGCACCATACCACCACCCCCAATGAAAAAAAAGGGGTTTGATTTTGTTGAAAAGGGGTCCCTGTAGGATACTGAGGCCTAAGGAGAGAGTTCTGTAATGAAAGCAGGTGGACATATGTAAATAAACAGATGTATATCTGCAGTACATATATAGCCCTGCAGACAAAAGACTGCTTGCTGGCAAAACATACCTGGTAATATGGTCACAACCAAAAACATGCGGCGTCGGGGGCCTGAGAGGACTGGGATACTGGAGATGTTGGAGAGAAATCCGGAAAGTTTGGATAAATATCGCTGTTGTAAGCAGTGGACATAAAGTAAATAGCCCCTATATTACATTGGAATAACGCTTAGTAAAAGCATGTGCCCCATCGTATTAAAATGAATTCATACTTCGTATTTTGTGTCCGAAATTCAATTTCAATTCGTACAGAATACGAATTGTCGTTAGGTTCGTTAACTTGTACGAACGTTCATTAAGATGAATTTAAAGGCAAAAATATACCTCAATATGACAGTCGATGCTGATGGAAGTTTGGTTTTTATCTGAAATACGAAATTCCGTTGAAGAATTTCCTATCCGAAATACTAATTTTCGTTAGATGAGGGGCTCCCACCATCCCTGTGCTGTACTGACTTCCTCCTGGTGATTCGTAAACAAAAGGTTCGTATTTCGTACAAAATTAGGACGCATGGCAATTCGTATTTCGGATCGTACGAACGTACGAATTTTGTGAAATTCGTACGAATTTGAGATTCGTACGAAACGAATCGCACATGTCTAGAAGACAGCAAATACCAATGAGCATCCTAAAAAGGAGCGTCTTACCCGTGCCGGGCAAGCGGGGCTATTTCCAATGAAAACTGCAAGATGAAAGATCTAAGAGAGTCCAAGTAGAACTAAACCAATATAGAACTTGTGTATACAAGGTTTTTATGACGCTTGTATAGATATGTTAAAGTGGTTATAAACCCTTACAAACCACTTTGACCTACAGGCAAGCCTAGATTAAGGCTTACCTGTAGGTCCAAGAAATATCGTATACCCTATAGGTTTAGGAGATATTTACCTGAAGACAGCGGCGCGAAAGCGCACTGGGTAAGCCACAGATCGCGGCGATAGACAGCGGTGGCCCTTTACCATGTGATCAGTTGTGTCCAATCACAGCTAATCACAGTGTAAACAGGATTTGTCCATTATTGGCATTCCTCTCCTCACACTGGTGGCACGTAAACAAAGGAGAGCCAGTAAGCAGTAATCCACACAGGGGATATCCACACTGATTATCAGTGCAGCCCCATCAATGCTACCATTCAGTGCCCATCAGTAATGCCTATCATTGCCCATCAGTGCTGCCTTTCAGTGCCCATCAGTGATGCCTATCATTGCCCATCAGTGCTGCCTTTCAGTGCCCATCAGTGATGCCTGCCAGTGCCCATCAGTGCCCATCAGTGCCGTGTATTAGTGCCCCCTATCAGTGCCCATCATTCCTATTCAATACAACCTACCAGTGCTGCATATCAGTGCCCATCAGTGCTGCATATCAGTGCCCATCAGTGCAGCCCCATCAGTGCCCATCAATGCTGTCTTTCAGTGCCCATCAGTGATGCCTATCATTGCCCATCAGTGCCATCTATCAATGCTGCCTATCAGTTCCCATCATTCCTATTCAGTACCACCTATCAGTGCCGCATATCAGCTCCTATCAGTGCCACATATCAGCACAGCCTCATCAGTGCAGCCTATCAGTGCCCATCTGTGCAGCCACATCAGTACCCATCATTGCTGTTTTTTTTCCCCATCAGTGATGCCTTTCAGTGTCCATCAGTAATGCCTGTCAGTGATTATCAGTGCCATCTATCAGTGCTGCCTATCAGTTTCCATCATTCCTATTCAGTACCACCTATCAGTGCCGCAAATATCAGCTCCCATCAGTGCCGCATATCAGCACAGCCTCATCAGTGCCCATCAGTGCAGCCTATCAGTGCCCATCTGTGCAGCCCCATCAGTACCCATCAATGCTGTTTTTTGTGCCCATCAGTGATGCCTATCATTGCCCATCAGTGCTGCCTTTCAGTGCCCATCAGTAATGTCTGTCAGTGATTATCAGTGCCATCAGTGCTGCCTATCAGTTCCCATCATTCCTATTCAGTACCACCTATCAGTACCGCATATCAATTCAGCCTCATCAGTGCCCATGAGTGTCGCCTCATCAGTGCCTATCAGTGTCCCTCAGTGCTGCCTCATCAGCGCACATCAGTGCAGAAGAAAAATTACTTATTTACAACATTTTATAACAGAAACGAAGGAAAACTTTTTTCTTTCAAAAGTGTTGGTCTTTTTTCATTTGTTTAGCAAAATATAAAAAGCCCAGAGGTGATGAAATATCACCAAAATTAAGCTCTATCTATCGCAAAAAAAAATGATGTTTAGGTACAGTGTAGCATGACCGCACAGTTGTCATTCAAAGTGTGACCGCGCCAAAAGCTGAAAATTGGCCTGGGCAAGAAGGGGGTGAAAGTGCCCGGTAGGCACGTGGTTAAACTTGAGTACTGAACCACCACCTATCTAGGCCGATGCCATAGCATCAGTGGGTCATTTGAGCTCTGCAGGGGAGGGTATACTATACATTGGATGGGGAGCGGAAGGGAGGCAGTAGGGCAAATTTCATAGCCGGCCTTTAAAAGCGATGACTTTTGACCACTTCCTTCACTTTTAAAGCATTCATCTTTTGCCGGTCATAAATACAAAATTTTGATAACCATGATAATAGCGCAAGAATCAACACTGCAGCAGCTTGGCAATTAGGCCAGCAGTGGGAAAATAATTGTCCTTATTTTAACTGTACAACATTAGCATTTACACAAGTCAAGGCGCGCTTTTACGCATAATGTATTCCTTCGTTTAGCCATCAACGCATAACCAGGCGTCAGGAGGGTTCTATCAAAGTCGGAGGAACCTAATAAAAGGCGTGAGATTTAACAGCTTGACTCTGCATAGTTTTTTTTCCGTGCGGCGGGCAACGGCGCCACAGACATAACAAAGAACATAATTTGATATACGTTAAATGTAATGGCTTGCCGAGGGACTGCGGGGATGCTCGTGAAGGGATCCTATGTAATGAAGCAAGTAATTGAAAAACAAGGACTTTTTACTGTATCCTCGCAAAAACATTAATAACAAAAGTCAAAATGTCATCTGCCTGGGCACGCTAGGTAGCGGCTCACATTGTACAGTAATTTCTTACATTGTGTCGAGTCTGCAAAGTACACAAGATATTTTTCTTTCCTTTCATTTCCAGCTGGGATTCTCTCCGACAATCTAATAAAGTTTTTTAAGGGTACTCTAGTCGAAGAAGAAAAACATATCTTCAAGCGGTTATAATGGCAGATGCCTATTTTGAACGTTTGTTCCTGGTACCTAAAACTGTTTTTGCTAGTTTGTGGGCACCTGTGCTACTAGATGTCCAAAAATAGGTGGACACCCTTCCCAATTGCTGAGGCTGGGTGTTTCCTGTGAAGGGTACTATTAACGCTACAGCATGCAAAGACATTTTTAGACCAGCCTTTTTCAATCAGGGTGCCCAGGCACCCTGGGGTGCCTTGAGGTTTCTTCAGAGGCGCCTTGGCAAAATGCCCAAAATATTGCCCAAAAAATTGTATACAAGCCGGCATGTGGAAAAAGCCTGTCTTTTAGTTACACAAAGGCTACCGGCGTCCTAATGACCAATGGCATCATCAGTTGATATGGAGGACATCCCTCGCCTGTACAGAATCCTTGTTTCCCCCTCTTCTGCCCCTCTCCTTCAGTGTTGGGGGGTCACATTAGCTGAGCAATGGATAAAAATTGAGGGAGGATAGAAACATTGGAATACTAGTCAGTACCAGTTTGCAAATGTTTGTTTGCTTTCGAAGAATAAATCACCTCTAACGTTGGGTGTCCTACTTGTGTGGATGTTGCTGCATAATGTAAAATTATTAGAAATGGGGGCCTCGAGACTGTCCAACATTTTTAAAGGATGCCTTGACTGAAGAAAAGGTTGAGAAATGCTGTTTTAGAAAATACAGTTTAGGGAAGGTCTTTTTCTTTACCAGCATTACTGTGCCCCATTGTACAAAGCCAGCTCCATGAATGTTGATGTGGAGGAACTATATGTCCTCCATAGAGCTCCATAGAACCCTGGGTTGGATGTGGAGGAACTGAGTGGCCTCCATAGAGCCTTAAACACAACCCTACTAAATGTCTTTGGGAGGAATTGGAACACCAGTTCCGAGCCAGGTTGTCTTCAGCTGATTGGAAACTATTTTCTATAGACATAGTACAAAATCTTGTGAAAAGCCTTCCCATGGGAGTAAAGGATTTTATAGCTGCAAAGGGGGGGGGGGGGGGGATCCATATTAATGTCCATGGTTTTAGAATGAGATGTCCAGCCAACTCATAGGTATGATCAGGGCTGGGACAAGGGGTGGGCATAAAGGACGACTGCCCTGGGCGCAATTTTTTACTGTAGGGACGGGGGTGCCTTTCTTCTGTTACAAGGCTGGCAGGAGGAGTGACTGCTGTGCCCTAAGCTTGCACATCACGGAGGGGGTCTGCAGTTTGGCATCTTTGCCCTGGGCGCTGGATGTCCTTGTCCCGGCACTGAGCATGATAGTCACATATAAACAACTTTTAGCTACAAATCACACATTGCAGCATGTGCAAGGGGGTAGGGTGGTGTTGTTTTTCACATCCTCTTTTTTCACCATTAACTCATTGGGCACCTAGTGTGAGTCACACAGGAGGCCTACCCCAGGGACTGTTCTTTAGGCTATGTCAGGCAATGAACAGAGTCACTCGTCCCAGCATAGGGGGTAACACCTTGTCCCAAGGTGTGCTCACCAATGCCCGGGTCCAGGTGAGAGCCATGGATCATGTAAAAAGTCAAACATTAAGGCAGTCCCTCAACTCAGAGATTAGCCACTTGTGTGTAGTGTTGTATGCGGAATTCTTCCAAAATGTCGTCCCTTGTCCCATACACTTAAACACTTAAATGTGTTGCATTAGGAAGGACATGCAGAGCCTATGCCCACTCCAACAGTCAGCAAAACCTCAGTTACTTCACTCCCAGTAACAGAATGAGGTCCTGCCAAGCACATAGTGTGGACCATATGCATCCTCCAATTAACTCTTTTTGTTCCATACCGAGTGACCAGGTATTGGGTCTCCTTTGCCCTAGTCCGCTCCCAGAGACTGTCAGAGACAGAAAGCTAGAGAGGAAGCCAAATGCCGAACCCCTTCGCTACCAGAGAACCCTTCACCTATCCAGAAACCATGCCAACAACTAGTTGCTGTTCTTCCTTCTGGTTACTGATAGTAACTTTATTACAAGTTAACCTTTTGTTGTAGTGATGTTTCACAGACCCCAATATGCTAGTCCAAACCCATATTCCTAGAACGGAAGTGGCAGGACCATACATGCATCCCTTGAGTAACTTAAGACTTAGACCACAGTAAATAACTTTACTGAATATTAGTCAAAACAGGTAGAATATGCGACAACGTCCTTTCTCTAACCAAACGTAACTGTGGCTGCCCCATGTGCGGGTGTAACAGGCGATAGGTCAAACAAAGGATAGGTCGGCATTCCGGTGAGCTTTTTAGGACATAATTCAGAGTCTCCGTACGTGTATCTCAAGCCTGTTCTGGGTCTCTACTCCCATATGCTTGGTTTGCTCCTTCCCCCCCCCCCCCCCCCCACCTAGGATCCGGACCTCTTCCCTTTATATCACACACAAGAGGGAGGCTGGATCCCAGAGGAAAACCCGTGAACACTCAAGAAAAGATAGCATGAGCATTAACCCCTTCCTCCCAACCTGGGCAGGCTGTAGACTAACTAACCAAGAGTAGGCAACCTGCCTACAAGCACACATCCAGAAATGTTTCCATGCAACTTCTTAGAAGTTGCCTTGTTCTTATTTTCTGTCCTGAGCATAGGAAGTGCAGGCATTCTTTATTACTTGTGTGGCATGGGCTGACACTGAAAGGACCCACTCTGAACTATAGTAAGCCTTGAGTGATCTAAGTATGGGTAAGGTCTAGGAGAAGCTTCCAAACTCTAGTTTCTTGAACAAATTAGAGTGAAGTAGTCTTAATGGATACAAAATGGTAGGTATCTTGAATCCTCCTAGATATAGGCTGAGGATGTCACCTTGAAAGTCTTCATGTTCCCTAAAAATTATTCTTTGGTATATTTTTTCTTGGTGAAATAATATTGCTAGCAGTAAAATGGTCCCTGATTTACAGTGCCTTGCGAAAGAATTCGGCCCCCTTGAACTTTTCAACCTTTTGCCACATTTCAGGCTTCAAACATAAAGATATAACATTTTAATTTTTTGTGAAGAATCACCAACAAGTGGGACACAATTGTGAAGTGGAACGAAATCTATTGGATAATTTAAACTTTTTTAGCAAATAAAAAACTGAAAAGTGGTGCGTGCAAAATTATTCGGCCCCTTTACTTTCAGTGCAGCAAACTCACTCCAGAAGTTCAGCGAGGATCTCTGAATGTTCCAATGTTGTCCTAAATGACTGATGGTGATAAATAGAATCCACCTGTGTGTAATCAAGTCTCTGTATAAATGCACCTGCTCTGTGATAGTCTCAGGGTTCTGTTGAAAGCGCAGAGAGCATCACGAAGACCAAGGAACACACCAGGCAGGTCCGTAATACTGTTGTGGAGAGGTTTAAAGCCGGATTTGGATACAAAAAGATTTCCCAAGCTTTAAACATCCCAAGGAGCACTGTGCAAGCGATCATTTTGAAATGGAAGGAGTATCAGACCACTGCAAATCTACCAAGACCTGGCCGTCCCTCTAAACTTTCAGCTCAGACAAGGAGAAGACTGATCAGAGATGCAGCCAAGAGGCCCATGATCACTTTGGATGAACTGCAGAGAACTACAGCTGAGGTGGGAGAGTCTGTCCATAGGACAACAATCAGTCGTACACTGCACAAATCTGGCCTTTATGGAAGAGTGGCAAGAAGAAAGCCATTTCTCAAAGATATCCATAAAAAGTCTCGTCTAAAGTTTGCCACAAGCCACCTGGGAGACACACCAAACATGTGGAAGAAGGTGCTCTGGTCAGATGAAACCAAAATCGAATTTTTTGCCCACAATGCAAAACGATATGTTTGGCGTAAAAGCAACACAGCTCATCGCCCTCAACACACCATCCCCACTGTCAAACATGGTGGTGGCAGCATCATGGTTTGGGGCTGCTTTTCTTCAGCAGGGACAGGGAAGATGGTTAAAATTGAGGGGAAGATGGATGCAGCCAAATGCAGGACCATTCTGGATGAAAACCTGTTGGAGTCTGCAAAAGACCTGAAACTGGGACGAAGATTTATCTTCCAAGAAGACAATGATCCCAAAATCTACAAAGGAATGGTTCACAAATAAACGTATCCAGGTGTTAGAATGGCCAAGTCAAAGTCCAGACCTGAATCCAATTCGAGAATCTGTGGAAAGAGCTGAAAACTGCTGTTCACAAACGCTCTCCATCCAACCTCACTGAGCTCGAGCTGTTTTGCAAGGAAGAATGGGCAAGAATTTCAGTCTCTCGATGTGCAAAACTGATAGAGACATACCCCAAGCGACTTGCAGCTGTAATCGCAGCAAAAGGTGGCTCTACAAAGTATTAACGCAAGGGGGCCGAATAATTTTGCGCGCCCCACTTTTCATTTTTTTATTAGTTAAAAAAGTTTCAAAAATCCAATAGATTTCGTTCCACTTCACAATTGTGTCCCACTTGTTGGTGATTCTTCACAAAAAATTAAAATTTTGTATATTTATGTTTGAAGCCTGAAATATGGCAAAAGGTTGAAAAGTTCAAGGGGGCCGAATACTTTCGCAAGGCACTGTATGTTCTCTCTGGGTTTTAGGTTCTAGGATGTATGCCTGGAACTTTTTTGTTTTAGGATAAGCATATAGGTTACAGTATGCTAGTTGGGCTGTTATAGTTCATCTGTGACTGGAACCATTTTGTTGTTTGATTGTTCTGTAACTTTGGAATAATTTATATAGTTCTAATCCAATTAAGCTTAGACCCCTCATCCATTCCCTCTTAAAGTTTTTTTTAGTGCCATTGTGTAAGCAAAGCCCTAATGGGGTCTACTATGGTTTATGTTTTATGTCTATGAATCTCAGTAGTCATGTGGGTATGAAGTGCTTGATATTCACTCTTGTAACTTGCAAGAATTGGGTGGCTGTTTGACGAACTGAGGTCACGTCCTTCAGGGTTGTCCCAAGGGTGACTGCTGGCGGGCAGGCAAATTGTAAAGCAGACTCAAATTTGCTAAACTAGCAATTATTATTTGCAATATTGATCAGTATTTTTTTTAGCAAGAAGAGTAAACAAGGTAAGAATGTCAATCTCATAGCTAAAAATAAAGGACTGTTATAGCAGGTAATGATTATTATGAATTAGCAAATAAAGCCAACTTTGTGGGTCAGGGCAGAAGGCAGACAGAAAATTCTGTAGATCAGGCAGAAGGTCAAGTCAGCTTAAAGACAAAATTAAATAAGGAACCAGAAGAGAGGATGGTGGCTCAAAATAGAGGAACCTGAGGACAAACTGAGACGAAACTGGGACTATTCCAAGGAGCCTCTAAGCACAGATTTGGTCCTGGAGCTAAAGCAAAGAAAGAGATTTGCCCCAGAAATGTCACATTGCACAATTTGCATTTGACTATACTAGAGATAAACCAAAATAACGGTCACGTTGCTTCCTACCCTCATTAGGCAAGTGATGTGGATGAAGTTTACGTTACATTTTTACCATTTGCAGGGTTATCTGAGGGTTCTAGCTCCCTATTCTTAGAGCCTAGGGTGGGATATGTACTTTTTCTCCCCTAGACTAGCTGCATTTGGCCATGTCCCATCACCCATTCTGAGACAAGGCCTGTAATCTGTCCTGTTGGGGAAGGTATTGATTTCCTGTGGAGTGATGGCAGCATTAAGGACACTTGGTAAGCATGGACTTGGTGGCTCCCTAGACGATGGTCTATTAGCCAATTTGACTTTGTCAGCGCCATATTTGTTCTTTGCAGACTTGTTGATTTTGGAGCTATTCTTTAAACAATTTAAACTTTCCCAAATATACTGTATATTACAATAGTTGAATAAACCCCAAGCCCAATCTCCACCTTTCTCCAGGGCTTATCTTTTAGAAAACAGGAGAGACTTTTAGATTACCCATCTCCTTATGCCCAGCAAACAGGGTTC
The DNA here is from genome assembly GCF_037356315.1 of Lithobates pipiens. Taxonomy (NCBI): domain Eukaryota; kingdom Metazoa; phylum Chordata; class Amphibia; order Anura; family Ranidae; genus Lithobates; species Lithobates pipiens. Next base: position 28,517,889 of record NW_027507748.1, on the reverse strand, counting down.
CCTTGTACTTTAAATATATGATATTATCACGTCCTTGACCTTCATGGTGCTAAGGAGGTGATTAGGAGTGAAATAAGTTGATCTTCACTCATGCTGGCAGCTTATCAGGAAGGATAAAGTTCTTAAGGGGTGGATTTTATGGAAATGTGGGGTTATTTGAAGGTTCTACATTACTGTCCCTAGAGCCGAAGGATGTGATATATACTTTTTTCTTCAGTAGACTAGATTCCTTTGGCCATGTCCCAACACCCAGGCCTGACAAGGCCTGTAATCTGCCTTGCTGGGGAAGGTAATAATTTCCTGTGGGGTGGTGGCACATCAAGGACAATGTTAAGCATAGACTTGGTGGCTCCTTAGACAATGGCCTACTGGCCAATTCAACTTTGTCAGCACCATATTTGTTCTATGCAGACTTATTGATTTTGAAGCTATTCTTTAAACATTTCAAACATATCTTTCCCAAATATACTGTATATTACAATAGCTGAATAAACCCCAAGCCCAGTCTCCACCTGTCTCCAGGGCACATCTTTTAGAAAACAGGAGAGCCTTTTAGATTACCCATCTCCTCTTGCCCAGCAGACAGGGTTCCCTTGTACTTTAAATATATGATATTATCAGGTCCTTGACTTTCATGGTATTGAGGAGGTGATTAGGAGTGAAATAAGTTGTTCTTCACTCATGCTGGCAGCTCGTCAGGAAGGATAAAGCTCTTAAGGAGTGGATTTTATGGAAATGTAGAATTCACTACTGGGAAGGGTCTAACTAATCCTCAGAACTATTTTAAGGCAGCGTTGAAAGGCGGAGAGGTGGGGAGGGTCAGAGAGGAGAAAGAAATTGAAAAAGAACAAAATGGGAGAGAGACGTTGGGGATCAGCTCTTAATCTCAGCGGGTGACGTGGCTCAGGAGCGACGACCCCCGCCATCACACGGCGGCGGAACAAAACGCAAAGGGTTTAAAGTAGAGATACAATTAGATATCTGCTAAGGAGGAAAATGAACCATAAAAGTCAAGACACAAAAGAACGTGACGTTGGCAAAAAAGAAAAATTAGGTACTTATTAGTGGATGTGAAACACATCGCCTTTCTCACCCATTAGGAAAAGTGTGTATAAGCCAAATAGACAAGACATGATCCTAAGACCATCTGCACCCAAAACTGACCTCTCAGTTTGGGGTGAGATAAGATGAATCACCTTTCTATATTTCAGGTATCTCCTCAGGAGTTTGTGTCTTAGCCCTTGTACACACGGTCGGAGATTCCGACGGAATGTGTCCTATCGGACCATTTTGGCGGATATTCCGCCTGTGTGTGGTCTGCATCGGACTGTTTCCGTCGGAATTTCCAACGGACCAAGTTTTCCAACTTGCCGGTAAAATTTTCCGACAAAATGCTCCTATCGGACATACTCCGATCATGTGTAGCCTACTCCGACGGACAAAGTGCCACGCACGCTCAGATCAAATTCCTAGACCAAAGCTATTGGCTACTAGCCTGAACGTAGTCCCGTCGTAGCGAAATAACGTCATCACGTTATGTACAATTGGATTTTCCGACAACTTAGTCCGACCGTGTATATAATATGCAACATCACTTCCGGACCTCTTCCGGAATTAATCCATCTAAATTACTCCGACGGATTTGGTTTTCGGAATCTCCGACCGTGTGTACAAGGGCTAAAACCTCTTCCTCAAGGCCATGGTGAAGCTTTCACTATCTCATGTTCCTCAAGTATTTGCTTACTGCACAATATGGCTTTGTAAGGGTCAAGGCATTACAATACATTTCTAGCAATCGATTGGGTGTGATTACATGCTTCGAATGCAGAGAAAGACAGCCCGCATTAGATGTTAATTCTGTGTATAGGAAATGCTTCTGGAACATTAGCTGCAATGTGCATCAGACCATCAATCGCAGTTAAGTGTCTGCTGTTTTAAAGCGGTAGTAAACCCGCACATTTTTATTTTTTTTTTAAACCTGCAAAGCAAAAGGCATAATGAGCTAGTATGCACCGCATTCTAGCTCATTATGAAATACTTACCTTAGAACGAGGCCCCGACATCTGGCCCGATCCACGCCGAGGGAGCTGACATGCTCCCTCTGCGTTTCTTCCGTGTATCGCGGCTCCGGCCACTCACAGCGCTGTCTCTTTGATGCACCGGATTGATCAGTGCGGCTCTCGGGTCACATTCTTTGCTCTTGAATCTGGGAATGGACTTGATATGTCCTCCCAGTTCTGGCCAATGGCACCCAAAAATCTTGGCTTAGGGTGGAAAATACAGGGACTGTGGTGTTGCACATTGGTTGACCTAATTATTGCCTAGGTCCCTTCCTGACCCGACACTCCCCCGCCATATACACTATATTGTCAAAAGTATTGTGACACCTGCCTTTACACGCACATGAACTTTAATGGCATCATCCCATTCTTAGTCCGTAGGGTTCAATATCGAGTTGGCCCATCCTTTGACCATCCAGAAGAGCATTTGTGAGGTCAGGCACTGATGTTGGACGAGCACCAAATGATTTGGACCAGTGCACAAAGCAAGGTCCATAAAGACATGGATGAGCAAGTTTGGGGTGGAGGAATTTGACTGGCCTGCACAGAGTCCTGACCTCAACCCAATAGAACACCTTTTGGATGAATTAGAGCGGAGACTGCAAGCCAGGCCTTCTCATTCAATATCAGTGCCTTAATTTACAAATCTGCCTCTGGAAGAATGGTCAAACATTCCCATAGACACACTCCTAAACCTTGTGGACGGCCTTCCCAGAAGAGTTGAAGCTGTTATAGCTGCAAAGGGTGGGCCAACTCAATATTGAACTCTACGGACTAAGACCGGGCTTCCATTAAAGTTCATGTGCGTGTAAAGGCAGGCGTCCCAATACTTTCAATACTTTCCCTTACAATATAGTGTATGTCATATGTGTCTCTGTTTTTCATTTTTCCACTTAAAAAAAAAAATGGCTGGATTCCTCCTGCAGCATAAGGCCCAGCTGTTCTGTGCTGCACACAGGAACACACACACACACACCAGTCATTGTGATTAAGCTGCTCTTTTTCTAAGTGCGCCATCAGAGCTGTTTAATCATTTAAGAACTATAGTTAAACATTGTAAATGCCATACATACTTAGTAAAAGCGTGTCATTTAGGAGAAGCGTCTCCTTCTCTTCAATTAAGATGAAATATAACACATGACACCTGACGACGTCTTTGCGCCTTGGAGATTTATAGGGTGTTGTTTAATGTACTGCGGATCATACATGATTGGATGGAGCCATGCTGTGTCAGTGCTTGCCTAGCTGCTGAGAATTTACACGAGTGCCTGAGCAGGCTTAAAGGGACATGGTTAAATAGAACCTAAGCCTACTCGCACATGGGCCACGGTCCTTGTATCCACAAAATATAGAGTACATGATGTATAATATAGCATACGTAGGCAGGTGCTGGGCTATAGCAATATGGAGGAGAAGACATTGCCATCCATTGTTCTCTCCCTCTACTAGATAATGATGTTATGCTGCACCGTTCTCCTCCAGCAGGTGGAGAGCTAAAGCCAAGCGAGACCATAGACTTCTATACCGAAAGCTTTGAATCCTGGGAGTTGTAGTTTGGTGATGGCAGCCATATAATGGGACAAATAGACTTCTTACACTACAGATTCCAATAGACACTATGCAGGAGGGTTGGAGAAATTATTTTTATTAAACTGCCCAGGAATGTTCTTCCTTTTGGCACCCAGGCAATTAGAGAGAGCACCTCTGTCTGGATATTCGCCTGGGAGCGGGAGACAATACCAATGGAAATCCAAGTCTGCGGCTGGGAGAGAGGATACCCAGGGGCAATGCCACACCACCCACATCACAGAACCTGTGTCCTCTCACTCTCTATTTCTGGAGTCTTTTGGGGAGAGGAGAAGGGACCTCCCCTTCTGCAGCGGGGGCGATCACAGCAACATCCCCGGGGACTGCTGAGAGGGCTACTCGTCCATTGCTGATACTGATAGCAGGGTCTAAGCCACTAAGAGCAGGACACGAAGTGTACCCAATCCATACTGCACCCAATACAGCAATCACTCCAAACCTAGACTGCGCTAGACACAGAGCTTCTTTTCAGCAAGAACATGGGGAAACGGCAAGGAGTGCTGGAGGGTCAAATAATGCTGGCTGCTGGGGGATCTAATGACGCTGGTGGGGATCTATTTTTGCGTGTGAGTCTATTTTTACTGGGTAGGTCTATTGTTGCTGATGGGACGTCTCTTGTTTCAGGGGGGTCCATTGTTGCTAGGAGGCGTCTACGTTTGAGGGAATGGTCTATTGTTGTTGCCTGCTGGAAGATCTGTTGTTGCTGGGTTGGTATTTCGTTGCTGGAGGGAGGTCTATTGTTGTGTGGGGATCTATTGTTGCTGAGGGGTCTATTGTTGTTGGGGTGGGGTCCATTGTTGCTGGGGTTGGGTCTATATAATTCTATACAAATACCCTAGTAGCACAAAATGATACTTGGTTCTGTATTCTCTAAAAGGGATGGTTCTCAGAGGTGGGTAGGGGCAGAGATGTATGGTGTGCCCCTGCACCCATTCTTTGATAAAAAAAAGCCACATTTATAGTGTAGATGTCACGGGTATGTAAGCTATGGCCCAGTGTACGGAGGCTTAGGAGTACATTATGCACAAAGTCCATGGGAAGAAGTATGATTAGATGGAGCCATTCTGGACAGGGGAGGGGTCAGTAGTATATTACGCACAAAGCCCATAGGTCAGAATTATGATTAGATTGACATGTCAATGCTTGCCAATATTAAAACATACCAACTAATCGGGAGTGCCATGTCACTGCCCAAAAAATTTAACCTCCAAGAGGAAAGCAAAAGAAGAGAGAAGGATCAGGCCAGTGGCACATGACCGTGGGTTAAGGTATGTAAAATTGTGATTTAGATATAGAGTACAAGGGTCAAGAGTGTGTAATTACTGTATTACAGTATTAAAATTAAAATTACAATATAAAAAAATACTAAATACTAATTAGTGTGGGTGAATTGCCATTGAACTACAGCACTACATCCCTTGTAATTAGACAAAACTGAATAAGGAAGTATTGGGACTTTTCTGGTGCGTCATATCAAATGAGAATATCTCATTAAAAGTTAATTGTTTTTTCAAAAAAGTAAGTTAAAATCTAGAGTCCATATAAAATCATGACCCATTTCATATGATCCTTGGTTTCCAGGTGGTATAGTATGGATAAAATTGCAACATATTTCACCCTTTGGGCTTCTTCAGGGGTTTTTGTGTGCTAATGGGCATGGCATTCTAAAAACAAAATGTAAATTCACAGACAACAAATTATTACAATAATTTTTCTTAAAGAGGAAGTAAACCCTGATGAGTTTACTTCCTCTTTCATTCCCTGCAAAGGTAAAGCATAATGGACTACTATGCATCTCATAGTAGTCCATTATGTGTCACTTACCTGACACAGGAGCCAGAAAAGTCACCGATGTCCCCTGTAGTCTGGCGCATCCATCTTCTCGGTGGGTCTCGCTGCACCGCCGCTGTCATTCGGCGAAGCCGCGATGACGTCACTCCCACGCATGCGCACGGAAGCCGCCACTCGCGGCATATCGCCGTTGACAGCAGCGCGCTCAGTGCACCTGCGCACCGCTGCCTACAGCGCATGCGCCGTAGACAGCGGTGCCTGTCTTTCGGCAAATATCTCCTAAACCGTGTAGGTTTAGGAGATATTTCTTGGACCTACAGGTAAGCCTTAATCTAGGCTTACCTGTAGGTCAAAGTGGTTTGTAAGGGTTTACAACCACTTTAAATATTCAATGATGTTGATTCCTTTTTGCTTACCCCACACTTAAGGGTATAAAACTTGAATGAATAATGTAGATTATTCAAAAAGACTTTCCCAAAAACGTCCAACCAAATTGGATGGTCTGTGATAGAATGCCATGACCATTAGCGGACAATATATCCCCTGAAGAAGCTCAGAGGGTGAAACACGTCGGGATTTTGCCACCACTATACCTCCTTGAAACCGAGGATCACATGAGATGGGTCATGATTGTATATGTTTTTATATGGACTCTAGATTTTAACTTTTTAATGATAATCTTTTAATGAAATACTGTCCTTTGGTCTGAGGTACCTAAAAAGGCCCAATACTCCTTTTTTCTGTTTTGATTAAACAAATACCAACCAATAGGGAGTGTCCATGTCGTTCCCAACTATGGAACCCGCAGAGACAGCAAAAGAAGAAAGAACGGTCAACTTGGTGGCTCATGACCATGGGTTCAGGTGAGTAAAGTGGACAATTGTTTTTGGCATATCAACCATTAAAGTGGGGTGAGGGGGATGCCAAAATGTTGGAGAGGGCCTTTAATGGCCCAAAGGGTAAGTATGATGGCCAACCAACATTGAACGCTTCCATGTTTCTCCTAGGCCAGTGATGGCGGACCTTGGCACTCCAGATGTTTTGGAACTACATTTCCCATGATGCTCAACTACACTGCAGGGACGCATGAACATCATGGGAAATGTAGTTCCAACACATCTGGGGTACCAAGGTTCGTCATCACTGGCCTAGGAGAAACATGGAAGCGTTCAATGTTGGTTGGCCATCATACTTACCCTTTGGGCCATTAAAGGCCCTCTCCAACATTTTGGCATCCCCCTTACACCCCTCTTTAATGGTTGCTATGCCAAAAGCAATTGCCCACTTTACTCACCTGAACCCATGGTCACGAGCCACCAAGTTGACCGTTCTTTCTTCTTTCGCTGTCTCTGCGGGTTCCATAGTTGGGAACGACATGGACACTTCCTATTGGTTGGTATTTGTTTAATCAAAACAGAAAAAAAGGAGTATTGGGCCTTTTTAGGTACCTCAGACCAAAGGACAGTATTTCATGAAAAGCTTATCATTAAAAAGTTAAAATCTAGAGTCCATATAAAAACATATACAATCAACTACATTGCAGAGTGCATGACCATAATGGGAAATGTAGTTCCAAAACATCTGGGGTGCCAAGGTTCTCCATCACTGTCCAAGGCAAACTTTTCTTTAATCCGACCTAGCCTGGAGAAGACTTTAGACTATCCTGGCCTAAAATCTACCGAGGTTTTTGAGCAGGGCCCCATTCTGATAAACATTACATTATTTCTAAATGCAGGTAAAACAGTCATGTGCTTAATATATTCCCCGTTCACCAAAAAATTATAGCGGTCCAATCTATTTACAAGCCTTTTCTTTTCTCTGCTCCCCATTGGGAAATTACACCCCCTACCATCTACGTGCCAAAGACCTGAAAATAGAGAAATCATTCGGCACACGGCGAGGCATTCACACGTCTACGCATAGCCCTGACAAAACATAAAAGACAAACATATTATAGCACTTATACGCCAAGCTGGAAAATTATACAGGGCAGAGTAATATAAAGAAATGTACTGAGAGTTAAATAGGGTCTCTAAGGGGAGCGCCACTTAAGCCAAGTTAAGTCAAATTTTATCATTTAATAAAAGACCCAAAGCTGCTATTTTCCTTTATTCCTGCTTGTTTGCTTTTTTTTTTTTTTTTTTTAAATAACTTTTTTAACATGCCCTAGCTATAAGATTTTGATTTTCCTAAATATGCAAACACATAGCTATTTACATTGTATCTTTTTATTTTTAACATTTTATTTTTTGGATATGGCATTAAAAATAAAACGTAAGATCTTATTTAGCCGCAGGGACCTAATTTACAAAATGAAATGTTTATTCAATAGGTGTTGACACAGCTCACAATCCCCCCCCCCCAAAAAAAAAAATTGTAAATAAAACTACCTCTTTCATCCCAGTCGGTTATGATAATATACATTTACTTTACTTGGAGAGAAAAAAGATTAACCAGTGAATGAATGTTATTCATTTTGCAGAAATGGTGGCCCCCGTTTTCTTTGTACTTAAAGTCGCTGGCATCCTCGTGTTTAGGATGGCTCTGAACCTGGGTAGGCCAAAATGAAACAAGCGTGTTCCCTGGTTCGAGACCTACCCATGCTCATATGCGGCAAGCAATACACTCAGAGGCCGAGGAGGATAAAAAAAATGATATTGTAAGAGTTCCAACAACATACAAACAGGCCCAGCGGGAAGGCACAGCCAACTGGAGCCACTTACAATGAGTAGCAGAAGATTGAAATCTTGGATTGATTCCCACAGCTTCTGCGGCAAGGAGCAAAAATGGGGCCTTGTCGGTCCACACCCAAACGGGAGGCTTCCTATGAGGTGTAGCTCTAGTTTACACTTGCTTCAAAATATGGCTTGGGACAGGCTTTGTTAAAGCTCTCTGAACACTAGTCAAAGCCTATGTCACTAAATAAAATGGTTAGCTTACAGTCCTGTTTACACCTTGCTTTTGCTTGGTGCTTTGATGAGGCTTCGATGGTGCTTTGATGAGGTTTCAATGAGGCTTCGGTGGGGCTTCGATGGGGCTTCGATAAGTCTTTGGTGGGGCTTTGGTGAGGCTTTCCGTGGGGCTTCAAGCGAGCTTTGCCATAGACTTCTGTGGAGGCTTTGAAGATGCTTTGATGCCCAACTAAAGCGACATGGGGTATCATTTTTGAAGCCATGCCTAAGCAAAGCAAAAGCAAGGTGTAAACAGGACTGTAAGCTAACCATTTTATGTAGTGACATGAGCTTTGACTAGCGTTCAGAAAGCTTTAACAGAGCCTGTCCGAAGCCTTGTTTTGAAGCAAGTGTAAACTAGCCGCAAATGTGGGTTGAAGCCAAAGCAATTGTAAATGAGCCCTAAGGGTTCCTCAGAGGTTGCTAGGGGTTCCTTGAGCTGTGGCTGATTAAACTCCCATCTGATGGTGCCTGCATAATCCAGGCTCCAACACCAATTGATAGACGCAGCCAGATGACACCAAAGGAGGCATTCTGATCACCACTGTAGGAGAGGCATTCTTCTCCCTGACCACCAATGTAAGTAGCCGTCTTCCCATTAAATCCTGATGAATTCAATTTAGAAGGGGTTCCTTAATATCTGAAAATTATTTCAAGGGTTCCTCTAAAATGAACGTGAAAGGATGATTTAGGGTTATGAGCTATGGACATTGTAGAGAATTATAAGTGGAGTGGCTTTTATTAGCTTTCTATTGTCCAACCGTCCATAATAAAGCCTTTGATTTTTTTTTTCCTGGGAGGTATTGATTATGTTATTAGGGGACTAGAAGCCCCCCGGTGCCATTATGCAGTTCCGGTTGAGCTCAGAGGGCGGGTCCCACTCTTCATAATCCTCATTACAAAGCAGCCTAATTTATCTTTGTTATTATTTGTATGTGCTAGTTTGTTCATTTGTGTTCACAATATCCTCTCCACTGTGCCTTTCTCTAGCATCCAATTAGCAGCACTTAACAGCTGTTAAATGGCGTAATTGCTCGTTGTTAGCTATCCTCATGCAGCATCAACCGAGAATTTAATTGAATGCAATTTACTGCTCACAAGTCCATCAGCGCGGTACAGAAAGGAAGAGAAAAAAAATAAAACTCAAAGAAACAGGAGAGGAAAAAAAAAAATCTATGATCTCGATGCAATTTTTTTTTTTTTTCCCCTGCCAAGTCAGGAAGGACTGTTCAATAAAATTGGCCTTTGCATTTCACTAGAGATAGGTGAAAAGCTGCGAGTTTAAAGACAGTGTTTGCACATGAAAGTTGAAGGGAATTAAGTGCTTTTTCCGTGCCAGTAGAAATTTACAGAGGAGATAACGGGGACTTTGTTTCGTAAAGTTTTCCAAAAGTTAAATTGGCCACAGCAAGGTCTTTTCACTGTCCTTGTCTGGGGTGCCATTAGGTCCTGAAAACTTCTTTTTTTCTATACAGTGGTGAAAGTTGAAAGGATGGTGCCAGTCAGTCATAGAAATGTTACATACATACTGAGAGCACTTGTTAATTGGCTCTTTAATTAAAGTGGCGTTGTCATCCCATAACAGGAAGTTCCTCATGGTGCAAAAACACTAAAATCTCATAGAAGTTTTAAAAATGTTCTTCAGGAACTACACAAAGTCTACTTTTGCAGTGGCGACCACCCTGCACTGCAATGGTTAAATGCTACTATAGCCTAGGGCAGTGATGGTGAACCTTGGCACCCCAGTGGTTTTGGAACTACATTTCCCATGATGTTTATGTACTCTGCAGTGTAGTTGAGCATCATGGGAAATGTAGTTCCAAAAATCTGGGGTGCCAAGTTTTCGCCATCACTGGCCTAGGGATATATAGTTTAGGTGTTGTAGTGCACCCCTGCAAGAACCTCTGGTGAACTTAGTCCTGTTCCCCTGGTTAGAGCACTCAAGGCACACATCATTTTCTTCACTTTTCCAGTGACTTACAGTAAAAAAATTTGTATGGGGATACCCCAAAACGAATGAACTGAACACATTTAGGACTCATCTCAAGCTTGCTGCGCTATGCAAAAACGTCCAGCAGAGTCTCAAATGTTGACAGGTGACTTTTCCCCTAGGACCAAAAAAAAATGCACAAAGTCACTAACTTCCAGCACCAGGTCAACTACTCACACAGTCACAGGGTCATCGGTTGCCTCCTTACAATATCCACCCTCCCTCTCTAGTGAGGGAGATATGAACAAACATCACCATAGGACAGCTGAACACCTTTCCCCAAACCTCTTCCCAGTACTCTCAAGTGAGCTTCTCTAGACCCAAACAAACTCCAGGACTAAACTTGTGCGAATACGCCACTCAGCTAAAGCCTCAGCTGAGACCTTAATGTCTTCTAGATGGCACCTTCAGAAATCCAGCCCCAGGACTGGACGCAGGAACTCTGCACCTCCTGTCTTAGGCCCCCAGACTATGTATGGTGTTTTTCAGCACCTTCTGGGCACACCTCTCCAGGGATTGGCAGACATCCCTAAATATTCCAGCTGCCCACTCTGTTCTTCCTCCCACTAGAATTCCAGAATTCTCTAGAATGCAAGGGGGTTACTAAGAGCAGTAGCCTGTGAAACACTGAGCAGGCCTAAACAATCAACCCCTGCTCCACTGATTACAGAGGAGCTAACTAAATTTACCTAAGAGCCTACTTTACACTAGGAGGGTTACAGTGTACTAATTTACGGTAGGCTTTCTCAAACCATGCAACCTATTCCTGCAGCCTCCTCACTAAGCAGCTTTAGGTCTCCTCCATGTACAATGCATGGTTAATGTGATAATGTCGATGAGCCACCCACATCCTAGGGTTGACAACAGCTCTGGAGCCTTCTGGACAGTGGAATAGGATAAGTAATACATCTTATCCCTGCACCCCTAGACTACACAAGCATAACCTTTGAAAGTTGAGGAGGGAGCCCACTAAAAAAACTATTTGCTTAGGGAAACTGTATACACTTAGCCCGGAGTATCCGACGGACCAAGTTTTCCAACTTGTTGGTAAAATTTTCCGACAAAATGCTCCGATCTGACATACTCCGATCATGTGTAGAGAATTCCAGTCGGACAAAGTGCCAAGCATGCTCAGATCAAATTCCTACACCAAAGCTATTGGCTACTAGCGTGAACGTAGTCCGGTCATAACGAAATAACGTCATCACGTCGGATTTTCCGACAACTTTGTCCGACCGTGTGTATGCAACAGTTTCGGACAAAATCCGTTGGACAAAATCCGACGGATTTGGTTGTCGGAATCTCCGACCGTGTGTACAAGGGCTTAGACGTAACACATACTGACAAATATATATAAATATATATTTTAAAACACTTTAATGCAGTATGCATGTCTATGTCAGCAGCAGTGGAGGGGTTACGCATTTGTTGGTCCACTTCAACCAACCCCCCGAATGTCCCTTACTTCCGTTTTTCACACGTCCATTTGCCGATCTTCTGATTTCTTCACTTCTGGTTTCTGCACTCCATCAGCCCTTGTACACACGGTCGGACATTCCGACAACAAAATCTGTCAGATTTTGTCTGACGGATTTTGTCCAAAACTGGTGTTGCATACACACGGTCGGACAAAGTTGTCGGAAAATCCAATCGTACGTAACGTGATGACGTTATTTCGTTAGGACGGGACTACGTTCAGGCTAGTAGCCAATAGCTTTGGTCTAGGAATTTGATCTGAGCATGCGTGGCACTTTGTCCAATCAGAATTCTCTACAAACGATCGGACAAAGTCCGATCGGATCATGTTTTCGGAAAGTTTTATAGCACAGCTCTAAAACTTTGTCCGTCGGATATTCCGACGGAAACAGTCCGATGGCGCCCACACACAGTCGGATTATCCGACAACACGGTCCGAACTGACATTTTTCGTTGGAATGTCCGACAGTGTGTGCAAGGGCTTAGAGGCCGTGTAGTGCAGGGGAAACATCAGGGGGTCTAATAGGACTATAGGTAGGACTATCTATCTAATAGGACCTATCTAATAAGACTATAAGTATGCAATCACATTTTGGGGAAGCTATTGGTCCTCTTGTAACAGGAATAAAGTTACATGAAAAAAAAAATGTAAAGGTACTCCCAAGCACCTAAACCTCCCCAAATAAATGGTAAACCCTCCCGCCCTCATGTGCACATACAGATTTAAACACACATGTCGGGGGGGCAACTACATAGCAAAACGTCAGTTGTGCTAAGTATTGCCTTACACGCCAGAGTGAAAGCAATAATTATAGGCCCAGTATTCATAGCTGACTAAACTGATGACCTGACTTTTCAAGCATTGCCTACGAAAAATTTGGGGTACTAAAGATTGTCGCCATTTCACAGGTGAAATCTTAAGACGTAACATGTTGGACATTTATTTCCTCAACGCAACTTCACCTTTTATATTTTATCAAAAAGGTGGGTAATATATTGTATTGATGGGCAACAAATTAAATGTTACGGTATTTGTTAATGAAAATTTGGAAAGATTGGAAGAATCACATTTTTATTCTCTAGGGTATTCTCCTTACTTTCTGAAAAGCTATACTGTTTGGGGGGGGGGGGGGGGAGGTTGAACTAATCTTCAGGCCTAAATTGATTTGTACATGTGTAGAATTCTCCTAGTTTAGGATGCTAGGTAAATCTAGGTTTTGGGTCCTTCTGTAATTAGGGGAGCAGTGATTATTTGTTCTGGTCTGCTCTTGGTTTCACAGGCTCTGGGAAAGGCTTCCAAGGTGTTGGGCAGGAAATTCAAATAACTAGCCTGCATATTTCCTGAGGCTAATGGCTAATCCCTGGGGTGGTGCTCCCAGAAGGTGTTATAGGAGGTGGTAAATAGCCTGCAGCCCTGAGGAGACTGTTCTTTTCCTCAGCAGGGAAGGTTCTGAGAGCTGTAAGGGGGCTCCTTGAATCTGAAGCACCTATGGACCGAGTTGCTGTTCTACTAGGTCTCGGCTGTGGCAGTGCTGGAGATCTCTGACTAACCTGGAGCTGGATTGACGACTCTTTACAAGGGGATCGTGTCTGGAAGGAGAGTTTTTACTCACTGGGCCATGTATGGAGGAGGCTGGAAGGAGGCAGCTGTCCTGGGGACTTGTGGGTAAAGACCCTGATTGATCCCCTTTGACCGTACAGCATCCTAAATATTGCACTGGCTACCTATAACTGTAGAGTCATGCAGGGTAACTAGATGCCAAAAAACTATCTCATGGTCCCCAGCTTTGAGGGTTTAGACTGTTCTGAGACTACCTCATGATCCCAGCTCTGAGAGTTTAGACTGTTCTGAGACTACCTCATGTTCCCAGCTCTGAGGGTTTAGACTGATCTGAAACTAGCGTGTGGTCCCCAGCTTAGAGGGTTTAGTCTGATCTGAGACCACCTCATGGCCCTCAGCTGTGAGGGTTTAGATTGATGTGAGACTACCTCATGGTTTCTCAGCTTTGAGGGTTTAGACTGATCCCAGGCTACCTAATTTTCCCCAGCTTTGAGAGTTTAGACTGATCTGAGGCTACCTCATCGTCCCCAGCTTTGAAGGTTTAGACTGATCTCAGACTACTTCATGGTGACCAGCTGTGAGGGTTTAGATTGATGTGAGGCTACCTCATGGTTCCCAGCTTTGAGGGTTTAGACTGATTCCAGATGACTTCATTGTCCCCAGCTTTGAGAGTTTAGACTGATCTGAGACTACCTCATGGTCCCCAGCTCTGAGGGTTTAGACTGATCTGAGACTACCTCATGGTCCCCAGCTCTGAGGGTTTCGACTGATCCCAGACTACCTAATATTCCCCAGATTTGAGTTTAGACTTATCTGAGGCTACCTCATGGCCCCCAGCTTTGAGGGTTTAGACTGATCTCAGACTACTTCATGGTGACCAGCTGTGAGGGTTTAGATTGATGTGAGGCTACCTCATGGTTCCCAGCTTTGAGGGTTTGACTGATTCCAGATGACTTCATTGTCCCCAGCTTTGAGAGTTTAGACTGATCTGAGACTACCTCATGGTCCCCAGCTCTGAGGGTTTCGACTGATCCCAGACTACCTAATATCCCCCAGATTTGAGTTTAGACTTATCTGAGGCTACCTCATGGTCCCCAGCTTTGAGGGTTTAGAATGATCTGAGACTACCTCATGGTCCCCAGCTCTGAGGGTTTAGAATGATCTGAGACTACCTCATGGTCCTAAGCTCTGAGGGTTTAGACTGATCTTAGACTACCCCATGGTCCCCAGATTTGAGGGTTTAGACTGATCTCAGACTACCTCATGGTCCCCAGATTTGAGGGTTTAGACTGATCTGAGACTACCTCGTGTTTCCAGCTCTGAGGGTTTAGACTGATCTGAGACTAGGTCATGGTCCCCAGCTTTGAGGGTTTAGACTGATCTGAGACTACCTCATGGCCCTCAGCTGTGAGGGTTTAGATTGATGTGAGACTACCTCATGGTTTACCAGCTTTGAGGATTTAGACTGATCCCAGACTACCTAATGTTCCCCAGCTTTGAGAGTTTAGACTGATCTGAGGCTACCTCATGCCCCCAGCTTTGAGGGTTTAGATTGATCTGAGACAACATCATGGTCCCCAGCTCCGAGTGTTTAGACTCTTCTGAGACTACCTCATGGTTCCCAGTTTTGAAGATTTAGACTGTGCCACATCCACTTGGAGTATCCCATGTCCCAACTCCTCTCCTGTTACAAGTTCTGCAAGCAATAGATCACAAAAAAGACATCCCCTAGACTGTTTATTGGATACATAATGAATAGACTGTTGATTGGGTGACTGGCGGGCCTCTGTTTTGGGAAAGAACCAGTTAAATTTGGCAGCCCCCTGGTGAGGGTAACACTACACATGTGTGCTTAAAAAAGTAATGCAAAAATGGCTCTGTTGGTTAATGCACTATAACACGTCGCAATAAAATTGCTTACCCAAAGTTGGGGCCCATATTATTCTAAATTATTTAATTAAAAAATTATTATTTTAAATTATATTATTATACATTGTATTTTGGTAACTAACCCGTGAATCCTCAGAATTCTGGAAACATATAGACTAGCCTGACATTTCCTCCTCAAACTTCTACTTGGAGCCCCAAGAAAACAAGTTATGCAAATTCGGCGCATTCTCTCATTTCGCAGGTTTATCAGCTGGCAGAGAGTTCCCATCCATACTTTAGACAAACAATTTGTTTCATAAGCAGGAAACGTGGCCGCATTACATTCGATGCAATCGCAAAGTGTAAAAGAGGGCAATGCATCAAAGAGACGTCTGTATAGAGATCCCTTCCAGAGATCCATCACACTGTGCTGAGTCTGGAGGGCAGCGCAGAGGGCGATGCATCATACGGGGGAAACTATCATGCAAAGGAAATTAGCATTCTGCTATTACAACGAGTACCAGCTTCCTGCGATGGAATCGTACATGCCATTGACATTAAAGAGTGACCGTAATTGTATTTTCCGTGTGCAGCAATTTTTACTTCAAAATACATTTGATGCGACTTCACTGTATTACAAATATGGATTTGTAAGTTCTTCCCCTAGTGGCCTGCTTCCTACTAACAGCTGAGATTCCCCGTAGAAGACAGTCATTATCAAAGTAGATCTAATCCCAATCATTAAAACCTCAAAGAATTGTATTTCATTTTTTTAGATCTTTACTTTCATTAAATAATCCCTGGTGGTCCTACCATGAAGGTCTTACCAAGAAGGTCCTACCATGAAGGTCCTACCATGAAGGTCCTACCAAGAAGGTCCTACCATAAAGGTCCTAACATGAAGGTCCTACCAAGAAGGTCCTACCATGAAGGTCCTACCATGAAGATCCTACCAAGAGGGTCCTACCATGAAGGTCCTAACATGAAGGTCCTACCATGAAGGTCCTACCAAGAAGGTCCTACCAAGAAGGTCCTACCATGAAGGTCCTACCAAGAAGGTCCTACCAAGAAGGTCCTACCATGAAGGTCCTTGCTCTGACACGTCCTGTTATAGGGCGATAACGGGCTCCCAACTGTGCTCTTGTGTTCTCACCCTTTCAAATGCTCCCCTGGTAAAAAATGATCTACCAAACATCCGGAACGTCGATCTCTCAACCCAACCCATGTAAAGTGAGCCTCAGACAGTGCTACTCCACCATTTATTTTTCTTTATTTTTCCATTTTTGGTTTGTCCCATTCACCACACATTTTTTTTTTCACTCTATCAATTCAACACTTTTTACATGTATACTTTTTTCACTTTTTTTTTATCAAACCTCTTTATTTTTTTTATTTTTTTTTATTCCATATCAAGCCAATTTTTTTTTAACTTTTTGTTTATTTTATTTTTTTAATTTGTTATATCGTTTTATTTTATTTAAAATGCATTGCATCATGTATTTAGTTTACATCTTATGTTTATTTTATTATTTCTACTTTTTTCCCTTTTTTTTATTTCAAATCTCTTAATTTTTTTCAATTTTCTTTTCATTTCATGCCATATATTTTTTTCATCACTATTTAGTTTATAAATCGTGTATAATAATAATAATTTTCATTTTTTTTATTTTTTATTTTATTTCAAATACATTGCATCATGTATTTAGTTTACCTCTTATGCTTACTTTATTATTTCTATTTTTTTTTTCACTTTTTTTATTTCAAATCTCTTATTTTTTTCAATTTTCTTTTCATTTCATGCCGTATTTTTTTCTTCACTATTCAGTTTATAAATCCTTTATAATAATAATATAATAATAATCATTTTAGTTTACCTCTTATGTTTATTTTATTATTTCTATTTTCAAAATACCAAACAAATGATGGCACAATCGTATGCTCCATTTCCTTCTTCGATAGACAGAACTCGTCTATGGCCGACCTAAGCCCCGTTGAGTGGGACGAAACGCGTTAGTGGCGTGGTCAATGGAGTAGCGCTGGCAGAAGCTGCATAACACTTTACACGGGTTGGGAGAGCGATGTCCCGGATAGTTAATAGAGAGTCCACTGGATGTGTCCATCTGGATGCCGTCTCCTGTATTTATGAAGGAATAAATGTATAAGCATTATGTGTCAGCAAAAATCCCCCCCCCCTGAAAAACACAGAGCACTATTCTGCATTCTTACCCCATAAGCCTAAATCCCCCCTCCTCCCAGTACAAATCTCTCCCTTGCTCCAATCTCCCCACAAATTTTTGCCCCTCCCAAAAAACATTCACCCCTCCTAGCACAAATCCTATACCCCAGAAATGTCCCCTCCTAGTACACATCCCCCTCCCCCACTTCAAATCCCTTCCCCAAATATTTACCCCCACCATACTTCAAATCCCCCCAGCTCAAATGCCCATACCCCCCCCCCCCAAAAAATCACCCCTCCTAACACAAGTCTTATACCCCATGCGCCCTGCACACTCCTGGTATTGACTGGTCACATGATCAGAAGACACAGCTTCTGATCATGTAACCAGCGCTTCAGGCAATTACGGTGGTCACATGGTCAAAAGCCCCGCCCCACCTCCCAGCTTTCCATATTGTATGCATATTTGCAATGCGATAACGCATGCAGAGCTGTGCCGAGAGCGTTCACCCTGCGTGACTCCGACACAGTGACTAGCAGCTCACGGAAAGCAGCGATCTGAAGTTTTCTGAACATGTGACCACCGTGACAGACGATCACAGTGGTCACATGGTCACCAGCCCTGCCCTGCCTCCCGGAATTCCATATTGCACACATACAGTATCTCACAAAAATGATTTGGTGTTATCGTTCTCACTCTCTCATACTGGTCACTGGAAGTTCATCATGGCACCTCATGGCAAAGAACTCTCTGAGGATCTGAAAAAAAGAATTGTTGCTCTACATAAAGATGGCCTAGGCTGTAAGAAGATTGCCAAGACCCTGAAACTGAGCTGCAGCACGGTGGCCAAAACAATACAGTGTCTTTGGGAAATAGATGTGTGAGTGCTGCCAGGATTGCTGCAGAGGTTGAAGGGGTGGGGGGTCAGCCTGTCATTGCTCAGACCATACGCCACACACTGCATCAAATTGGTCTGCATGGCTGTCGTCCCAGAAGGAAGCCTCTTCTAAAGATGATGCACAAGAAAGCCTGCAGACAGTTTGCTGAAGACAAGCAGACTAAGGACATGGATTACTGGAACCATGTCCTGTGGTCTGATGAGACCAAGATAAACGTATTTGGTGTCAGATGGTGACAAGCGTGTGTGGGGGCAACCAGGTGAGGAGTACAAAGACAAGTGTGTCTTGCCTACAGTCAAGCATGGTGGTGGGATTGTCATGGTCTGGGGCTGCATGAGTGCTGCCAGCACTGGGGGGCTACAGTTCATTGAGGGAACCATGAATGGCAACATGTACTGTGACATACTGAAGCAGAGCATGATCCCCTCCCTTCGGAGACTGGGCCATAGGGCAGTATTCCAACTTGATAACCACCCCAAACACACCTCCAAGATGACCACTGACTTTCTAAAGAAGCTGAGAGTAAAGGTGATGGACTGGCCAAGGATGTCTCCAGACCTAAACCCTATTGAGCATCTGTGGGGCTTCCTCAAATGGAAGGTGGAGGAGCGCAAGGTCTCCACCAGCTCTGTGATGTCATCATGGAGGAGTGGAAGAGGACTCCAGTGGCAACCTGTGAAGCTCTGGTGAACTACATGCCCAAGAGGATTAAGGCAGTGCTGGAAAATGAAGGTGGCCACACAAAATATAGAGATATATATATAATATAATAATAATATATATAATATAATAATATAATAATAATATAATAATATTATAATAATAATATAATAATATTATATAATAATATAATAATAATATAATAATAATAATAATATAATAATAATAATAATATAATAATAATATAATATAATAATATAATAATAATAATATAATATAATAATAATATATATAATATATATTATATAAATATAAAGAGAAAAAAGAGAAAAAGAAAAAGAGAAAAATGAAAAAAAAAAAATAGAAAAAAAAATAGTGCCTGCTCATCACGAGCCAGCGCTACACTTACTTTTGTGAGATACTGTATATACATGCAATGGAGCCCATAGAGCTGTGCTGACAGCACTCCTGGAAAAATCGGTTAATATCTCTCGGCGATTCCTGTATTATGAAGCCAATACAGGCACGCGCAGTACCCTGGCAGAGTTCCCCTTTATGTGTCTGTATCGCCACCCCTCGCTCGTCCATCCGCTCGGCGGGTTTGGAGACATATGCTCAGAATAACGGGAAGCAGAAAAAAATTGCCCTGGCGCCGGGTTGGCTATTATCCGCTCGGTTCCCAGGCTCAGGTGGACGTGCCTCCTAAGGAAGAGACATTAAATGAGTTTGTTAGGCGAGGAACAGGTCTGCCGCCTTCATTATGACTTATAATTGGTATTAAAAACTCAGTGTGAAGCGGTGAGATTGGCCGCCTGCAGCCTGGAGATTATATAACGGCTCGGCTCTTCACAATCGCCTCTATTGCCGTGTTTATCTTTGTTTATTTTCTATTCTCCTCCGGCTTTTTTTGGCGCGTTTTGTGTTTTCCTTTTCTTTTTTTTTCCTAACCGCACACTCCCGCCGCTGTCTGCTGTGGCATCTCCGTTGGCCTGTGTGGGCACTGTTTTTTTTGGCTGGCGTCCAATTTGTCCAATTTGGGCGGGCACCCTCCGGCGTTATAGAAGGCTCTGACTTTTCATGCATTGTGGAGATAATCCTTGAAGGCGCAGAAAAATATTCAAGTAGAGGACTTGAAGCTGCCATTTTTTTCCGTTATGCCCCCCCAACCCCCGGGGTCAACCTTTTTACAGTGGACCTTTCAGGAAATGTATCGGTCTCCTGACATCACGCTATACCAGTGATGGTGAACCTTGGCACCCCAGATGTTTTGGAACTACATTTCCCATGATGCTCTGGCACTCTGCAGTGTAGTTGAGCATCATGGGAAATGTAGTTCCAAAACATCTGGGGTGCCAAGGTTCGCCATCACTGCGCTATACAATAACAGAATCATTTTTTTTTTATTATTTAATTAAAAAGCTTGTGCTCCAGGCCAGTGACTTTGCCTAGGCTGAGATGATGTCATCAGTCTGCTGCAGGCAGTAGTGAGCATTTCCTCATCTGGAGATGATGCCTGTTTAGGAGAAACGCATCGGGAAGGGTATGTTGATGCCACTGCGTTGCCAGATTTTATTTCCATGTTTGTATTTGCCTGTAATATGTGAGTACCCATTTATGCTTTTAATCTTAAAGGGGTTGTAAAGGTTTGTTTTTTATTTTCTAAATAGGTTCCTTTAAGCTAGTGCATTGTTGGTTCACTTACCTTTTCCTTCAATTTCCCTTCTAAATGTTTTTTTCCTCGTTTTCTTTGTCTGAATTTCTCACTTCCTGTTCCTCCTCAGTAAGCTGTTCTGGCTAACTAACCACCACTCGGATGATGGTGAGAAGTTTACTGAGGAGAAACAGGAAGTGAGATATTCAGACAAAGAAAAAAAACATTTAGAAGGGAAATCGAAGGAAAAGGTAAGTGAACCAACAATGCACTAACTTAAAGGAACCTATGTAGAAAATAAAAAACAAAACTTTACAACCCCTTTAATAAAAGTTTTAAATGTTATTTCACTATGAGGCTGTATTTTCTTTTTGGCCTATAATATACATGGAAGAATCTCTGTCCTCAGTCACCCCAAAAGGTGGATAGCCATTTCATCTATTTTTGGGTCATCTCTCGGTCTACTCTGGTACCCATGAGACGTTCCAAGTTTTGCCAGCTTTCTTTTCGTGTGGATTTACATCAATAAACTCGTGAGACTCACTAGGTATATAACTAACTGGGTCCATTACATTTGGTAAGCCTCCTCTCAGGTGGTGGTGGATTTCTGCAAAGTATTCACTGAAGTCACTATAACTTCTCAAGATATTGCACTTTGTCACCATATTGTTTCACTTATGGACTCTTAACACGTTCACCTTGGTGGTTATACGTATATCAATTTTTATTTATATATATATATATATTTTTTTTTTATATTTGGATATAGTGTTTTCTAAAACATAGAATTATCAATAGTGTTAATTTATGCAGAGTTTTTTTCACTATTAAAGTTGATTATATTATTTACACTGGATATATATATATATATATATATATATATATATATATATATATATATATATATATATATATATAATCTAAGCGCTGCACCTTTTTTATTATATCACCATTTTGTTTGTTGCAGTAAGTCTGCGGTGCTGGCAGCTATTATTCATTTGTTGTTTGTGGATAGCGCGGTTTTTTCTCACTTTATATACACTCTGTAATAGCAATGATCTCTAGCAGATCCACTGCACTTCTAAACCATTTTCCAAGTCCAACAACTTCTAAAGCACTTTAGGTCTCTGACCATTACTTGGAGCATGCCCATAGTCTCTTATCATGAAGTATTGTCTGCAGTCTCTAAACATCTCTTGCATCATGTCTCCAGTCCCTGTCTGCAGTCTCTGACCATCTCCTGTAGTATGTCTGCAGTCTCTAACCATCTCCTGTAGTATGTCTGCAGTCTCTGACCATCTCCTGTAGTATGTCTGCAGTCTCTGGCCATCTCCTGTAGTATGTCTGCAGTCTCTGACCATCTCCTGTAGTATGTCTCCAGTCTCTGACCATCTCCTGTAGTATGTCTCCAGTCTCTGACCATCTCCTGTAGTATGTCTGCAGTCTCTAACCATCTCCTGTAGTATGTCTGCAGTCTCTGACCATCTCCTGTAGTATGTCTGCAGTCTCTAACCATCTCCTGTAGTATGTCTGCAGTCTCTAACCATCTCCTGTAGTATGTCTGCAGTCTCTGGCCATCTCCTGTAGTATGTCTGCAGTCTCTGACCATCTCCTGTAGTATGTCTCCAGTCTCTGACCATCTCCTGTAGTATGTCTCCAGTCTCTGACCATCTCCTGTAGTATGTCTGCAGTCTCTAACCATCTCCTGTAGTATGTCTGCAGTCTCTGACCATCTCCTGTAGTATGTTTGCAGTCCCTAACCATCTCCTGTAGTATGTCTGCAGTCTCTAACCATCTCCTGTAGTATGTCTGCAGTCTCTGACCATCTCCTGTAGTATGTCTGCAGTCTCTGACCATCTCCTGTAGTATGTCTGCAGTCTCTAACCATCTCCTGTAGTATGTCTGCAGTCTCTGACCATCTCCTGTAGTATGTCTGCAGTCTCTGACCATCTCCTGTAGTATGTCTGCAGTCTCTGACCATCTCCTGTAGTATGTCTCCAGTCTCTAACCATCTCCTGTAGTATGTCTCCAGTCTCTGACCATCTCCTGTAGTATGTCTCCAGTCTCTGACCATCTCCTGTAGTATGTCTCCAGTCTCTGACCATCTCCTGTAGTATGTCTGCAGTCTCTGACCATCTCCTGTAGTATGTCTCCAGTCTCTGACCATCTCCTGTAGTATGTCTACAGTCTCTGACCATCTCCTGTAGTATGTCTCCAGTCTCTGACCATCTCCTGTAGTATGTCTCCAGTCTCTGACCATCTCCTGTAGTATGTCTGCAATCTCTGACCATCTCCTGTAGTATGTCTGCAGTCTCTGACCATCTCCTGTAGTATGTCTGCAGTCTCTGACCATCTCCTGTAGTATGTCTCCAGTCTCTGACCATCTCCTGTAGTATGTCTCCAGTCTCTGACCATCTCCTGTAGTATGTCTCCAGTCTCTGACCATCTCCTGTAGTATGTCTGCAGTCTCTGACCATCTCCTGTAGTATGTCTGCAGTCTCTGACCATCTCCTGTAGTATGTCTGCAGTCTCTGACCATCTCTTGTAGTATGTTTCCAGTCTCTGACCATCTCTTGTAGTATGTCTCCAGTCTCTGACCATCTCCTGTAGTATGTCTCCAGTCTCTAACCAACTCTTGTTGTATGTCACCAGTCTCTGACCATTCCCTGTAGAATGCCTCCAGTCTCTGACCATCTCCCATAGTAGGTCTCCAGACTCTGACCAACTCTTGTATCATGTCTCCAGTCTCTGACCATTCCCTGTAGTATGTCTGCAGTCTCTGATCATCTCTTGTAGCATGCCTGTAGTCTCTATTCTAAGAGAATTTGGTTGGAGAATTATTTCCCTAAAATTTCTATGGAATGGCCTTGTGCGTTGAAAGTGGCTTCATGTATTACACACCACTGAGAAGAAGTATTGCCCAATGAGAATTGTGAAGACACAATCCCATTGGATAATGTATATTCCCCTGGCAAGCCTGTTGGGTATTCAAGTACAAAAATAAATAATGACACAATTATATGGTGGAAATGCATTACTTGTTCCTAAAAGGTTAAAGGTATGGAGTGGACTCATACTGTATAAACCCCTCCCGCGGATTCCTCCAGTACAGCACTGAAGAGAAGCTAAAAATTCCTGCGACTGCCAAGCAGAATAACTGACAAGTCAATACAGGCCGTCCATAACGAGCCCTAGATGGGCCGAAATTACCACACGTGCCGCGGACATAATGAGGCTCCCCTGCGCCTTCAGGATTACTCTGCTTTATTGCAGGTCTCCTCTTTCTTCTGTTCTATTGACTTGAAGCTGTTTTGCTACTGTGGCCAGTTTGTTAGACTGATCGATGTGAAATCTCTGCCAGAACGTCCAGAAAGCCTCTGCTTAAAGGACATGGGCTCTGACTAAGGCATACCAGAGGTAGTGCCAAATATGCTCCCGTAGAACGCTACAGCCACGTGAACCCCACTTCCAACTGTAGCAAAGTCCCGGGTCCCTCTCGGCCTAATGGTTAGGGACAGCTGACATCCTTCTGTGCATAGTGGGTTACAAGGCATGGTGGGTGTAATGCAAAGTAGATTGATGGGCGCCAGACACTTCTTGAATGCAAAGAGATTTATTGTCTCTTAAACAGAACTGTGGGAGAGAGGGTTGGGGCCAGGACACTCTTAAGTAGATGCAATATTAATTGGCAG
Source organism: Lithobates pipiens (assembly GCF_037356315.1). Classification (NCBI taxonomy): domain Eukaryota; kingdom Metazoa; phylum Chordata; class Amphibia; order Anura; family Ranidae; genus Lithobates; species Lithobates pipiens. The sequence continues at coordinate 28,493,525 of NW_027507748.1, read as the reverse complement.
ACTCCGAGATAGGCAGACAGCCATGCAGGGAACGGTATCTAGCCAGACACCACATCTGCATGTGTAGGAACGCTGTCTCCTATGGCAACAGTTTTTAACAAAGGTTACAATGAACTCTTTCACTTCTACAATCTCCTAATATAGGACTTCACTTCCACTGAGCTCTCAGTCTTTCACTAGACTTACCGATCCACTGCCACTGGATCCCCTGCCCCTGAGCTCTTCCAATCTAGAACTCAATATCTTCGCTGGGTCCTTGGCTTGGCACTCACAGATACTCCTCAGGCTTCACCCTTGCAGGCACGTTAAGTCCCTGGCTTGGCACTCCACAAGTGTCCCCTCTGCTGTCCCGCTGGGCCCCTGACTTGGCACTTGCTGATGTTTTCCCATTTCTTCACCGTCCTCGGCTGGTAAGAAGTCTGCTCTGGTACTGGCCCTCAGCTTACTCACAGTGGTCTTCAGTAACAAGGTGGATGGTCCCTTAGTGGTGACAGCTTTCCTTCTACCTCCGACCATAACTGGTTCCCTGACTGATGGAAACTTTTAGTTCTGGTTGCACTGCAAGCCGCAATCCCAACCCTGAGCTGCTCTCTTGCTTCTGGAAAGGCCCCCAGACAGCCTAGCAGGCAGATGTCCCTAGGATAGGCTTATGGCCTAGCATCCCGAGGCATTACAACACACGTCCCCCCAGATAGCTGTCCAGGTGGCACAGAACCCTGATCACCTGACTCCACCCAAATAAATAGGCTCTCCCAGCAGGCCAAAGGACCCGAGAAAATCCCTTCCCATTGGCTAAGACACCCCATCAGTGTTGCCAACTGCCACTATTTTTACTGGCAGCCAGTAAAAAATGGGCACTTTTCTTCTGCCAGTAAATGCCAGTGAAAGAAAAATGTTGCCAGTAAAAAAAATGGCTGTGACGCTTGGTCAAGACCATCGGAGTGCCTGCTACAGCATGTTCGGACTGGGCCTGCAGTGTGTCACGTGACATCATAGTGTTAGGGAACGGAGCAGCCGAGGCCTTATGTGCAGGTCTGTGGAATGGGAAGGAAGGCAAGCCAGGAGTGGACTGAAGGGACCACCTGGCATGCAGAGAGTGGATAACTGAGACTCAGGAGGGGGCATACCATCAGTGGCGTCACTAGGGTTCTCAGATACATTTATTTACACAACTAAAATGATACAACCGACACACATTTTGGAGTAAAATTGCTTTCCCTAGAACAGAAATATGGAACAATACCTTAGAACAGAAATATAGAGCAATAACAATAATGACTCCCAGGTTGCCTATCCTTGAAGGCACTGCCAAACCAACACAAAAATTGTATCTGTGGAACCACTTAAGGGTCCTCAGCCACAAAACACCGACTTGAGGACAAAAACAAATTTCCCGCTGACACCTCCATTTCCAATAATTCCTATTAACCCATTAACTGGGATTAATCATAGAACACCATACCATAGACGGGTCCTTAATTAGATATTAGACAGAAATTTTGGACACCTCCAAGCACCCCAACCGCCATACAACTACAACCACCCAACAAGTCCACCATCCACAGGGGCGGGAGGATGGGAAGCTTCTTCTTCGTCTGTTGCCTCAAAGTGCCCCTCCAACTTCATGACTCCACCTACTTGGTTCGTGTGAAAGTTATCGTATCTACAAACTATGGATGGAATATATTCCATAGTTTATATATATATATATATATATATATATATATATATATATATAAGGGTCCTTCTCCTGCCCTCTTTTTCTTGGTTCCATACCTTCTACTTCTTTGAATCTGTTCAACATTTTTCTAAAAGTTTGGTGAAGGCCCTTTACTGTTCTTGCGTGACTATGCTTCTGTGTACAAAGCCAGCCCCATAAAGACCCCACCGGCCTAATGAACCATCCATCTCCTGCCTTCTTTTTCTTTTGATATCATCCCTGGTGGTTCCATATCTTCTTTTTCTTTATTTCCTACCATCAAATTTGTCCAGATGAGATGCAAAAGCCTTGCAAACAAAACTCAAAGATCCAAGAGGCCTCTGGTGGGTCCATATCTTCTACTTCTCTCTATTTTATACCATCATATCTGTCCAGATGAGATACAAAAGCATGTTAAACAAATCTTGAAGGCTCAAGAGGCCTCTGGTGTTTCCATATCTTCTGCCCTCTTATTTCTTACCATCAAATCTGTCCAAATGAAATGCAAAAGCCTTGCAAACAAAAACCAAAGACCCAGGAGGCCTCTGGTGGTTCCATATTTCCTGTTTCCTTATTTCCTGCCATCAAATCTGTCCAGGTGAAATGCAAAAGCCTTACAAATTAAACTTGAAGGCCCAAGAGGTCTCTGGTGGTTCCATATCTTCTGCCCTCTTATTTCTTACCATCAAATCTGTCCAAATGAAATGCAAAAGCCTTGCAAACAAAAACCAAAGACCCAAGAGGCCTCTGGTGGTTCCATATTTCCTGTTTCCTTATTTCCTGCCATCAAATCTGTTCAGGTGAGGTGCAAAAACCTTGCAAACAACCCCCCCCATCCCATCATATCCCATACTTTCCAAAAATATACTGTAGCGTTCCATTTCTGTCTTCCGTCTTGCCATACTCCCTTATGGTTCTGTTTATTTGAATTTTTTTTCCCTCAGATTCCTAACACTGCAAATCACAGGTTTGACAAAGTAGCTAAGAACGAGCCTGTGCCGCCTATATCAGCAGGAAGTGTCTCGCTGTCATGGCTCCCCGCGGTAAGATCTGCAAAGTGGAGTCCACTGCATAAACAACCATCAGACAGCCAGCAACCTGCTCTCTTTACATAAACACCGCATTAAAAGGCATCCTGGGAGTGCAAACAGACTTAAGGCGATGCCACGAAAAGGCTGCTTATTTGATCTTTCAGGAAATAATGCTTGTCGGAGAATACATTTCCGTAAGGCTGTCTAACAGGTCTCGGCGCAGCGATAAAACATTTTTCCCTCAAACGGTCGGCTGCAAAGGGAAGGTTTTTATTTATTGTAAAAGGCGTTTAATTTGAACTTTGTGCGCCCGTCAATCCGCCCGAATGTATTTCTTTGCCAGCTGATACGGCAATTTAAATGTGCATTATTCTAAGTTGGTGAATGTTAGGAGTAAGCAAGTTTGGAGAGTGCGGAGAGGCCGATAGGATGGCCTAATCTCACACAGACTTATGCCACAAAAGCTGGTTTAATTCAGTGATAAAGCAGAATGTGTTTCCGGGAGAAAATAATCCAATCTCCTTTCAGAGCAAAACATTCCGATAAACGAGGAACTATTCCCATTCACTTCTACTAATATGTTTTGGTTATCATTTGATAGGTGTCTCGTCCGAGCCAAGGTATACGGAATGCAAAATATATTGTACTGTGCACAGTGAGGGAGGCTTGTATTGGGGTTTTATTTGTAATTATATTGTCAGAAGTTTTTTATGAGAAACTTTTGGATTACTTGTAATCAAGGGTCTCCCTCCCTTCCTCCCTTCTTTCCTTCCTTCCTTCCCTCCCTCCCTCCCATTTTTCCTCCCTTCCTCCCTACCTTCCTACTTCCCTTCCCTTCCCTTTCCTTCCTTCCTTCCTTCCTTCCTCCCTTCCCTCCCTTCCTCCCTTCCTTCCTTCCTTCTCCCTCCCTCCTTCCCTCAATTTCTTCCTCCCTTGCTACATTTGTTCTTTCCTTCCCTTCCCTTTTTACTTGTAATCAAGGGACTCCTTTCCTTCCTACCTTGTTTACTTCCTTTCTTCCTTCCTCCCTCTCTCCCTTTCCCCCTCATACTTTCCTTCCCTTCCTTCCTTACTTATAATCAAGGGTTTCCCTTCTTTCATTACTTCCCTCCCTCCCTTTCTTTCTTTCTTTTTTTCTTTCTTTCTTTCTTTCTTTCTTTCTTTCTTTCTTTCTTTCTTTCTTTCTTTCTTTCTTTCTTTCTTTCTTCCTCCCTCTCCCCCTCCTACTTCCCTTCCTTCCTTCCCTACTTTTAATCAAGGGTCTCACTTCCTCACTCCCTCCCTTCCTTCTTTTCTTTCTTTCTTTCTTTCTTTCTTCCTTTCTTTCTTTCTCTCTTTCTTTCTTCCTACCTTCCTCCCTTTCCCCTCCTACGTTCTGTCCTTCCTTCCTTCCTTTCTTACTTGTAATTAAAGGTCTTCCTTCCTGCTTTACTTGTAATCAAGTGTCTCCCTTCCTCCCTCCCTTCCTCCCTCCCTTCCTTCCTTCTTTTCTTCCCTCATTCCATCCTCCCTTTCCTTCCTTCAACTTTACTTCCCTTCATTTTTTTTACCAGTAATCAAGGGTCTTCCTTCCCCCCTTCCTTCCTTGTAATTAATGATCTTCCTTTCTTGTAATCAAGGGTTTTCCTTTTTTGCGATATCCTACTTTCCTTCCCTTCCTTCCCTACTTGTAATCTAGGGTCTTCCTCCCTCCCATTCCTTCCTTCCTTCCTTCCTCATCCCCTCCTACTTCCCTTTCCTTCCTTCCTTACTTGTAATTAAGGGTCTTCCTCCCTCCCATTTCTTCCTTCCTTCCTTATCCCCTCCTACTTCCCTTTCCTTCCTTTCTTACTTGTAATCAATGGTCTCCCTTCCCCCCTCGCTTCCTTCCCCCCTTCCTAGTAATTAATGATCTTCCTTCCTTCCTTGTAATCAAGGGTTTTCCCTCCTTCTAACATCCTACTTCTCTTCCCTTCTTTCCTTACTTCTAATCAAGGGACTTCCTCCCTCCCATTCCTTCCTTCCTTCCTCATCCCCTCCTATTTCCCTTCCTTTCCTTCCTTACTTGTAATCAATTGTCTTCCTCCTTCCCATTCATTCCTTCCTTCCTTCCTCTTCCCGTCCTACTTCCCTTCCCTTCCTTCCTTGTAATCAAGGGTCTTCCCCCCTCCCACTTCTTCCTCCCTTCCTCATCCCTTCCTACTTCCCTTTCCTTTCTTCTTTACTTGTAATCAAGTGTTTCCCTTCCTCCCTCCCTTCATCCCTTCCTCCCTTACTTTTAATCAAGGGTCTCCCTTCCTCCCTTCCTTTCTTTCTTATAGCCATCCAGTAGCCTTATTTCTGCCTGCAGGCTTGACTGGGACTTTCATATGCACCAATGGTACAATTTTGCCCCAACGCTAGCTGGCTGCAGAGCTAGGACTAAAGTCTGCACCTAACAGCTAGACATGTGCATGTTCCACTAAACAATCCTGTGTTTATTTCCTGGTACAAATTCACAGTCAAGCTGAAAGTATTCACACTGGTGACTTATAAGTGTTTGCAGTAACTTTCAGCCAACCAGTTGTGTCAGAGGGGTTGAGGTTGTTTTCAGAGTTAAGGTGCAGAACAGAGAACCCAAATTACCGGGCAGCTCATTGAGGGGTTGCGCTACATACCACATATATAGCCTCTCCCACCTGCCATGATCTGCCTTCATTGCATAGAGAAGCACAGAGACCCAGTGATGACATCAATGTATTACGATAAAGTTAGAATAATGGAAATGAAACTCCGGCTTCAATTGTGCAGCCGATACATTTTGAAATCTAAGGACGCATCCAGGGGCAAGTATGCATATCTCTGGGATGTTCTCTGGAGGTCCCTTGATCTGATACATGGAGAGGAGTTATATTTGGAAACAAAGTATCGTCTTCTCAGGTAACTTGTCATTAATAAACATGATCTCTCTTCCTCACGGTGGGGATTTCATTAATGATGCCCCCCTAGCGCACAACCTGCCCCCTGTGCCCTCGTTAGCCGACCCGTATAGATTATTCTCATCCTGATCATTCAATGTTTTTGTTTATTTTTATCTGCATGGCAGGTAATGAGCTGACTGCGACCCATGGACTCCTGCCAGCCATTAATGGTGGAGACGACGTGGGCGACGGAACGCTGCAGAGGACAGCCGGGGCCTCAATTAACTAAGCTCGGCTTTCAGGCCAGCCGAAAGAGGGAAGGAGGGAAGAAGGGAAGGAGGGAAGGAGGAAATGAGGAAAGAAGGGAAAGAGGAAATGAGGAAAGGAGGGAAGGACGAAAAGAGGAAGGAAGAAATGAGGGAAGGAGGGAGGGAGGAAAGGAGGGAAAAAAGGAAGGAGGAAGGGAGGGAAAGAGGAAAGAAGGGAAGGAGGGAACAAGGGAAGGAGGGAACAAGGGAAGGAGGGAAGAAAAGAAGGAGGAAAGGAGGCAAGGAGGGAAGGAGGGGAGGAGGAAAGAAGGGAAGGAGGGAAGGAGGGAAGGAAGAAAGGAGGGAAGAAGGTAAGGAGGAAAGGAGGAAAGAAGGGAAGGAGGAAAGGACAAAAAGAGGGAAGAAGGGAAGGAGGAAAGGAACAAAGAAAGGAAGAAGGAAAGAGGGGAAGGAAGAAAATAGGAAAGGAAGGAACAAGGGAAGGAAGAAAGGTGGGAAGGTGGTAAAGAGGAAAGGAGGGGATGAGGGAAGAAGGGAAGGAGGGAAGGAGGAAAGGAGGAAGAAGAGAAGGAGGGAAAATGGGAAGGAGGGAACAAGGGAAGAAGGGAATAGGGAAGAAGGGAATAGGGAAGGAGGGAATGGGGAAGGAGAGAAGGAGGAAAGGTGGGAATGGGGAAGGAGTCCTGTCTGTCCCTGGCCCTTTCATTCATTGGATCTCAGCTCTTGCAATTATGCAGGGTCGGCGTCACATGTGGGCGTTACCTGGAATGCTCCCCGCAGGGCCCTACTGTCTCCCATAATGCCCCAGCAAAGCCCCCAGCCTTCTGGAGAGACACCATCCGTTACAGTTGCCCCCCCACAGATCCCTCCAGAAAATCTCACCCCCTATAGGGTCAACACATATGCTGCAGAGGCCCTCCAACCAACCCCCTCTAGAACCCCACCACCTCCCCCACCCACAGTGACATCCAGCCCTATCCAGAGTCTTTCTTTCATTGGATTTCAGTTATTTCAATCATGGAGGCTCGGGGCATAGGCGTGACCTAGGGTGGCTGCTTTTTTCAGGAGGCTATATGTAGCCCCTCCCACCAGCCATAATCTGCCTGCATTGCTTAGAGATGATGATGTCATTGGAATGCTGATGAGGGGGTGGGGTGAACCATGGAAGGCAAAAGATAGCAGAGTAAATTATGTCTTTGGAATAAATGATGTCATTGGAATGAATGATGTCATTGGAATGCTGTCATTGGAATGAATTATGTTTTTGGAATGCTGTCAATGAAATGGATGATGTCATTGGAATGCTGTCATTGGAATGAATGATGTCAATGAAATGCTGATGAGAGGGCGGGGTGAACCAAGGAAGGCATATTATAAGCAGATTAACCACTTTAGGACCACCTGTCCGCATTGTACTGGCTTCTACAGGCCTGCCGCTTGATTCTGTGTTCAGGGCCTCCTGCTGTTATTGGACAAGGCGGGATTTTGTCAGCAGGTCCCAGCCAAATCATTGGCCAGGACCTGCTGACAAAATCCTGCTGTTGCTCGGCTGTGTCCATTCATGGCTCAGAGCCTCCTGTTGATTGTCTCTGTACACAGGGAACACTCTCTTTGTTTCTTCTCCCTGCAGAGAAAAGAAACAAATGGATTTTTAGTAAAATGCAGCACATAATACACATTGTTAGGCACACATTTAACCCCCTGATCGTCCCTAGATGTTAACCCCTTCCCATCCATGTCATTAGTACAGTGACAGTGCATATTATTAGCACTGATCACTGTATTAGTGTCACTGGTGATTTCAGTGCCAGTTAGTCCTTTCCCATCCAGTGTCAGTTAGCACCAGATTTCCCGCCGCACTGTCTATAAGTCGCTGAATAAGTATAAAAAATTTAAATTAAATTCCAGTATATGTACCGTAGTTTGTAGACGCTATAACTTTCACACAAACCAATCAATATACACTTTTTTATTCTTACCAAAGACTTGTAGCAGAATACATTTTGGTCAAAATTTATGAAGAATGATTTATTTTTTATTCTTCATTGGAGATGTTTTATAGCAGAAAGTAAAAATTATTGTTTTTTTGATCACATGACCGGGGAAAGCCCAGGAAACACTGCAAGCCAGCCCTTTAAGAGGTCCTTAAAGGGCCAGTAAGCTGTTATTCACTCTCTATGATCCCCTACTTTAGGAGGGACTTTTTTAAAAAATTAAAAATGTCAGATTTTTTTTTTAACCTAGATAAATATAATTAATCAAAGTATTTTTTTATTGGAAGCGTGCTCCATTGCACGCCCCTAGCATTATAATTGAGCTGTTACTGACAACTCCTGATTAAAGGTCCTTAAAGGGTCTGTAAGCCTGCCTTTTAAAAGGTCCTTAAAGGGCCAGAAAGCTGTTATTCACTCTCTAAGATCCCCTATATTTCTTCTTAGGGTAGAAAATGTCTAATTTTTTTTAACCTAGTTAGATATAATTAAGCAAAGTCCTTTTGTACTGGAAGTGTGCTCTCCATTGCATGCCCCTAGCATTGTGATTAAGCTGTCGCTAACCCCTCTCGGTCACTGTTTACAATCAGAAGCCAGTTGAATGGGCTCCCAATCACGTGATCACCATCAAAGCCAACCACAGTGATCACATGACCGGAAAACCCCAGGAAATGCTGGAAACCGGCCTTTTAAAAGGTCCTTAAAGGGCCTGGAAGCCGGCCCTTTAAGAGGTCCTTAAAGGGCCGGGAAGCCAGCCTTTTAAGAGGTTCTTAAAGGGCCAGTAAGTGGTTATTAACTTCTCCTATAATTCAAATTTAGGAGGTACTTTTTCCAGAAAGGAAAATGTCTGATTTTTTTTATTTTTTTTTATTACCTTTAAAAATTAAAATTTTCCCTGCTTATTTCCTATGGGCCCCGGAAAGAGTTACAATCAGATTTCCAGCTCCCCACCCCCTCCCTCCACCACCGCAACCACAGAAACTTTACACTCACAGGGTTCAAGGTATTGACTCAAAGCCTGCAGTGGGAAATGCCACCCTAAGGAATATGAATAGATATAATCAATCAAAGTAATTTTGCTCCAGAAGCGCACTCCATTGCGCGCCCCTAGCGCTGTGGTCAAGCTGACACCTCCCGGTCACTGTTTACAATTGGACACTGGTAAATGGGCTGTGGATCACGTGACCACCATCACAGCAAATCATAGTGATCACATGATCAGTAAAATGCCAGGAAATGCTGGAAGCCAGCCCCTTTAAGAGGTCCTTAAAGGGCCAGTAAGCGGTTATTCTCTTTCTTTAACCCCTTATATTTCTACTTTAGGAGGTACTTTTTCAAAAAGGAAAATTACTTTTTTTAATTTTAAAAAAAAATTGTATTACCTTTAAAGATTGAATTGCTTTCCTGCTGTTTTCCTATGGGCCCCGGGAAGAAATAGTGATCACATGATCGGGAAACCCCAGGAAATGCTCTTAAATGGCAGGTAAGGGTTTAATGATGTCCGATAAGGAGGAAGGAAATCTTATTTATTTACCTTTTAGTATAGAATTTATTTTTGATGCCTTTCTCTAATTGTGACAACCCCGGAGGCGTACAGTCAGCCTCCCTCCTGCCCCCTTCCCAACACTGTGCCACCGCAAACCGCAGAAACTTTACAGTCACAAGATTCAAAGTATTGACTCCAAACCCCGCAAGCAGAAAACTCCAGCCAAATGAATATGAATAGATATAATAGATATAATTTATCAAATTAATTTTGTGCTGGAAGCGTGCACCATTGCGTGCCCCTAGTGCTATGATTGAGCTGTCACTGACACCTCCCAGACACTGTTTCCAATTGGACACTGGTAGGATGGGCTCTGGATCATGTGACCACCATTACATCCAATCATAGTGATCACATGATCGGGAAAGCCCAGGAAACGGTGGGAGCTGTCTCTTTAAGAAGCTCTTAAAGGGCCGGTAAGGGGTTAATGGCTTTTGATGAATCCTATATGGCAGGTACCTTTTCACAAAGGGAATTTCTTATTATTTTTTTACCTTTTAATATGAATTTGTTTTTCATGCCTTTCCCCTATTGTGACAACCCCAGAGACGTACAGTCAGCCTCCCTCCCACCGCCGCGAGTGCCACCGCAATCCGCAGCATCTTTACAGTCACAGGATTCAAAGTATTGACTCAAAGCCCGGAGTACAAAATGCCAGCCGAAGGAATATGAATGATAAATTGGACATAACAAATCAAATTGCAAAGCCTTGGAATACGGCATGAAAAATGGCTTTGCGCTGACACTGTCAGGAGCCGTCAGTAAAACGGAGTTAAGGAAAGTAGAGAGCGAGAGAGAGAGAGAGAGCAGGAAAAAAATCTCATACATAAAAAATCATAGCGATCTCCAGCCTCACCGCCGCATGTACTGCTAAGCAGGAAGAATGCTCTGCTTCCTCTGACTTATGTTCTGCGGCCTGGTGCTGCTTCTTCTACTCAGCCGCGATGGTACCGCCGCTTAAGGGTCATCGAGCCAGTATGGAAAAGTCTAAAAACATCCAATTAATTGGATCTGGAGGGAGGCATGGATGTCTCTTGGCTGCTTAACATTAATGGTAACGGCGCCACTGCTAGTTCCGTAAACACTTCTGGCCATACGCGTGCTGGGGATACAATGGTAAATGATTTTCTTTGAGGAAAGAGAGGAATAAGAGGTCTTCGAGGTCTGGGGATATGATGGTAAATAATCATCTTTAAGGAAGGGGGGTATAAGTGGTCTTTGAGGTCTGGGGATACGATGGTAAATGTTTTTCTTTGGGGAAGGGGGGTATAAGAGGTCTTCAAGGTCTGGGGATATGATGGTAAATGTTCTTCTTTGGGGAAGGGGGTATAAGAGGTCTTCAAGGTCTGGTGATATGATGGTAAATGTTCTTCTTTGGGGAAGGGGGTATAAGAGGTCTTCAAGGTCTGGGGATACAATGGTAAATTATTTTCTTTGAGGAAAGAGAGGAATAAGAGGTCTTCGAGGTCTGGGGATATGATGGTAAATAATCATCTTTAAGGAAGGGGGGTATAAGTGGTCTTTGAGGTCTGGGGATACGATGGTAAATGTTTTTCTTTGGGGAAGGGGGGTATAAGAGGTCTTCAAGGTCTGGGGATATGATGGTAAATGTTCTTCTTTGGGGAAGGGGGTATAAGAGGTCTTCAAGGTCTGGTGATATGATGGTAAATGTTCTTCTTTGGGGAAGGGGGTATAAGAGGTCTTCAAGGTCTGGGGATACAATGGTAAATGATTTTCTTTGGGGAAGGGGGTATAAGAGGTCTTCAAGGTCTGGGGATATGATGGTAAATGTTCTTCTTTGGGGAAGGGGGGTATAAGAGGTCTTCGAGGTCTGGGGATATAATGGTAAATAATCATCTTTGAAGAAGGGGGGGTATAAGTGGTCTTCGAGGTCTGGGGATACGATGGTAAATAATCATCGTTGAGGAAGGGGGGATATAAGTGGTCCTTGAGGTCTGGGGATACAATGGTAAATGTCCCTCTTTTGGGAAGGGGTGTTATAAGAGGTCTTCAAGGTCTGGGGATACGATGGTAAATGTTCTTCTTTGGGGAAGGGGGGTATAAGAGGTTTTCAAGGTCTGGGGATACAATGGTAAATGTTCTTCTTTGGGGAAGGGGGGGTATAAGAGGTCTTCAAGGTCTGGGGATACAATGGTAAATGTTCTTCTTTGGGGAAGGGGGGTATAAGAGGTCTTCAAGGTCTGGGGATACAATGGTAAATGTTCTTCTTTGGGGAAGGGGGTATAAGAGGTCTTCAAGGTCTGGTGATATGATGGTAAATGTTCTTCTTTGGGGAAGGGGGTATAAGAGGTCTTCAAGGTCTGGGGATACAATGGTAAATGATTTTCTTTGGGGAAGGGGGTATAAGAGGTCTTCAAGGTCTGGGGATATGATGGTAAATGTTCTTCTTTGGGGAAGGGGGGTATAAGAGGTCTTCGAGGTCTGGGGATATAATGGTAAATAATCATCTTTGAAGAAGGGGGGGTATAAGTGGTCTTCGAGGTCTGGGGATACGATGGTAAATAATCATCGTTGAGGAAGGGGGGATATAAGTGGTCCTTGAGGTCTGGGGATACAATGGTAAATGTCCCTCTTTTGGGAAGGGGTGTTATAAGAGGTCTTCAAGGTCTGGGGATACGATGGTAAATGTTCTTCTTTGGGGAAGGGGGGTATAAGAGGTCTTCAAGGTCTGGTGATATGATGGTAAATGTTCTTCTTTGGGGAAGGGGGGTATAAGAGGTTTTCAAGGTCTGGGGATACAATGGTAAATGTTCTTCTTTGGGGAAGGGGGGGTATAAGAGGTCTTCAAGGTCTGGGGATATGATGGTAAATGCTCTTCTTTGGGGAAGGGGGGGGGGGGTATAAGAGGTCTTCAAGGTCTGGGGATATAATGGTAAATAATCTTTGAGGAAGGCGGGAATAAGAGGTCTTCGAGGTCTGGGGATATGATGGTAAATGCTCTTCTTTGGGAAAGGGGGGTATAAGAGGACTTCAAGGTCTGGGGATAGGATGGTAAATGTTCTTCTTTGGGGAAGGGGGGCTATAAGAGGTCTTCAAGGTCTGGGGATACGATGGTAAATGTTCTTCTATTAGGGAGGGGGGTATAAGAGGTCTTCAAGGTCTGGGGATATAATGGTAAATAATCTTCTTTGAGGAAGGCGGGGTATAAGAGGTCTTCGAGGTCTAGGGATACAATGGTAAATAATCTTCTTTGGGGAAGGGGGGTACAGGAGGTCGACCTTGCTTTTACGCCAGTCTCTATGGCTGACCAAAATACCATTGCACAGTGAAGGTTTTTTTTTTTTTTGCCAGTGTGTGGCAAAGAGAGTTGTGTTTGACGTTGGGTGCGCTCCAACAGAGCAAAAATAGCAACCGCTCAGATCAATTTTTAACTAGAACACAGGGAGGACGATACACAGAACAATACGAGGATTCCACAGCAAGCTCTGCAGCTAGTGGGCAGAAGAAAAATATATATATAGAAAGGCCAGTATGGTGGCCTGAAATTATGGGAGGAGCCCGGTGGTGTATATAACCTGCCGTCCGCCCATCTTCCTTGTCGGTTCCGGTGCGCGATATCTGACACGTCAGATATCAAGGGCCGACTATCCAGATCAGACGCAGCGAGCCTGTTCGGCGGTTCCCGCGTTCGTCTTCAATTCGACAATCCCGTCTCGTCCATCAAGCGTCCGTAGGTTCGTCGTCGCTGTACCCATCGAATTTGTCGCTCGGGCCGGCTGTCGCAGGTAGGGCTTCGGCACCCTCTTTTATTACGTTTTCGATGTACCATTATTTTGCTTGTACGCACAAGCCGCTCGGTTCTGTCATATCAAATGTTTCGGTGGCCTCGTACACTTGTCACTGTATGCTACTTCGACGTAGGCGTTGTCATCATTCGACACGTTCGATTACGCCACGACAGGCGATTCATTCGCAGCTACGGCATTCGAAACCGTTCGACTGCCGTGCATTTCTATTGTAGCGGTCGAATCGTTCGACCCACAGCCGACTGCTTGTTACGACAAGGCAATCAGTCCGCACGTGTCGCTGCTCTGCTCCAGTTCGAATGTGTCTCTTCATTTCTTGCAATTATGTTATGTGTCTCATTTCACCTCGTTCAAACATTTCAGTCCCAGTCATTTCTGCTGCTCCAATATCATTTCTGTCACTAGTCGCGCTCCGTCGCGAATCCTGTCGCACCGCTGGTGCACCGATTCGCTTTGAAGTGCCCCAGGGTTCGGCCTCATTTCTGTACATGCTCCAGTGACGGAATCACTTGCAGGTTCACGCTCGGTCCCTGATTCTTGTCTTTGTCATGGCATATCATTTCTGTCACTTATTACGCTCCAATTCGAATCCTGTCGCATTCCTCTATGCACCGATTCGTCCTGGTGCGCCCAGCTGCTACGCCTCATTTCAGTACATGCTCCAAAGACGGGATTCATTTGTTAGGTGCATGGGCTCGTCTTCTGATTCCAGTCTTTGTCATGGGTTTCATTTCATTTCACCTATCACGTTCCGGTACGAATAGTCATGTTCATGGACCAATTCGTCTCGGCGTGCCCCAGGAATGGCCTCATTTCAGTACATGCGCCAGAGACGGATTCATTTTTGCTACCATCGGTCCACTCATTGAATCTTGTCTCTGTCATGGGATATCATTTCTGTCACTTATTACACTCCAATTCGAATCCTGTCGCATGTTACTATGCACCGATTCGTTCTGGCGTGCCCAGCTGCTACGCCTCATTTCAGTACATGCGCCAGAGACGGATTCATTATTTGCTACCATCAGTCCAGTCGTTGAATCTTGTCTCTGTCATGGGATATCATTTCTGTCACTTATTACACTCCGATTCGAATCTCGTTGCATTTATTTGATGCACCAATTCGTTCCGGTGTGCCCAGCTGCTACGCCTCATTTCAGTACATGCTCCAAAGACGGGATTCATTTGTTAGGTGCTTGGGCTCGTCGTCTGATTCCAGTCTTTGTCATGGGTTTTCATTTCATCTCACCTATCACGTTCCGGTACGAATAGTCATGTTCATGGACCAAATTCGTTCCGGCGTGCCCCAGGAATGGCCTCATTTCAGTACATGCTCCAGGTTCCGCTTCGTGCTCGGTCGCAAGTTTGTGGCATGGCGATTCGGATCTCTGTCATGGCAGATTCACTCATTTCACGGTCACGTGTTACTTCCCGCTTCTAGTCCAATTGGTTTTTCAACGTTGGATTCTTATCGGGGGGCCTTGCTCATCAGCCTCATTTCACTAAAAAAAAAAAAAAAAAAAAAAAGGAGGGGAAGGAAAAAAAAAAAAAAGAGGGAAAAAAAAAAAAAAAAGGGGGGGGGGGTGGGCGATTCAGGGGGGTGGGAAAGAGGAAAATTTATTTCCTTCCTTGGTGTCGTTTATCTCGTGTGTGACGTCTCACTTCCACTGTTAGCTAGCCTTCGTCAGGTGGGAGTCTCAAACAAACTTCACCTTCATCTCCTCAGGTCAGTCGAGTTCAGTAGGTCCAGCCTGCACCTGGTCAGACGGTGCCTTCTTAGGTAAGCATTATCATCTAGCGGGAAATACCCTTCAGCAAAGCTGCCTTCTTTGAAACAGGTATTTCTTTAGGAGTCTCCAACCAGTTGTAATCCATCTCACCCCTTATAGGTCCGTATTAGGAGAAAGAATCGCATCAGAGGGCTTGTGGCCTCGTCAGACCCAATTTCCGCCACCATGTCCCAGGCCGGCAGCGAGGACCTCACGGCTCCATTGTCTCCATCCGGTTCAGAGAATGGCAGCCAAAGGGCCTTCAGAGCTTGGACCATTCCCAGGCTAACAGCCGAGCTAAGACGCAGGGGTGTCCCCTTCCCAG
Source organism: Lithobates pipiens (assembly GCF_037356315.1). Lineage (NCBI taxonomy): Eukaryota > Metazoa > Chordata > Amphibia > Anura > Ranidae > Lithobates > Lithobates pipiens. The sequence goes on along the minus strand of NW_027507748.1, from coordinate 28,478,249 downwards.
CAACAGCCAGAAAGGCAGAGCTTTTCCGGCTCCTGTTTCCTCCTCCCGCGGCGGTGGAGGCTTCTACTCAGCAGGCCTCCTTAGGCTCCATCGCCTCTTCTATCTCCCAGCTCCACACCCTGGTGTCATCTATCACGACCTCGATGACAGATCTGCAGGGCCGAGTAGCCCTCCTCGAGACCCAACCCTCTGTCTCTCCGCCTGTACCAGCGTCCCTACCAGTTGTGAGCCCTCCTGCAGGTATCCCCGGAGCTGCACCGATAGTGTTCCCATCTCATATGGTGTCAGCAAACATCAGGAAGGACATTTTAGAGGGAAAGGACGTCAATTTGGCTTCCTTGCTGATCTCAATTCATGAGCTGGCAGAGAATAAAGCCTATACTTGGGGGGACGTATCAGTGGTCCTCAAAGCTAAGGACTCCAGATTAGATAGGAAGCTCTCAGTTACTGAGTTTACCTTAGCTTTTGGCATGATGAGGGACATCATTTGCTCGGCCTCCCCTGGCAGGAGGGAGGAGCTGGATCGGTACCTCCATGTGGTAGTTGACCTGGGCTACAAATACGGCGGATCTTCTTTTTATGACTACCACCGATCCTTCTCCGCTAAAGCAGCCGCCAGGCTTTCCCAGTTCCAGACCCCTACGGATTGGAGCACAATGGACACAGAACTGTTCTGCCGCCACTTCGCGGGGCTTCGGTCCCCTCTGTGTACAATCTGCCAGTCAGCAACACATACTGCGGCCTGGTGCGCTACCTCAGTGGCAGCCCCGCCCTTCGTCGGCCCATCTACCTCGGGGGCCGCTCAGGGCCTGCAAGTGCCAGCTCGCCCGCCACAGACCGATAAGCTAGGGCGCCCAGTTAAAACCATGGGCGGTGCTTCGATCTGCAATAATTATAACAGTGGGTCGTGTAATTTCAGCCAGTGTAGGCTGCTCCATGTGTGCACCCAATGTCATAGAGCTCACCCCCGGCTCATGTGTGAGATCAAGCAGCTCAAAAGGTCCTGACTAAGCCGGCTCAATGTGTCGTGGCTTAGCGTCTACCTATCCAGCCACCCTACCCCCTCACTGTCCACCTTCCTCGTCCAGGGCTTCACGGAAGGCTTTCACACTGGACTCATCTCTCTCCCTCACGTCACACACGAGTGCCAGAACCTCCGCTCAGCAGCCACGGATGAGCTTGCCATCGACCAACTGCTGCAATCTGAACTAGATCAGGACTTTGTCATCGGCCCTTTCATACAGCCCCCATTCGTCACCTGGCGAGTCAGCCCTATTGGGCTTGTCAAGGGCAAGTTCTCTAATAAACTCAGATTGGTTTATGATTTGTCAGCGCCTCATTCCTCTACGGTCCCCAGTCTCAATTCCCTTATTCCCTCTGAGGAGTTCTCCCTTAAATATGCATCAGTAGACATGGCCATCCAGGCCATTCTTAAGACAGGTACAGGTACCTGGCTCTCCAAGGCCGACATCTCAAATGCTTTTAAACTTCTTCCTATCCATCCTTCCCTCTGGTGCTGGCATGGAATCAAGTGGAGGCAGCAGTACTACTTTGCCACTAAGCTCACGTTCGGGTCCAAGAGTAGTCCTTGGCTCTTCGACACCTTCGCACAGGCTCTTACTTGGATCTTGTTACATGTAGCCCAGTGTCGGGAAGTCATTCATTATCTGGATGACTTCCTGCTGATAGAGCCGCCCGGCTCTCCCCCACAAGATCTGGCTAAGTTGAGGGGAGTCTTCGGTAACCTTAATGTCCCCATTGCGGAGCACAAGGTGGAGGGTCCGTCGCAGGCTATCACCTTTCTCGGGGTCAGCCTAGACACTAACACCATGCAGGCCAGCCTTCCCCCGGATAAACTGACCCGCATCAGGACGGTCCTGAGGGACTTTACTCATGCCAGGACCTGTACCAAGAGACAGCTCCAGTCCCTCCTTGGTATGCTCAATTTTGCTATGCGCATCATCCCCCAGGGGCGCTCGTTCGTGTCACGCCTGCTGGCCTTATTATCCCACTCTCAGGACCCGGAGCAAGTACTCAACCTGGATTCCGCGGCTATTGCAGACCTAGCCATGTGGGAGGAATTCCTGTCCTCCTGGAACGGAGTGTCCCTGTTCGTCCCCTCCGTGTCCGCCCTGTCACCTCGGGTGGTGACCGACGCAGCGGCCTCCACGGGCTTTGCGGCTATTTTTGGCAACCTCTGGCTCGCAGCCCCCTGGCCTCCACAGATACTGGCTATTCCTGGCTTCACTGAGACGTCCTCCCTGTTTGAGCTATATCCCATTGTAGCCGCTGCACACACCTGGGGCCGCAGCTGGTCAGGCCAGACGGTGGTCTTTTCTACAGATAACCTGGCCACTGCGGAGATTGTCAATAAAGGCAGGTCCAGATCTCTACAGATTATGTCCTTCCTGCGGCGACTGACCCAGCTCTCATTATTGTTTCAGTTCAACCTTCATTGTTCTTTTGTCCCCGGCAAATTTAATCAGGCGGCGGATGCCCTCTCCCGCTTTAACTTTGTTTCGTTTTTTGATCAGGTACCCGGAGCCGGACCAACTTCTGCAGCTATCCCGGACTGGTCTCAACTGACATTGGATTAGCCCCGCACTTGTCAGCAGCGACTCAACTTATTGATCACTCCCTCTCAGACAATACCCGCAAGGCCTATCAGTCGGCCTGGAGGGCCTTTACTCGCTTCATATCGTCCCACAATACAGAGACCTCCCGGGTCAAGCAAGTCCTTGCCTTCCTTTCCTACTGCCATTCGGACTTGGCATTATCGTTCAACACAATCCGATTGTACTTGGCCGGGGTACAACACTTCACGTCCCTCCAGGACCCCACTAAGCCCTCCTTATTCACCTGTCACGCCGTCCGGGCACTCATGCGCGGCATTCAGAAACGTCGGCCGGTTTCCAGCATCAAACGGCTGCCTATCACGGGCGAAATATTCAGGGACATGTCAGACATTCTGGCCTCCTCACCTTTCGGTCTCCATGTCAGTGTCGTCCTGCAAGCAGCCATACACCTGGCCTTCTACGGCTTCTTGCGGCCAGGCGAATTTACCTGCAGTAGCCCCTCGGCACGTATGCTGTGCAAACACCATCTAGTAAGGTTTGAGGACCATTTCATCCTACATTTAGCGGTCTCAAAGACACAGCAACTTGGCCCAGGTACGGACATACATCTCTATAAGACCCACAACCGCTGGTGTCCGGTCGCTGTCCTCACCCGCTTGCTGACCCTTTTGGCCGATCAACCAGGGACTGGCCCACTTCTCCCCTTTCACTCCAAACCTCTCAACGCAGCCCAGTTCATGGAGCATGTCAGGATACTCCTGAGCATCCTTCACCTCAATCCTGCGCACTACTCGGGACATTCGTTTCGCATCGGGGCAGCTTCAACAGCCTCCCGCCAAGGGGTCCCGGTCCACGTCATCAAAAAGTTGGGTAGATGGAAGTCCTCCTGTTTTGCCCGTTATGTACCCAATCCGCAAGTGGAGATGGCTCAGGCCTTTGTCAAACTTACCCAGTAACAATCTTGGTTCAATAAAATGCATCCCCTACCTGAGTGTTTTGCCCCCTTATTTTGGTATACCGTACGTTAGACCAGGGCACACTTTCAGGTCCATTTCAGGTAACGAGTTTATGTTGTCCTTGTCTATCATCCTTGTCCGTATCGGTCAGAGGGCTCTTCACCATAAATAGAAAGGCCAGTATGGTGGCCTGAAATTATGGGAGGAGCCCGGTGGTGTATATAACCTGCCGTCCGCCCATCTTCCTTGTCGGTTCCGGTGCGCGATACCCGCCCACCCGTCCCCTTTTATCAGGCCTTCACTCTAGCATACTCCTCATATGAGTACTCATTTCACCCATTTCATATTCATTTCATTTTAGGGTATGCCCCCTTATTTTGGTATACCGTACGTTAGACCAGGGCACACTTTCAGGTCCATTTCAGGTAACGAGTTTATGTTGTCCTTGTCTATCATCCTTGTCCGTATCGGTCAGAGGGCTCTTCACCATAAATATATATACAGTATATAATTTTAACATGATAACAACCCCAAACACACTTCCAAGATGACCACTGCCTTGCTAAAGAAGCTGAGGGTACAGGTGATGGACTGGATAAGCATTTGTTCAGGCCTAAACCCTGTTGAGCCTTTGTGGGGTATCCTTAAATGGAAGGTGGAGGAGCGCAAGGTCTCTAACATCCACCAGCTCCGTGATGTGGTCATGGAGGAGTGGAAGAGAACTCCAGTGGCAACCTGTGAAGCTCTGGTGAACTCCATGCCCAAGAGGGTTAAGACAGTGCTGGAATTTTTTTGGTGGCCACACAAAATATTGACACTTTTGGGCCATTTAGACATTAACCACCTCGCGCCCGCCCTATAGCCGAATGACGGCCGTAGAGCAGGCGCGTTCGTCCGGGAGGCCGTCCCTGGACGTCCTATTGTTTACTTCCGCAATGCGCGCCGCCGCGGGCGCGCATCACGGAAGTTCTGTGTTCGCCGTGTCCCCCGGGGACAGGCAAACACAGATCGCTGTAAACGGCCAATCACAGCGGCCGTTTACAGCGTGATCGGCGTGTCCAATGGGAGATGATCTCATATGTAAACATATGAGATCATCTCTCAGCGCCGCTCTCCCTCCTCACACAGAGTGTGAGAGGGGAGAGATGAACGGCTGCAGCGGCAGCCGTTCTGCTTCGCCTAGATAAAAAAAAAAGGTAAAAAAAAAAGTGCCATCCTCCCCCAGCAGTGCCATCCATCCTCCCCCAGCAGTGCCATCCATCCTCCCCCAGCAGTGCCATCCTGCCCCAGTGCCATCCGCCCCAGTGCCATCCACCCCAGTGCTACCTGCCCCCAGTGCCATCCACCCCAGTGCTACCTGCCCCCAGTGCCATCCACCCCAGTGCTACCTGCCCCCAGTGCCACCTGCCCCGAGTGCCACCTGTTGTCAGTGCCATTTGTCACCAGTGCCATCTATCATCAGTGCCACGTATAAGTGCCATCTGTCATCAGTGCCACGTGTCATCAGTGCCACATAGTGCCACCTGTCATCAGTGCCATGTATTAGTGCCATCTGTCATAAGTGCCACGTATCAGTGCCATTTGTCATCAGTGCCACCTGTCAGTGTCACGTGCCATCTGTTGTCAGTGTCACGTGTCATCAATGCCACTTATCAGTGCCATCTGTCATCAGTGTCACTCGTCATCGGTGCCATGTATTAGTGCCATCTGTCATCGGTGGCACGTATTAGTGCCACGTATTAGTGCCATCTGTCATCAGTGCCACGTATTAGTGCCACGTGTCTTCAGTGCCACGTATTAGTGCCACGTGTCATCAGTGCCACGTATAAGTGCCACATGTCATCAGTGCCACATATTAGTGCCATCTGTCATCAGTGCCACATATTAGTGCCATCTGTCATCAGTGCCACGTGTCATCAGTGCCACGTATAAGTGTCATCATTGCCACGTATCAGTGCCATCTGTCATTGTCCTGGTGCTTCAAAAGTGTAATAAATAGTCAACAAGTTAGATGTGTAATTTATGTTCCTAGAACACATGATGGCGCTACCTGCATGTTGGGCCTCTCTATGTGGCCAGGCTGTGAAAAAGTCCCACACATGTGGTATTGTAATACTCAGAAGGAGTAGCAGAATTTTTTGGGGGGTGTCATTTGTGGTATACACATGCCATGTGAGAGAAATAACCTATTACAATGACAATTTTGTGGAGAAAAAAACAAAAAATGAAAAATCTTAATTTTGCAAAGAATTGTGGGAAAAATATCACAACATCAAAAAGCTCACTACGCCTCTTACTAAATACATTGGAATGTCTACTTTCCAAAAAGGGGTCATTTGGGGGGTATTTGTACTTTCCTGACTTGTTCGGGTCACAAGAAGCGAGATAGGCCACCAGTACATCAGATGTAATCAATTTTGTGCGATTCGCACCACAGCTTGTAGACTCTCTAACTTTCACAAAGACCAAATAATATCCACTAATTTGGGTTATTTTTACCAAAGATATGTAGCAGAATAAATTGTGGCCAAAATTTATGAAGAAAAATTAATAATTTGCATAATTCTGTCACAGAAACAAAGAAATATGCATTTTTTTTCAACATTTTTCATTTATAGCGCAAAAAATAAAAACCCCAGAGGTGATCAAATACCACCAAAAGAAAGTTCTATTTGTGGGAAAAAAAGGACAAAAAACTCATTTGGGTACAGTGTTGCATGACTGAGTAATTGTCATTCAAAGTGTGAGAGCACCGAAAGCTGAAAATTGGTCTGGGCAGAAGGCTGTTTAAGTGCCCAGTAAGCAAGTGGTTAATGGCTGTGTGTTGAGTTATTTTGAGGGTACAGCAAATTTACACTGTTATACAAGCTGTACACTCACTACTTTACATTGTAGACAAGTGTCATTTCTTCAGTGTTGTCACATGAAAAATGTGAGGTGTGTACTCACTTTTGTGTGAGACGAAATTACGAGACGAAAGCTCTTGGCTACCCTCCTCTTTATAGTCCCGTCGTAAATGTTGTACGTCACCTCGTTCTGAACGATCTGGTTTTCCGTCAACTTTGTGCGACCGTGTCTATGCAAGACAAGTTTGGGCCAAAATCCATCTGAAAAAGTCTGACAGATTTTGTCGTTGGAATGTCCGACCGTGTGTATAGGGCATAACAGTTTAAACTCTTTTGGGAAGGATATCCACAAGGTTTAGGAGTGTGTCTATGGGAATGTTTGACCATTCTTCCAGAAGCGCATTTGTGAGGTCAGGCACTGATGTGGACTAAAAGGCCTGGCTCGCAATCTCCGCTCTAATTCAGCCCTCAGTGTTCTATCGGGTTGAGGTCAGGATTCTGTGCAGCCCAGTCAAGTTCCTCCACCCTAAACTCGCTCATCCATGTCTTTATGGACCTTGATTTGCGCACTGGTGTGCAGTCATGTTGGAACAGGAAGGGGCCATCCCCAAACTGTTCCCACAAAGTTGGGACCTTGAAATTGTCCAAAATGTCTTGGTTTGCTGATGCCTTAAAGTTCCCTTCACTGGAACTAAGGGGCCAAGCCCAACCCCTGAAAAACAACCCCCCCACCATAATCCCCCCTCCACCAAATTATTTGGACCAGTGCACAAAGCAAGGTCCATAAAGACACGGATGAGCAAGTTTGGGGTGGAGGAATTTGACTGGCCTGGCTGTTATAGCTGAAAAGGGTGGGCCAACTCAATATTGAACCCTACGGACTAAGACTGGGATGCCATTAAAGTTCATGTGCGTGTAAAGGCAGGCGTCCCAATACTTGTGGTAATATAGTGTATGTTCCTGCTGTACCATGTACTTCTATGAAAAAGTATCCTGTTCTCTTCATATTAATTGCTTTGTGTGATATCCCTGGTGTTCCTGCCAGTCCCTCTGCTTTACTATCAAAAACTGACCGCACTAGGCATGAGAGCACAGTGTGGTACTGGGAACTCAGCCTGCATGCCTTTAATGATCAGACTTGACCTCAACCCCCCCCCCATCGCCGCACAGCCATTCACCGGAAAGATCAGTGTACTGCTGTTTTTCCTCCCCTAGCTCTTATGCAGCTGAAAACAGAGGGAAAACAGAAAGTAAAATGTTTATAATGTTTTTTTGTTTTTTTTTATATCTTTACACAAATGTTTTGCCTTTCATTTTTTTGTTTCACCTTCTTGTGTTGGTGACAACCAGCCCACCTTTTCCACTTCTGGTGTCAGAGGGACAGGAAGTGAGGGACCCCAATGGCGGTTTTTATTTAAATACACAATGGGCATAAAGGTAACTGTTTACTTTCCAAAATGATAAAAAGAAAATAATAAAAAAAAAACAGCTGAAGAGATGATTGCCTCTATTGTAGAGCCACTTTAAAACACCACCCCCTGCCCCCTTCTGGTAAAGCGGGGCATTACACATTTCAATAACACCAGTAAGTCTTTGTGCGCCGTTGATCTCCATAACATCAACGCTGACACAGCTGAGCGTCACAGTGAGTCTATCTGCTCATCTCTGTCTTTCAAGTAGCGGCTAACTAAATTGGATTTTTATTTATTCTCTGTCTGCAAAGCATTGTGTTATGTATAAAGTGACAGAGCATTATATGGGGGCGCCAGGCAATTAACCTGTCTGCATCCCGGGATCTGACAGTAACAGACTCCAGAGGGAGCAGATAAACATGGATGTGAAAGGCCAGTGATGGCAAAACCGCAAACAAAATCAAATATTTGCTCTGCGGTAATACTTACATGGTCAAAAGGGCATCTCCGGACAACGAGTTAATCTATCAGCCAACTGTGTACATAATCCAGCAAACATCAATGCTGTGCCAAAGGCAGAAAGTCCCACCGATATGCTCTAAGATTTGTAGACTACAGGGCAGCCAAATGACTTTTTCACAGTTATTGTGTGCAGGACTGCAGGCTCTTGCCAATCGTTTGATCCCTAAGATCAACATTTCTTGGCATGGCTTCCGTTGACAGTAGGATGGAAAAGATCTTCCTGACTGACCAAGGGCGGGCATAACTGCTTTATCAGTCATATATTTTTGCCTCTGAGTTTTCGACTTTTCTGAGCACACATGTTCCTACTCTATGGGCAGTCCATAATTAACGTCACCCCTTAGACCCTCATTCACATGGCTAAACGTGCTGCACCATGGTCAACTTGGGTTGCGTGAACAAGGCCTACGAAGGTGATCTCATTCTGTAGTCACGACGCAACCTGGTACTGCCCAGTAGGCACCGTATTTGTAGACGTCCTCTAGCCTCCCTAAGACTTTATTCACATGATCGAATTGGTGAGGCAACTAACCGGCAATTACACTCGGGCTCCCAGCTGCCGTTTTCCCACAAACTATTTGCTGGGTCACGGCCAACTTGGCCATGTGAATGAGGCCCACCAAGGTGATCTCATTCTGTAGTCCCAACAAAACCTGATGCAACCCAGTACAAATGCACTGCATTTGTTGACTTCCTCTGGCCTCCCTAGGACCTCATTCACATGCCATGGTGAGGCAAGTAACCAACAATTACCTCCGAGGCCACTTTCAGCCCATCATTGCTTTAAACTGTCTTTCCAACCGTGGCTGTCCTCACACACCTGGGCTCCCATCCGCAGTTTTCCTGCCACAGCCAACTTGGCCATGTGAAAGAGAGCCCACCAAAGTTATTTTGTACTGTAGTCCCAACAAAACCTGTAAGTGCCCAGTAGGCACCATATTTGTAGACTTCCTCTAGCCTCCCTAAGACTTTATTCACATGATGGAATTGGTTTTCCCACAAACTATTTGCTGGGCCACGGCCAACTTGGCCATGTGAATGAGGCCCACCAAGGTGATCTCATTCTGTAGTCCCAACAAAACCTGATACAGCCCAGTACAAATGCACTGCATTTGTAGACTTCCTCTGGCCTCCATAGGACTTCCTTCACATGATCAAATAGGCCATGATGAGGCAAGTAACCGGTAATTACACTTGGGCTCCTAGCAGTCAATTTCCCACAGAACGATTTGCTGGGCCACGGCCATCTTGGCCAATGCGAATGAGGTCCACCAAGGTGATCTCATTCTGTAGTTCCAACAAAACCTGGTGCTGCCCACTGCATTTGTAGACTTCATCTGGCCTCCCTAGGACCTCATTCACATGCCATGGTGAGGCAAGTAACCAACAATTACCTCTGAGGCCACTTTCAGCCTGTCATTGCTTTGAACTGTCTTTCCAACCGCGGCTGTCCGCACACACCTGGGCTCCCATCCGCAGTTTTCCCGCCACAGCCAACTTGGCCCTGTGAAAGAGAGCCCACCAAAGTTATTTTGTTTTGTAGTCCCAACAAAACCTGTAACTGCCCAGTAGGCACCGTATTTGTAGACTTCCTTCACAAATAGGCTATGATGAGGCAAGTAACCGGTAATTACACTTGGGCTCCTAGCAGTCAATTTCCCACAGAACGATTTTCTGGGCCACGGCCATCTTGGCCATGCGAATGAGGTCCACCAAGGTGATCTCATTCTGTAGTTCCAACAAAACCTGGTGCTGCCCACTGCATTTGTAGACTTCATCTGGCCTCCCTAGGACCTCATTCACATGCCACGGTGAGGCAAGTAAGTAACATTTACTTCTGTGGCCACTGTCAGCCTGTTATTGCTTTGAACTGGCTTTCTGACCATGGCTGTCCGCACACACCTGGGCTCCCAGCTTCAGTTTTACAGCAAATTATGGTCAACATTGGAACTGTGAATGAGGCCCACAGAGGTTATCATTCTGTAGTCCCAACAAAAGCTGTTACTGCCCACTAGGCACCGCATTTGTAGACTTCCTCTGGCCTCCCTAGCACCTCTTTCACATTCTCAAATTGGCTATGGTGAGGCAAGTAACCAGCAATTAGTCTGTCAGTCTGTCATTACTTTAAATCGAACTCCCGGCCATGGCTGTCCACACACACCTAAGCTCCCAGCTGTAGTTTACCTGAAAGTTACTTAAGGCACAATGACTAAGTTTGCCATTTGAATGAGGTCCACCAAGGTGATCTCATTCTGTAGTCCCAACAAAATCTGGTATTGCCAAGTACACAGGGCATTTGTAGACTTCCTATGACCTCCCTGGAACCACATTCACACAACCACATTGGCCGTGGTGCAGCAAATAACCAGCAAATACTTCTGCAGCCGCTGTCAGCCTGTCATTGCTTTGAACAGGTTTCCTGGCTATGGCTAGGCACACAGACCTGTATTCCCATTTGCAAGGCCAAATTGCCCATGTGATTGAGGCCCACCAAGGTAATCTCATTCTGTAGTCCCAACAAAATCTGGTACTGCATTTTTTATGCCGCGTAGACACGCGACCGGTTTTTCCATCGGTATAAGCGCTGACGTTTTTTTCCGACGGAGTTCCGCTGAAACTGTCTTGCCTACACACGATCACACCAAAGTCCAACCGTCTAGAACACGGTGACGTACAAAACGTACGACGGGACTAGAAAAAAAGGAAGTTCAATAGCCAGTAGCCAATAGCTGCCCTTGCGTCGTTTTTGGTCCTTCGGAACAGCATACAGACGAACGGATTTCCCGATAGGAATTGATTCTGTTGGAAAGATTCAAAACATGTTCTATTTCTAGGTCCGTCAGAATTTAAAAAAAAAAGAAAAAAAGTCTGTTGAAGCCCACACACGATCGGAATTTCCGATGAAATGATTCCGTCTGACTTTTTCTGCCGGAAAGTCCAACCATGCGTATATGACATTAGACGTCCTCTGGCCTCCCACTATGCAGTACTCTAGCTGGGTGCCCAATGAAAGGACAAAATGAAGTCACCTGGGTATCAGAGGGTGTGCCTTGCTATATGAAAATACAGACTTCAAGAAAGTCATTATACCTACAGTGGAGGTTGGGGTAGTGGGTACAGATGCTGAAGGCAAGTTATAGAACTGGAAAATGCTTGTTATGGGACAAGGGAGGTATTTTGGTAGGGATTTCATGGAGACAGGTGCACTTAAATGTTTTTTTTCTCCCCCTTGGCCATACTTCTGCTCAACGCCAAGGTGTAAAACGTAAGCTTTAGGATAAGGACAGATCTAGAATTGCTTTACAATGATAGCCTCTATCGCAGGATGTTCTCTTAGCCCTTGTACACACGGTCGGACATTCCAATGGAAAATGTCCGATCGGACCGTGTTGTCGGATAATCCGACCGTGTGTGGGCTTCATCTGACTTTTTCCGTCGGAATGTCCGACCAACAAAGTTTGAGAGCTGGATATAAAAAATTTACAAGAACATGATCCGAATGGACTTTGTCCGATCGTTTGTCGAGTATTCCGATCGGACAAAGTGCCATGCATGCTCAGATCTAATTCCGAGACCAAAGCTATTGGCTACTAGCCTGAACGTAGTCCCGTTGTAACTAAATAACGTCATCACGTTACGAACGATCGGATTTTACGACAACTTTGTCCGACCGTGTGTATGCAACGCCAGTTTCGGAATGTCCGACCGTGTGTACAAGGGCTTAAAGTTACTCTCCTATAAATCTGAGCAATTAAAACAGGACGCATGAGGAAAGATTATATAAGTAGAAGTGAAACCGGCATGCCATTACGATCATTATGATCAGCTGATCCACACATCAATTTTAAAATGACCATCAACTTTGACTTTCCTTGTAAAAGTCAAGCTAAGCTCCACCCCATCATGCCTCCAAAGTATTTCTATTGGTCATTTAGTATGATGGATGGTTCCACTGTACAACAGGAGGGTTTGGAGGTAGAAAGGGGTGGAGTCAAGATCAACTACAAGAACGTACGCTGCGTATATATCTATATACCAAAAATAACTTCCAAAAAAGGTGCCTTCAGAGCCACATGGCGGAATTTAGCTCCATCAACAAGCCAGAATTGTTATGCTTGTAAGCGCTGTACACACATTTTACATGCATAATTGTACATACTTTACCAAAATATCCTCTCAGTCCTCAAGCAAACACCACTAGGCAGCCATGCTGGGACTTGTAGTCCTTGAGCTCCCACAGTGAAATGGTCTGCAGCTTTTCTTTACCCTTAGCCCTTGCTACATTCATATATTGTATTTCTTTCTTTCTATAATGGCCAACATTCTTTCGCCAACGTTCCGATAATCCACAAAAGCCATAAACCCAATAACCGCCTTCAAAAAGCTCCCTGGCTCAATATATAAATATGCAAGGTGGAGTCTATTTTGGGAATTCCTCCTGAATCTGGGCTCAATTAAGAGTTATTATTGTCGAGATGGAAAAAAAAAATGAAGGTTAACCTGCCAGCGTGAATTGTAATTAGCGGCATTATTGCGCTCAAGAGGAGACCGTCTATCCATACAAGACCCATTAGCTAAAGTGTTTATTAGTTTATTGATTCCACCTTGTAAAAACAACGGCAGGAGAGGAAGCGGCAGAGCGGCTGAGCCTGGCGGTGTCCTAACGGCTCGAGGGGAGTCTGTTCCTGTACGCCTCCGGGCCTCTGTTCCTGCGTCGCCTAGAACGCAGGTTATGGGGTGGACAATTACATTTGCAAGTTTGTCTGCCGAAGTTTTTTTGAAAATTATCTTCGGGGACCTTTTCTTTGAGGCAAAAAGTTCTATGTAATTGTGAGTGCTCAGTAAGTTGTATCGACCAATTACTATTTTTCTTACAGTGTGCTGCTTTCAATCAATTTATTGAAATTTGTAAAAAAAAAAAATGATTAAAAAAAATAAAATAAAAAAGGTTGCAGGGTTTACTTTTACAAAGTTACAACAATACAGAGTAACAATATGAGTTAGTATAAGATTAAAGTGGAACTAAAGGTAAAACTTTTTTTTTCTTTTTTTTTTCTTTTTTTACTTTGGATACTACAGCACTTCTCAATCTTTTTTTAATTTGTGGTAAATGTTACCTATCAATGGGAAACCTGAGCCTGGGACAACGCACACAACCACCTTGATGAAATCAACTTCACATCAGAGTTCCCCCTTCACATCACAGATCCCCATCTCATCAGATGCCCCCCTTCACATCAGAGGTCCTCAGGTCATCAGAGGTCCCCCTTCACATCAGAGATCCCCCTCACATCAGAGGTACCCCATCACATCACAGATCCTCATCTCATCAGAGTTTCCCTCTCACATCAGAGGTCCCCCATCAAATCAGAGGTTCCACATCACATCAGAGGTTCTCATCACAATAGAGGTCCTCCCATCACATTAGTGGTCCCTCCTTCACATCAGAGATCCCCCTCACATCAGAGGTCCTCATCATAACATAGATCCCCAGCTCATCAGATGCCCCCCTTTACACCAGAGATCCCCCATCACATCAGAGGTCCTTATCACATCAGAGGTCCCCCATCACATCACAGATTCTCATCTCATTAGAGGTCCCCCATAAAATCAGTGGTTCCCCATCACATCAGAGGTCCTCATCGCATTAGAGGTCCTCCCATCACATTAGTGGTCCCTCCTTCACATCAGAGATCCCCATCATATCAGAGGTCCTCATCACATCAGAGGCCCCCCTTTTCACATAAGAGGTCCTCATCACATCAAAGATCCCCCTCACATCAGAGGTCCTCTTCATATCATAGATCCCTATCTAATCAGATGCCCCCCTTTACACCAGAGATCCCCTATCACATCACATATTCTCATCTCATTAGAGGTCCTCCATCAAATCAGTGGTTTCCCATCACATCAGAGGTCCTCATCACATCAGAGGTCCCCCTTTTCACATCAGAGGTCCTCATCACATCAAAGATCCCCCTGACATCAGAGGTCCTCATCATATCATAGATCCCCATCTCATCAGATGTCCCCCTTTACACCAGAGATCCCCCATCACATTATAGGTCCCCCATCACATCACAGATTCTCATCTCATTAGAGGCCCCCCATCAAATCAGTGGTTCCCCATCACATCAGAGGTCCTCATCACATGAGATGTCCTCCCATCACATTAGTGACCCCCCCTTCACGTCAGAGATCCCCATCATATCAGAGGTCCTCATCACATAACAGGTCCCCCTTTTTCACATCAGAGGTCCTCATCTCATCAGAGGTACTTCCTCACATCAAATGTCTCCCTTCACATCAGAGGTCCCCCGTCTCATCAGGGGGCCCCATCTCATCAAAGGATCCTCTTCACATCAGAGGGCCTTCCTTCAAAACAAAGGTCCCCCTTTACATCAGAGGTCCCCCATCTCATCAGGGGGCCCCATCACATCAGAAGTCCTTCATCTCATCAAAGGATCCTCTTCACATCAGAGGGCCTTCCTTCAAAACAAAGGTCCCCCTTTACATCAGAGGCCCCCATCACATCAGAGGTCGCTCCTATTTTATCATAGTCCCCCTTTACATCAGAGTTCCCCCCATTACAACAGAAGTCTCCCAGTCACATCAGAGGTCTCCCATCTCATCAGAGACCCCTTCCTCTTATCACGTCAGAGGTCCTCCCATCACATCAGAGATCCCCCACTTCATTAGAGGTCCCCCTTCACATCAGAGGCCCCCCTTCACATCAGAGGTCCCCATCACATTAGAGGTCTTCATCACATCAGAGGTCCTCCCATCACACCAGAGGTCACCCTGCACATCAGAGATCTCCCATCTCATTTGAGGCCCCAATCATATCAGAGGTCCTCCCATCACATCAGAGGTCCCTCTTTACCACAGAGGTCATTTCATCACATCAGAGGTCCTCATTCACATCAGAGGTCCTTTACATCAGAGGGCTCCCATCTCACCAGATGTCCCCCTTCACATCAGAGGTTCTTCCATCACATCAGAGGTCCTCCTTTACATCAGAAGTCCCCCATCTCATCAGAGGTCCCCCCCCCATCATATCTGAGGTCCTCCCTTCCCTTCAGAGGTCTCCCCTCACATCAGAAGTCCTCCATCACATCAAAGGCCCCCCTTCACATCAGAGGTCTTTCCTTCACACAAAGGCCCCCCTTTACTGTACATCAGAGGCCTCCATTACACCAGAGTTCCCCCCATGACATCAGAAGTCCCTCAATAACATCAGAGGTCCGCCTTTACAGCCCAGGTTCTGCCTTCACATCAGAGGTTCCTTCATTACTTCAGATAACCCCTTCACATCAGATGCCCTAGTCACGTCAGAGGACCCCCCTCATATATCAGAGCACCCCTTCACATCAGAGCCTGCCCATAACTTCAGAGGTTCTTCCTTCATGTCAGAGGCCCCCCCCCCCCTTCATTTCAGATGCCTCCGTAATGTCAGAGGTTGCCCTACATGCCACCTATCAAGTCCAAATTTGCAATTCTCTTTTTATTTCATGTTTTATCTTTTTGATTTTTGAAAAGCACTGAATTTAGGATAGCTTATCCAATATCTATAAGAAGCCAGGGACTGCGCCCTATATCAAAAATATCACTTTTGGGTGGACTGGCCTTTAAAGGAATATTAAACTTGGAAAGATAAGCAGGGGTTCATTGTTGACCTACCCTTCGGAAAATATGAATTACCTGACTGTCATGCTAATCTAATGACTTTACTGCTGTGAGTTATGGGCCCACCACACGTAGAGCGGATTGGCAGTGCGTGTTGTAGTATACTTGTGGTGGAAAAATACCCCCCCCAAAAAAACGCGTAGGCCATTAGATCATCTCAACTGCCAGATGATTATCATTTCCTTAAGGATGGCAACTACAACTGCTTTAGTATTTTATCCCTTGCAAAGGTTTCCTTTAATATGGCCGGCAGTAGTATCCAATGCAGTGTATGACTCTACCAGCAGATGGCGCCAAATTGAATTTATTATTACATGAAACACAGATAATAATAATCTGATTTACTAAATCGTTTGCTAAAAATTTAATATTTTAAAAGTTTACTCTGTGCTAACATCTGGTCTGCTCAACCCAAAACCCGGCTGGGTCTATAGAGATTTATAGGATTGAAGAGTGTTACCCAAACATCATGAGCATATACCTAATAAACTCCGTACTGTGCAGAATTGTTTTTTTTTTTCTTTTAAAGCTGCCACATTTCTAAAGCCACCCACACAAATTTACAGTCACATTTTATTGCAAAGATTTAGAATTTAACTACAAACAGAATTATATTTGATGGTGAGCTCATACATGCTAAGTAATTTGTCATTATCACTACTCCCCCTTCATCTCCATTTTTGATCAGGCATCATCCAGGGTCATCTACTTGGCGGTGTTCACAAATGTCTGACACAGATCAACCTCTTTTGCAGTCTCTCTCACCTTGTAAAATGCCACAAAGTTACAATGTTGCAATACGATCACTGGGAGGAGAGTGGGGAAATGCTTCCTCCTGCCTGCAGCGAAGTGATGACATCATCTAATGCCGCGTACATGTGATCGGACTTTCCAGTGGACAAGAGTCCGTCAGACAATTCGATCATGTGTGGGCTCCAGTAGACTTTTTCTTCCCAAAAGTCCGGCCGACCTAGAAATAAGACTGGCTTCAAATTTGTCACCGGACTATAAAAACTACAAAATCAGTTCGCCTGTGTGCTAGTCCTATAAGCGGACTATAACCGACATTAGGGCAGCTATTGGCTACTGGCTATGAACTTCCTTATTCTATGTCATCACGTTCGAATCCGTCTGACTTTTAGAGTGATCGTGTGTGGCTAAGTCTGTTAGTTTGAAAGTCCAGTGGACCTCAGATGCGGACCAAGTCCGTCAAAAAGTCCGGTCGTGTGTACGCAGCATTAGTCTAGGCAAAAGTGCCAGGCTGGAGCTCAAGAATGGCTTTTTAATATCAAAAGGTGGGGCTCATATTTCAGGCTATGGTGTACAAAGGGAGAGGGGTTATGCTAGGAAATTGACTCTTCCCGGTGTGTCAGTTAACTAACAAATTCAGAGGCACATTACAAGTCAATAAATTGGTTATAGAGAGGAAAAATACTGCAAGTAAGCACTTAAAGCACTTGTTTTTCTTCTGTACTTTTACCTTTTAGTTTGGTGACAGGGTCTCGTTAAAGCCTACCAAACATGGGGCTTTAAAGGGACAGCACTGGTTGTCTGAGCAGCCAGTTGCCACAATGGAAGGGACATGAGTCACATAATCCCAATACCCTTGAGCAATTGATATCTATTTTTGCTCCCAATGGCAGGTTAGGTAAGGAAAGGTGACTATGTTCAGCTTGCATGGCCCCCATAGGACCTGTTCCCTAGCTCCGCATTGGGCAAAGCTCCATGAAGGCTTTTCTGTGTTCAGGATACCGAGAGGGCTTTTTGATTCCTTTAAGTCAAGTTCACCATAACCTGTCCATGTAAGGTTTGATGAATTGCCACCCTATCCTAATTGCCACCCTGCACCGTGGACTATTGTCCATGGTGTAGCTGTCATTAAAGTTGACCTGTTCCCTAGCTTCACATGAGCAAAGGAATTGTGCTTCCAAGAAGGCTTTTCTGTGCTATGCTCAGGAATGAATGCCTGGAGATTTTTTGGTTCTTTTTTGCCCAACTCACCACAACCTGTCAGGGTAAAAACCTGGTAGTTCTCCGATATGGGGAATTGCCACCAGTTAATGTCCATTAAATTGGCCCTGTTGCCTAGCTCTGCATTGGAATAGCGCTAGCTCAGCTATTATCCATGGTGTGGCTGCCATTACATTGGACATGTTCTCTAGCTCTGCATGGACACTTCACTAATTCCTCCAAGGAGGCTTTTCTGTGCTATGCTTAGGATCCCAGGGGACATTTTGGTTCCTTTAAGCCCAACTCATCATAACCGATCAGGGTAAAACTATGACAGTTCCTAGGTGTGATGGATAGCCACCATCTATTGTCAATGCTGTGGCTGCCATTAAATTGGACCTCTTCCCTAACTCTGCACAGGCAAGAAGGCTCTTGGGTGCTACGCCCAAGATCCTGGGAAGACATCTGGGTTCTTTTAAGCCCAACTCACTATAATCTGTGATGATAAGGCTCTGACATTCCCCAGGTATAATGCATTGCCACTAGCTATTGTCCATTGGGTGGCTACCATTAAATTGGACCTGTTCCTATAGCTCTGCAGGGACAAAGCACCAGTTCCTTCAAAAAGGCACTTCTTTGGTACGCTCAGTACCTCAGGGGTGGGGGGCCTTTTGGTTTTTAAGTCCAACTTAACATTACCAGCCCAACTTCCAATTAAGCCCAACTCACCACAATTTGTCAGGGTAAAAACCTGAGAGTTCTCAGGTATGGTGAATTGCCACCAGCTAATGTCCATTAAATTGGCCCTGTTGCCTAGCTCTGCATTGGTAAAGCGCCAGCTCAGCTATTACCCATGGTGTAGCTGCCATTACATTGGACATGTTCTCTAGCTCTGCATGGACACTTCACTGATTCCTCCGAGGAGGCTTTTCTGTGCTATGCTTAGGATCCCAGGGGATTTTTTTGGTTCCTTTAAGCCCAACTCATCATAACCCATCGGGGTAAAACTATGACAGTTCCTAGTTGTGATGTATAGCTGCCATCTATTGTCCATGCTGTGGCTGTCATTAAATTGGACCTCTTCCCTAGCTCTGCACAGGCAAGAAGGCTCTTGTGTGCTACGCCCAAGATCCTGGGAGGACTTTTGGGTTGACAGTCGGACTTTGGTGTGACCATGTGTAAGACAGTTTGAGCGGAATTCCGTCAGAACACCATCGGAAAAACCTTCAGAATTTATTCTGATGGGAAAACCGGTCATGTGTACAGGGCATGAGAGTTCCCAGGTATGATGAATTGTCACATCTATTGTCCATGGAGTAGCTGTCATTAATGTTGACCTGTTCCCTAAATCTACGTGAGCAAAGAAATGGTTCCTCCAAAAAGACTCTTCTGTGCTATACTCAGGAATGAAGAATTTTTCGCTCCTTTAATCCCAGTTCACCATAACCTGTCAGGGTAAAATTCTGAGAGTTCTCAGGTACGATTAATTGCCACCGGCTATTGTTCATGGTGTAGCTTTCATTAAAGTTGACCTGTTCCCTAGCTCTACATGAGAAAAGTCAAAGGAAAAGATCCACACATCATGTAGCAGGCCCATGTGCATGAAGTGAGATGAACGGCAACCTCAGCCCGGACTACAGTCAGGCCACACCACCAGCGTGTTTCGCTTCACCCCTTGGAGCTCAATCATGGGGATCATACATGAACAAAGCAATGGTTCTTCCAAGAAAGCTCTTCTGTGCCATGCTCAGGAATTAATCCCTGGAGGGGTTTTGGTTCCTTTAAGCCCAACTCATTATAACCTGTAAGGGTAAAAAACGGAGACTTCTCAGATATAAAAAATTGCAGGGAACTATAATAAGGAGGAGCTTCTAGTCCTCTGCTGCTGGCCACATGTTCAAAATAAAAATAAAAAACAAAAAAAAATAAAACAAATGATTGGAATATAGAGTAAAAATAAATAATGAATATCAATAAACTGTTTTAAATCACCATACGAATATCTATTTTAAATTAAATCTTTATTATGTTTTTGGCAATAATATGGTGTGAGTGGATTTCTGCCAGTCATAGGCTGTATCATGCCTCTCTGGCCTGTGTGTTAGAATAAGAGGGAGGTAAAGCCTCCATCAATCTACATGTAATATCCCACCCCCAGAGTGCTTATCTGGTTAGTGGGCATAGAGGAGGAGGAGGAGGATGGAGGGAGTGGGCTGTCAGTTACCACTGTGTATACATCCACGTGTGTGACTCTATAGTCACATGGGCTGCTCAGATGTGATAGGAAGGAAATGCTCAGCATAGAAACGTACTGAAAACTGAGCAAGTGCAGAGCTGCCAACACCGCTCTGCAAAATCCCTACCTAAATTTGGAACTTGGACAGAAGGGGGAGATAGAGAGCAACAGGATCAGCTAGTTTTTTTTTTTTTGCAGAATACAGAAAATGGATCTCATAGTGAGTGAGTGAGTATGTAATACACTATTTATTGATAGTTTTTTATGATGTAGGTTTAGTGACACTTTATGTTAAAACTGTTCCCCAGTTCTAAATAGGCAAAGCACCGGTTCTTCTAAGAAGGCTCTTCTGTGCAATGCTCAGGATCCGGGGGGGGGGGGGGCTTTTTGAACACTTTACGCCCAACTCACCATACCCTGTCAGGGTAAAACCCTGAGAGTTCCCAGGTATGATGAATTGCCATTAACTATTGTCCATGATGTGGCTGCCATAAAATCGGACCTGTCCCCAAGCTCTACACAGACAAAGCACAAGAACCTCCAATAAGACTCTTTTGCTCTACGGCCAAGGAGGGCTTTTTGGATTTTTTAAGCCCAATTCACCATAATCTTTCAGGGTAAAATTTTTAAAGTTCTCGGGCATGATGTATTGCCACCAGCTATTGTCCATGATGTGGCTTCCATTAAATTGGACCTGTTCCCCTAGTTCGGCCAATGCACTGGTTGCACCAAGAAGGCTCTTCTTTGATATAATCAGTATCCCAGCGGGGGCTTATTCCGTTAAGCCCAACTCACCATAACCTGTCAGGATAAAACTCTGAGAGTTCCCAGGTATGATGAATTACTGCCAGCTATTGTCCATGCAGTATTAAGGAATACCACATTCCTAAGCTCCCTACAATGGTCCTTCTGTGGACAAGTGCTCGTCATTCCATCCTCAGCTGAATAAGTGGTTACTGTGGAAACTTAAAGAAGACCATTCTTCCTGGTGGGTAACCGAGGAAGGGGGGCGGCATGGGGTGGATAATTATCAGATGGTTCATACATCTGTCAAACCAGGGGTCATCGGTCAGGGAGTGTGACCCTCATCTATGTTAATGCCATCAGTCTCTACTCCCATTATATTCCTGTCTAGCTTGTAATAAGCTTACTTAGGAGACCTCACAGCCAGGACCTTGAACAGAGCATGACGTAGTGTCGGTTGTTATTAAATCCCACATCTGATCTCCGAACATTAACTCAAGATCAGCTTAAACTGGAGACTGTAGATGAGCAGCGTGATTTTGAAGAAATTAGACATTTTTTTTAGGGGGGTATTTGTGGAGCGTATTTGTGTACTATCACTTTAATATTTTTATTATACTATTTTACTCTTTTTTTTTTCATTCAGTATTTCTCTTTTTCATTTTCAGATAAAAAAAAAAAAAAAAAAAAGCTAAAAAGGCGTTTAGAAACAGGTCTAGTTGAAAGGAGTCATTTAAAGCCCATTGCGCCTAACGTCTGACTTCAATTTATTTTACCATAATGGAGGAAATTTCCTAATTCTTGCCAAAATTTGGGCAAATTAAATCCTTTAATTCCTAAGATTCAATTTTTTTTTTTAAGATCTTGGATCGTGACCCCGGCATGTGTATACCTCCCTCCACTAATTTTGCAACTTAGGAGGAAGTGGCTAAGAAGTGGTAAAAACACAGCTCAACCATGTGTTGTTTTTTTTACCACCCTCCCAACTGTAACTGTAAATAAGCCCTTAGTACAAACAGAAGCAACAGTGCTGCTACTCATACAACATACCAATAAAAAGAGCTCCTGCATATATAGAAAGATGATCCGCACACCAAGAGTTGCTCTTTAAAAAAAAAAATCTTCACCTTTATTCAGAAACCACAGTCCACAACCACAGATAAAAATCAGTTGACACATTTCAGCCTATGAGGTCTTAGTCATAACAGTTATGACTAAGGCCTCATAGGCTAAAACGCATCAACTGATTTTTATCTGTGGTTGTGGACTGTGGTTTCTGAATAAAGATGAAGATTTTTTAAAGAGCAATTCTTGGTGTGCCTTAGTGAATTGATTTGCAGCTTGGGTAAATCTGTAAAAATTGGCTGAGTTGGTATTTTTTTTTTCCCCAATTCCCAAATGTATAAAATGCCGAAACAGGTGCAGAACAGGTTCAGACGAATTTGTCTGATTCCCTCGAGATTTGCACAATTGGTGAATCCAGGCAATTAGCATTTTCCAAATCATTCAGCCCATATTGAGTTAAAATTGGAGATTTCTAGGGGGGAAAAAATTAGATTAGCGCTGATTTTCTACTGGTAGAAAAAATGTAAAATGTCCCTGTGATTTCTTTATTACCGTTCATCTGTTTTCCGGCATCGTCATACTGCTTCGTATGTAACAAATTAACTTTAATTGGTCCAGGAAATTTTCCATGTTGCTGGAAAATTTAATTTAGGGCTAGCAAGCCTTTTTTCAGCAGTCAGTTGTACGCTTCAGTTCACCTAATTTGAAAGAATAATTGCAATAGAATAAAAAACAGGAACCTCCATAAGCAATCTCATAGAAAGCGGTTGGATTTGTTCCCCGGTCTCAGGCTGGGTTTCTCGATTGTCCCACTTTCAATGGAAAACCATGGAATTTTATTTTAATTCTTTTTTTTAAATTTGATGGGAAGTCCAATTAAAACTAAGATAGAACAATCAGATTTCCATGTCTTATGTAAGTTTAAAGCAACCATTTCCTTTATTATTAACTTTAAACAAGTAACCGTTCAGAGAATAAAACCTCAGTCTCAGTTGCCCATTGAGTGCCACCATCTTGCTTCATTTGGTAAGATTATGGTTGGAAAAGCCGGCATTATGTATTTTGCTTTCCCAGCCTCACATCCAGCATAGGGAAGGTAAACAAGGCTTCCAATACAGAAGAACCCATTGCCCATTGAGTACCCCCATCTTGCCACATTGGAGAAGGCTGTGGTTGGAAAGGACCCAGGATTGTGAATCTTGCTTTCCTAGCCTATGCACAATATAGAGAATTTAGACCAGGCTGCCATAGGCCAGAGAGCCCATTGCTCATTGAGTGTCACCATCTTGCCTCATAGGAGAAGATTATGATTTGAAAGGTTCTGGGATTATGTGTTTTCCTTTCCTAACCTTTGCACAGCACAGAGAAGGTAGACCAGGCTTCCACACCCCAGGAACCCCATTTCCCATTAAGTGCCGCCATCTTGACGATTACAGTTGGCAAAAACCCTCTCAATATGTGTGTTGCTTTCCAGCCCCATGCACAGCATAGGAAAGATAAACTAGGCTTCCTAACCAGAGACCCCATTTCCCACTGAGTACCACTATCTTGCCTCATTGGAGAAGGTCATGGTTGGAAAAGACCCGGGATTGTGTGTCTTGCTTTTCTAACCTAGGCACAGCATAGAGACCCCATTGAGTGCCACCATCTTGCTTCAAGGGAGAAGATTATGGTTGGATTATGGTTCAAAAAGACCTGGGGTTGTATGTTTTGTTTTCCTGGCCCCATGCACAGCATAGAGAAGGCAGACCAGGCTGCCATACCTTAGAGACTCCATTGCCCATTGAGTGCCACCATCTTGCCTCATGAGAAAAGATTATGGTTCGGAAAGTCCTGGAATTGTGTGTTTGCTTTCTTAGCCTTTGCACAGCATAGAGAAGGTAGACCAGGCTGTCATGCCCCAGGAACCCCATTACACATTAAGTGGCACCATCTTGCCTCATTGGAGAAAGTGATGGTTGGAAAAGACCCGGGTTTGTGTGTCTTGCTTTCCTAGCCTCATGTACAGCATAGAGAAGGTAGACCAGGCTGCTATACCTCTGAGACTCTATTAACCATTGAGTGCCACCATCTTGCCTCATGAGAGAAGATTATGGTTCGAAAGGTCCTGGGATTGTGTGTTTTGCTTGTCTAGGTTTTGCACAACATAGAGAAGGTAGACCAGGACGCCTTGCCCCAGAGACCTCATTGTCTATTGAGTACCTCCATCTTGCTTCAAGGGAGAAGGGTATGGTTCAGAAAGCCATGGGATTATGTGTTTTGCTTTCCTAGCCTTTGCACAGCATAGAGAAGGTGAGCCAGGCTGACAATCACAGCCTACATATAAAAGATACCATCAACCTTTATGTAGAAAAAAAAACAGTAAGGATCTAAAAAGTCATATGGTGAAAGAGTCCAGGTTGCCTTAAAAATGTGTAATGCAATCATAGAGAAATGGTCATGCAACCCAGTAACTCGGAATGTAACTCAGAACATAGAAATAAAATAAAAATAAAAACAAAGGAGCACCATGTCAAATAGTGAGAGTCCAAGTTGCTTTATTATTCAAAATACGATCATTGAGTAACATCCAACGCTTTTCTGGGGAAAAGGTACTCCCCCTTCTTCAGGGTAGCTGGTCACTAACTGCAACTGATAAGAGTTGCTAAATTATTACCCCAAAGCACGTTTCAATACAGATCATTGTGACTACATTTTGGCTACTTGTATTGTTGAGCCCATCCAAATCCTTATTTATGTTCTTGTCCTGATGAAGGAAGGAGTATTTTTGCCCCAGAAAACGCATTGGTTCTTTCACTGTAATTGTGTTATGAATATTAAAAGGAGCTTAGACCCTTTCACCTTTTTTTCTTGGAGCTCCCTTTTGTTTATTCTATTTTTTGAGTTACTTCCTGGTGCCCACCAGTGGGAGCCATGCTGCAGGTGAGCTGCTTCGTCAAGCCCGTGAGCTTCCTTCAAGTTTATGAGTTTCTTCTTTGTTTTATTGAGTGAATATTCATCTGGTGCCTCTTGAATATTTATTTCATGAAGCCACTCTGTCCCTCTCCTCATTGACCATTATGTACGTAAGGCTTGTGGCTATGGGTGACCGAGGCAAAAAAATAGATTTTTGCTATTTAGCTATCATACATCACTGGAAGGATAGTCATCATCACAGAAGCTTATTTACACATTGACCCAAGAAACTTGGGAAATTGGGAATGGCCCATTAAATCTAGATTTTTTTTTTCTGCAAAAGAGGTGAGGGGGTTCCTTTGACTTTAACGGTGCTACTTCCCTGGCTATCATGCTTATATATCATTGCTCCAGGTCTTTAACTTTAAATTAAGAAGCCAGACAGAGCTTGGCACTTAATGTTAAGGGCCGGCAATGGCGGCACCTCATACTTTTCCTCATGACAGATTAATGTTAAAAGAAAGCTATCAGCATGCAAATATGATTGGTGGGGCCCTACTGCTCGGTGGGTCACTAACCTGAAACAGGTGTGTGTTTAGTTGTCAATGCACCTCATATACACACTGTTGCATCATTGACTCAATAATAGTTTGTGAAGGATCAGGATAACAGTTGCGGAGCATGTGCCTTAAAGGTAGTTCTACTATAATGGCCACTGTATTCATCTCTTGCCAGGTGCCTGATATGCAGACGACCAGTAGAGGGTCACTAACCTGGAACAGGCCTGTGTTCAGTTGTCGGTGCACCTCATTTACACACTTTTGTGTCATTGACAATGTTCCTGATGGATCAGGGTAACAGCTGCAGAGCATGTATCTTAATGGCACATCTAATATATATATATATATATATATATATATATATATATATATATATATATATATATATATATATATATGGCCACCATATTGATATGTTGCCAGGTGCCTGATATACATGAGATGACCACAAGAGGGAGCTTTGGCTATTTTATTGATGAAATATAATATAAAATAGTAAAATATGGAACAGCATGTAAATAAATAAGCAAAAGTTGATTTTAAAAAAATACTGCCATCCAAATAACAAATTAACAGTAAGTCAAAAGGAATAGTCAATGATAATATGCTTTAGCTTCCTACATTTAATAAATAAATATGTGTATATATATTCTAAAGCTAAATATGTTACATATATTGTAATAATATATATTATTAATTATATAAATAAAATAAAAAAATATAATATTAGAATTATGATTAAAGCCATTGCAAATATATATATATTTCATCATTATCATCATTATATCATTGGCTATGTGTGTATCTATCTATCTATCTATCTATGTATATATATATATATATATATATATATATATATATATATATATATATATATATATATATATATATATATATATATATATATATATAGTGGCTCTGAGGAAGGGAGGTTGCCTTGTTGAAACGTGCCAGATTTCGAACCATAGAGATGTGTTATCTATGATATTGGAGTTGTATATGACATGCGTTTTGTCCTTTTATGTTTGTGAGTATGCTTTTGACATTTTTTTATTACAATTTCTAAAGTAATGCACTAGGCACCATCCTTTTTTTTCTGTTTCTGTTTTTTTTTAATTTCCCCTTGGAAGACCAGCTTGTGCCTCATCAAAACGTCAAATTAAACAGCCATTGTGTATTTACCTTTCAAGAACCATGAGTGCCGCTCTCTATTTTTGTTTTTATATATGTATATATACATACATATATATATATATATATATATATATATATATATATATATATATATATATATATATATATATACATATATATATATATATATATATATATAATGTTTTGTTTTTTTTCTCGGAAAACAAGCTTGTGCCTCGTCAAAATGTTGAATTAAGAATCAAGAACCATGAGTGCCGCTCTCAATTTTTGTATATATATTAATAATACACAATTAATCATATATAATTATAATATATATATTTAGTTATAAAAGGTTCTAAAATGTAAAAATATAATATAAAAGTAATAATTAAAAAAAATGCTAAATTATATATACAGTATATATATATATATATATATATATATATATATATATATATATATATATATTAATGCAAATAATAATTATATATATATATATATATATATATATATATATATATATATATATATATATATATAGGAATGAGTGACATATAGCGCTACCTGTGCGAACTGATTCGCCTCAGGGCGCTTTTTGCCGCCGGTGTCCATCTGCGGTATAGCGCGGTCCTTTAGCCCAAGGGGTCCCAATGCGCTTACAAACACATGCAACATACACATATTATATATTATTATTATTATTATTATACAGGATTTCTATTGCGCCAACAGTTTGCCCAGCGCTTTACAATATGACGGGCAGACAATACACTTACAATACAAATCAATACCGGAGGGACTAGAGGGCCCTGCTCGTTAGAGCTTACAATCTAGAAGAGATATATATATATATATATATATATATATATATATATATATATATATATACATACAGTATATATAGTATGTAGTATGTATATATAGTAAGTATAAAACACACAGAAAAATATGTATAGGGGCCAAATATATCAAGTCTTACGTAGGAAGACTTTGGCAGAGATGCAACCTCAGTTAACCATCGTTATTTTTAATATCATCTATAGCACTGTCACCTGCAGTGGCGCAGTGCAAAGAAGCCCAATCCAATGACAAGCACAAAAAAAAAAAAAGAAGCACACGCAGATACAGCCACAGATACAATACATGGGATAAAGTTCTGCCCATAGGAGCTTACAATCTAGAAGAGGTTAGCCTCTTGCAGAATCCTGGGGCTGCGGACATCCTTCCAAGTCAATGCTACAAAATAAAATGATTGGGGGAAAGCTGTAGAAGGAGATGCTTGGATAAAATGGCCAGGCCTTAGGAGTCATGGTAGGGAATCGCTGCAGCGATGCGATGCTCGATGGTACGAGACGCAGAGATGCTCCTGGCGGAAGCGACGATGGATGAATAGGTGGCGGGAGGGGAATACGGTTGGGAAAAAGAAAAAACCCGGGATTGTGAGCTCGGCTTCCCCTTCCAGTATAAGCAGGTCCCTGCGTTTTGTATAGATCCTCCTCCATCCCCCCCCCCCCCATCCCTCCTCCCTTCCTTCCCCATCCATCTCTCTGAGCTTGGGAAAGTGGGTTAGTGAAGATTCTGTATACACACAGTCTCAGCCTCAGCAGCATCCACTCTCTGCTCTCCCTGACTTTTTCCTTCCACTCTGGGATTGTTCTGGGATTTCTACCTACGGATACCTCCTTTCCTACGCAAGAAAAAAAAAAAAAAAGAGCATTTACGCATCCTGCAGGATTTATACCCCCCCCCCTATAGGATTTACTCTCCCCCCCCTTTTCTCTGGTTATCGGGGGGTCTCCATCTCTTCTAGCTGTGCACTGATGAAATTTAACACTTTGGGAAATTGCCTAAAAAAATCGCTTTCTGGAACTGTAATCGTGGAATAAGACTTGATTTTATTTTTTTATTTTTTTCACAAACAAAAAAAAATGTTTTAAATATTTTTTAAATTGAAATATTTTTTTTTTTCCTGGGTTTGCTTGAATTTTGTCGCCACTAATTTGTGTTTAGGAACTGTTTTTTTTTTTTTGTTTTTTTTGTTTTTTTTTGTTTTTTTGTTTTTTTCTACTGTCCTGGTTTTTTGGAAAATTTGGGAAAATAATAAAAACAACAAATACTTTTTTTTTTTTTCTAAAAAAAATAAATATATAAAGAAAAAGTTGGTGATCATGGTTTGGAGGTTGCAATCAGACAGGAATCAATTGCCGCTTTTGCTCCTAAGACTCCTCTGCCTTCTTCCTACAGGGCTGCCTGTACGCAGTGTGGATTTTAACCGGAGTACCGACAACATCACCGTTCGGCAAGGGGATACAGCAGTCCTCAGGTAGGGGGCGCTCTGCCTGTGTTTTAATTTTTTTATTTATTTTTTTCTTATTTCCCTCTCTGTCTCTCTCTCTCTCTATCTGTTGACATGCTACTGAATGCTTGAGATCCTGAACGTCAACTGAGATGCTGCGTAGTGTTGATTAAATGCCTTTCATTGACATATGATTCTTGTTTGTTTATATTTTTATACTTTTATATGGAAATTAAAAAAAAAAAAATATATATATATATATATATATATATATATATATATATATATATATATATAGATATATAAATAAAAAAATTGCATGGGCAAACGTTAAGCACTGGCTTAACAAACGGCAGAACGTCTCGCGGTGTCGTGACCCTTGCCCTTGAGTTCCTGAACCTCAACTGAAATGCTGCGTAGTGTTGATTAAATGCCTTTGCTGTCTTATGATTACTTGTTTATATTTTTATATTTTTATATGGAAGTAAAAAAAAAAATCAAAAAAAAAATTGCATACATATGATTACTTGTTTATATTTTTATACTTTTATTTGGAAGTAAAAAATCTAAAAAAAAAAATCTAAAAAAAAAAAAAAATTGCATACATATGATTACTTGTTTATACTTTTGTATGGAAGTAAAAAAAAAAAAAGAAAAAAAAATAATTAAAAAAAATTGCATGGGCAAGCGTTAAGTGGCTTAACAAACGCAGCACGTCCCGCGGTGTCGTGACCCTTGCCCTGATGGAGCCTGTCCGCTCATTTGTAAAAGTATTGATTTTTGATTCAATGATCAGAGATTGAATGTTTGCACGGGTTTATAAAAAAAACAAGCTTTTTTTTAAGTGTTTACAGGACCTCCTAACCTTAAAAAGCCAAGCAGCGCCACTGCCTCTGTTGGCGCCATATGGATGAAATACATCGCGATACAAAAGAATATAAAGTTTGGCCCCTTGTACCTTGGAGTTAAGTCTTATCCTTAGCCCCAGTCACTTCTACGTGGTTAGACAGTTTATTATTTGTTTGTTTTTTGTTTTTTTCAATATTTGCACAAATGGTCAGCAGAAGGGCAACATTGATTATCCAAAGTTATCCCACCGGAGCCCATTTGCCCCCCCCCCCCGAACCCCCCCCCCCCCCCCTAGGGTTGTGAGCTATGCCCTTCCCTTGCTCATAGGATCCATGGACGCTCATCAGTTCCATGGCTGATACAGTAATGTGACCAGAGGGAAGAAATAACTGGCATCAAGTGGTACGTTATCCGAGATATTTCATGTGTACCCTCTGTGGGTGGGCACCCTACACGGGGCTGATCTGTTGAATGTTGGTATTGCACAATATGTCTCGTATTTATACAATGGTACATGTAGGTTATGCAAGGTGTGCAACAAAGTGACATTAGGTGTTGTGTTGAAGAGTCGCCATCCCTGGTGTCCCGACCCAAGCGCTCGCCTTGCCTGCCTCTCCCGAGTGGCACCAGATCATTGATTGTCCTTGCAAGATTTGGGCAGTCACCGTCTTCTCCAGCAAGGTGAAAATAGTACTTTGCAGTTTAATGTGAACTGGTACCCTGATGTGCATCCCTGGCGCCCCATGTCTCTCTGCCCACATCCCTGATACCCTGCCTCCCTGCCTTCATCCTTGGTACCCTGCCTATATCCCTGATACCCTGCCTATAACCTGGATACCCTGCCTATATCCCTGATACCCCGCCTTCGCCCTTGATTCCCTGCCTATATCCCTGATACCCTACCTATAGCCCTGATACCCTGCCTATAGCCTTGATACCCTGCCTATATCCCTGATACCCTGCCTATGTCCCTGATACCCTGCCTATGTCCCTGATACCCTGCCTATATCCCTGATACCCTGCCTATATCCCTGATACCCTGCCTATATCGATAGTACCCTGCTTGCACCCCTGGTTCCCTGCCTAAATTATTGGAACCCTGTCTACATCCCTGGTACCCTGCCTATATCCATAGTACCCTGACTACAACCCTGATACCCTGTTTGCTTCACTGGTTCTCTGCCTACATCCCTGGCACCCTGCCTACATTCTTCGTACTTTGTCTATTTCCCTGGCACCCTGCCTACATGCCTGGCACTCTGCCTATATGCCTGACACTCTGCCTGCTTCTCTGCCGGAGGCACTGGAACCTTGCCTGTATCCATAGTACTCCTCTGGCATCCCTGGTATCCTATCTACATCCATAATATATCTCTGGCGCCCTGCCTGCATCTCTGATACTCTGCCTGTATCACTAGTATCATGCTTGCATCCTTGGTACCCTTCCTACATCATTGGTACCCTGCCTACAACCCTGGCATCCTGCCTTCATTCCTGGTACCCTGCCAGCATCTCTGGCACTCTGCATGCTTCACTTGTACTCTACCTGCATCCTTGGTACCTTTTGCGTGTCCCTGGTGTCCTGTCTGCGCCCCCATCTCTCCAGTACCCCATCTGCATCCCCATCTCTCTGCTTCCTTGCCTGCACCCCCATCTCTCCGGTACCCTGCTTGCACCCCCTCTCCCCGGTACCCTGCTTGCACCCCCCTCTCCCCAGTATCTAACTTGCACCCCCATCTCCCCAGTACCCTGCCCTAATCCTTATCTCTTCAGTACCCTGCTTGCACCCCCATCTTCCCAGTACCCTGCCCTAATCCTTATCTCTTCAGTACCCTGCTTGCACCCCCCTCTCTCCAGTACCCTGCCTGCACCCCCATCTCTCTGGTACCCTGCCTGCACCCCCATCTCTCCAGTACCCTGCTTGCACCCCCCTATCCCCAGTACCCTGCCTGCACACCATCTCTCCGGTGCCCTGCTTGCACCCCCATCTCTCCAGTACCCTGCTTGCACCCCCCTCTCCCCAGTACCCTGCTTGCACCCCCCTTTCCCTGGTATCCTACTTGCACCCCCATCTCCCCAGTACCCTGCCTGAATCCTTATCTCTTCAGTACCCTGCTTGCACCCCCCTCTCCCCGGTAGCCTAATTGCACCCCCATCTCTCTAGTACCCTGCCTTCATCCCCATCTACCCAGTACGCGGCCTGAATCCCCATCTCTTCAGTACCCTGCTTGCACCCCCCTCTCCTCAGGACCCTATTTGAACCCCCATCTCTCCAGTACCCTTCCTGCATCCCTATCTCTCCAGTACCCCACTTGCACCCCCTCTCCCCGGTAGCCTGCTTGCACTTCCCTCTCCCCAGTACCCCTCCTACTCCCCATCTCTCTTCTCCCCTGCCTGCACCCCCATCACTCTGCTACCCCGCCTGCATCCCCATCCCCCTTCTCCCCTGCCTGCACCCCCCCACTCTCTCTTCTCCCCTGCCTGCATCCCCATCTCTCGTCTCCCCCGCCTGCACCCCCATCTCTCTTCTCCCCTGCCTGCGCCCCCATCTCTCTTCTCCCTTGCCTGCACCCTCATCTCTCTTCTCCCCCTGCCTGCACCCCCCACTCTCTCTTCTCCCCTGCCTGTATCCCCATCTCTCTTCTCCCCCGCCTGTATCCCCATCTCTCTTCTCCCCTGCCTGCACCCCCATCTCTCTTCTCCCCCGCCTGCACCCCCATCTCTTTTCTTCCCCGCCTGCACCCCATCTCTCTTCTCCCCCACCTGCACCCCATCTCTCTTCTCCCCCGCCTGCACCCCCATCTCTCTTCTTCCCCGCCTGCACCCCCATCTCTCTTCTCCCCTGCCTGCATCCTCGCTCCCTTTGCTGCATCCCCCATCCCTCTGGTACCTGTGAAAATTCTCTTTGAAAGATTGACTCATCCCATCATGTGAAAATGATTACAGGAGACTGAATCACATGCGATGGAGCCTCCTCGGTGCTCGCAGGGAAGCTGATAAATTGCATCGCATCAATCCTCCGCTACGGGTTAAAGAATGTTTTAGCGAAGGGCCTCGGAAACGCTTCCATGGAGGCGTCCTCCCCAATGTCCCGAGGTGGACAGAAATAATGGCGGAGCCCCCGGGGTTTAATAACCGTGTCCATGAGGACTTAGGCCAGGATGTTGGGGGTGAGGGGGAGGGGGGGGGCTGCAGAACCGGTTTGATATTGCGGACGGACTTGTGCGAGAGGCGATAGCGCTCTGCCAGGCACGTAGGGGGTTAACCACGCCGCTACCCGTATCGCTCAGTGTCATTCTGCAATGTGTTGATGCCGAGTGCAGCGGAACTGCTGACACGATTAAATGTATTTCATGGCCGTACGTGTGAGCGTCCGCCAGCCTATAGGATTCATCGCGAGGCGTGCAGCTCTTCCACACGCACACATATGTTTATCTTGATGGCAGGAAAGAGCGGGGCGCGTTATCAGCGGATACATTGAATCCAACGTGGATTACAGGCAGGCCAAGGCGTACGGGTCTTCCAACAACTAATTTTTAGTTTATTTTTATACTCATTTTAATCAGCTTTTTCTTTTAGATAAAAAAACAAACAAACGAAAAAAAAAAAAAAGAAAAAGAACAAAAAACCCTTAAAACAAACAAAAACACAAAAAACAAAACAAAAAAAACAACCAAAAACAAAAAAAAAAAAAAATAAAACAAAATAAAAAAAAGACAAAAAAAAAAGAAGAAAGCAAAACATCTAAATCAAAACAAAAAAGACCAAAAAAAAACTAAAAAAAAAACAAAGCAAAACAAACGAAACAAAAAAAGACAAAAGAAAAACAATACAAACAAAAAATAACAAGGCAAAACAAAAAAAAGACCAAAAAAATAAAAAAAGGATAACTAAAAAAAGACAAAAAAAAAAGAAGAAAGAAAAAAAAAAAGACCAAAAATAAATAAATAAAAAAAACAAAAAAAACACAAAAAAAGACAAAAAAAAGGAAAAAAAATTAACAAAACAATAAACAATAAAAACAAAATAGAATTTCCACTGGTGTAGCAAGCTGATTCTGTACCATGGGCACATGTATGATGAAAAAAAAAAAAAAAAAAGTAAAGAAATAAATAAAAAAAAACAAGCAAACAAAACAATAAACAATAAAAACAAAATAGAATTCCCACAAAACAATTAAAGAGAGAAAAAAAAAACAAAGAAGAAAAAAAAATACCAAAAAAACAAAGAAACAAACTAAAATCAAAAAATGAAAGAATAAAAAGACAAAAGAAAAAAAAAGCAAACAAAACAATAAACAATAACAACAAAATAGAATTTCCACTGGTGTAGCAAGCTGATCCTGTACCATCGGGACATATATGATGAAAACAAACAAAACAAAGTAGAAAAGAAAAATTCAAAAACAAAACAAAAATAAAGAAGACGAAAAAAACAAAAAATGACAAAACTAAAACAAAAAAACAAAAACAAAACAATAAAAACAAAATAGAATTTCAAACAAAAACAAAGAAAACGAAAAAAACAAAAAAGGACAAAAGAAAAACAAAAAAACAAAAACAAAACAATAAAAACACAATAGAATTTCCACTGGTGTAGCAAGCTGATCCTGTACCATGGGCACATGCATGATGATAATAGAACCTGGTAACATACTAGTAACAAAAAACAAGTGTTATTGAGGGGTTATATAGGAGAATTCACATTGAGGGAGGCAGGGAGCGCCTGCACGGATCTGTAGACCCTCTCACTGACCTGTGTGGATAGCTGTGCCCATATTGTGATTGGAGCCCCATTAGAGTCGCAGGCCCGCAGGCTGCTGCCTTGAGTGCCATATCACTTCGTTTTGGCAGATATTTCATGTGGTGTAATACAGTATATTGGACTCTTTGACAGACCACTGCTTCCTGCTCCGCTGACAAACAAGGCATGTAGTGTTTGTTTGTTTTTATGCCACTTACTGATCCAGCACTGCTTCCTCCTCCACTATCGGAGAACACACACATTGTCACCATAAATACAGAATAATGATCAAGCACTGCTTCCTCCTCCACTATTGGACAAGACACACTCTGGTATCTTTTATACAGAATTATGATCCATGACTGCTTCCTCCTCCAGTATCAGGGTCAAGTCACATACTACCACTTTATTTGCTTATTACTGATCCATCACTGCTTCCTACTCTGATATTGGGCAAGACACACCCTGTTAACTTTTATACAGATAAATAATCCAGCACTGCTTCCTCCTCCGATATTGGAAAAGACGCACAGTGCCACTGTATATATAGAGAAATATGATCCAGCACCGCTTCCTCCTCTGCTATTGGACATGTCCTGTTATCATCCCTACAGATAATTGATGCAGCACTGCTTCCTCCTCCAGTATTGGGATGGGAAAGGCACATACTACCACTTTATTTACATATTAATGATCCAGCACTGCTTCCTCCTCCACTGCCGGACACAACCTGTTACCTTTTATACAGATTAATGATCCAGCACTGCTTCTTCCTCCACTGTCGGACACACCCTGTTATCTTTCATACAGATTTATGACCCAGCACTG
Source organism: Lithobates pipiens (assembly GCF_037356315.1). Classification (NCBI taxonomy): domain Eukaryota; kingdom Metazoa; phylum Chordata; class Amphibia; order Anura; family Ranidae; genus Lithobates; species Lithobates pipiens. The sequence goes on along the minus strand of NW_027507748.1, from coordinate 28,442,948 downwards.
CTTCCTCCTCCAGTATCAGGAAATGCACACACTACCACCACATTTACATATGTTACTGATCCATCGCTGCTTCCTCCTCTGCTATTGAACAAGACACACCTTGTTACCTTTTATATAGATTAATGATCCAGCACTGCTTCCTCCTCCACTGTCAGACAGGACACAACCTATTATCTTTCATACACATGTATGACCCAGCAATGCTTCCTCCTCCAGAATCAGAGAAGGAATGTACTACCATCTTATTTACATATTACTGATCCATCGCTGCTTCATTCTCCGCTATCAGACAAGACACACCTTGTTACCTTTTATATAGATTAATGATCCAGCACTGCTTCCTCCTCCATTGTCAGACAGGACACACCCTGTTATCTTTCATACAAATTTATGATCCATGACTGCTTCCTCCTCCAGTATCAGGGAAGTCACATACTGCCACCCTATTTGCATATTACTGATCCAGCACTGCTTCCCCCTCTGCCATTGGACAAGACACACCTTGTTATCTTTCATACATATTTATGATCCAGCACTGCTTCCTCCTCCACTATCGGAACAAAAACACACCTTGTTATCTTTTATACAGATTTATAATCCAGCATTGCTTCCTCCTCTAGTATCAGGTGAGGCACACACTACCACTTTATTTACGTAATACTGATCCAGCACTGCTTCCTCCTCTGCTATTGGACAAAATACGCCCTGTTACCTCTTATACAAATTCATGACCCAGCACTGCTTCATCTTCCACCATTCGACAAGACATTCACCCTGTTACCTTTTATACAAATTGGTGATCCAGCACTGCTTCCTCCTCCACTATCGGACAAGACATGCCCCGTTATCTTCCATACTGATTTATGATCAAGCACTGCTTCCTCCTCCAGTATCGGACAAGACACGCCCTGTTATCTTCCATACCAATTTATGATCAAGCACTGCTTCCTCCTCCGGTATCTTGGAAGGCACATACTTCCCCCTCCGCCATCGGACATAACACACCTTGTTATCTTTTATACAGATTTATAATCCAGCACCGCTTCCTCCTCCAGTATCTGGGAAGGCAAATACTACCACTTTATTTACATAATACTGATCCAGCACTGCTTCCTCCTCTGCTATTGGACAAGACACACCCTGTTATCTTTCATACAGATATATGATCCAGCACCGCTTCCTCCTCCAGTATCAGGGAAGGCACATACTACCACCTTATTTACATATTACTGATCCAGCACTTCTTCCTCCTCCACTATTGAACAAAACACGCCCTGTTACCTCTTATACAAACTCATGACCCAGCACTGCTTCCTTCTCCAGTATCGGACAAGACACGCCCTGTTATCTTCCATACCAATTTATGATCAAGCACTGCTTCCTCCTCCGGTATCTTGGAAGGCACATACTTCCCCCTCCGCCATCGGACATAACACACCTTGTTATCTTTTATACAGATTTATAATCCAGCACCGCTTCCTCCTCCAGTATCGGGGAAGGCACATGCTACCACCTTATTTGCATATTACTGATCGATCACTGCTTCCCCCTCCACCATCGGACATAACACAACTTGTTATCTTTTATACAGATTTATAATCCAGCACCGCTTCTTCCTCCAGTATCAGGAAAGGCACATACCACCACCTTGTTTACATATTACTGATCCAGCACTTCTTCCTCCTCTACTATTGATCAAGACATGCCCTGTTACCTCTTATACAAATTCATGACCCAGCACTGCTTCATCATCCACCATTGGACAAGACATGCACCCTGTTACCTTTTATACAAATTGGTGATCCAACACAGCTTCCTCCTCCACTATCAGACAAGACATGCACCCTGTTATGCTTCATACGGATTTATGATCAAGCACTGCTTCCTCCTCCATTATCGGACAAGACACACCCTGTTATCTTTCATACCGATTTATGATCAAGCACTGCTTCCTCCTCCACTATCAGACAAGACACCCCCCGTTATCCTTAATGCCGATTTATAATCAAGCACTGCTTCCTCCTCCACTAACGGACAAGACACACCCTGTTATCTTTCATACCGATTTATGATCAAGCACTGCTTCCTCCTCCGGTATCGGGGAAGGCACATACTACCACCTTATTTGCATATTACTAATCCCTTCACAATACATGCCCTGTCATCTTATATGCAGATTAATGATCCATCACTGCTTCCTCCTCCACTATCGGACAAGACAAGCACACACTGTCACATTTTATTCAGCTAATTGATCCAGCACTGCTTCTTCCTCCAGAATCTAGGAAGACACACACAGCCACCTTACGTATTACAGGCCCATGACTGCTTCCTCCTCCACTATCTGACAAGGCAGACCCCATCACTTTATACACTGCTTCATTTATTCTACACCTTTATTTTTGTATCTCTAAACTTATGCATGCAAGTTTTATTTTTTTCTCCTATTTTATCTTATTGTTGCTATTTATGCTTTGCCATGGAACTGTATGTTACTGAAAATGTTTTATGCATTCCAAATAACCGTATTAGCATACACCGTTTGTGTCCTATCCTGTCCTCTATCATTATAAATAATAATTATAATCTGTCACCTTGAGCTATAACATACAACCAGCTGTATACACCACAGAACCGTAGTCGGGTGGCTTAGTTTTTGCTGATCACGTGATGTTTAACTGTGATAATGAGAATGCTACAAGTTCTTACGGTGGGGAGTCGATTACCTTTAAATATATAGCAGCCTAGCTGTGAATATACTCCCTTGTAAGGCGGACAGATGAATTGTAAAATTTGCAAATGCATTGAATTGTTTGTTTGACTTTCCGATTACCGGCATTGTGAGCCTTAGGGTACATATAGCTCAAATGTTGTAGGCAGTGCTGTGCAAGAAATGCATTGCACATTTTTGATCTTGTACGCTTCTATGTTAGCTGTCCATCTTGACCTGTTTCAATGAAAACAAATGTGTGTGTGTGTGTGTGTGTGTGGGGGGGGGGGGGGGGCGGGATCCCCTCTTTCTACAAATCAGATGCCCAGCATGGACTTTTGACATAACAGGGGTACAGGTATTAGAAGAATGAGGTTTTCTTGTTACAAATTAATTTCAAGATCTTCAAGAACTTGTGGAATTAACCTAACCGTAGTGCTTTGGTTGGTGGCTGAGGTTGAGAGGTTCATCTTGCAGTAGGCTTGTCTGGGGTCATTCAAAAGTAGAGCAAGTGCCTTTGGGAGCAGTAAATAATGTGGTTTAGAGCTCCCACTGGGCATGTCTAGTCCAGGCATCATGTGTAGACACCATTAAACCTTGAGGATGGGAAGGGGTGGATGCAAAAATACTGCATTGGGTGTCTCTTTAGAGAGGCCAGATGACCTGCATGGACTTTTGACATAACAGAAGTGCAGATACTGGAGGTGGAGGTTGTGTTGTTGCAAATTAATATGTTCCAGAACTTATGGAATTAACCTATCCAGAGTGCTTTGGTTGGTGGTTGAGAGGTTCATCTCGTAGTAGTCTTGTCTGGAATCATTTAACAGTAGAGCAGGTGGCATTTAAGGCATTTAAGGCATTAAAAAAAAACAGAGAAAGACTGGTCACAGAGGTGTCAAACTTCACAGTAAGCCAAGTAGCCTATTTCGCCTTCTCGGAGTTGACAACATATTCACAGTGGGTGCCTTTGGGAGCAGTAAAGAAGGTGTCTCAGAGCTCCCACTGAGCATGTCTAGATACCATGTGTAGGCACTATAAAACTTTGAAGATGGGAGGTGCTGGATCCAAAAACACTGCATTGGGTCCCTTTTTAGAGAGGCCAGATGACCAGCATGGACTTTTGACATAACCGGAGTCCAAATACTGGAAGGAAGGGGTTGTGTTGTTGCAAACAACTTCAAGATCTTCCAGAATTTAAGGAATTTACGTAACCAGAGTGTTGAACTTTGTCCCCAAGTAAACCAAGAAGCCACTCACTTTTTCTCTCTGTGGTGTTGCCCACGTGGGCACAACATTTGACATAACAGGAGTTCTGATATTGGATGGAAGGGGTATTATTAATGCAAATTAATTTCAAGATCTTCCAGAGCTTATGGAATTAACCTAACCACTGTGCTTTGGTTGGTGGCTGAGGTTGCCAGGTGCATCTTGCAGTAGACTTGTCCAGGATCATTCAGAAGTAGAGGCATAGAAGAGACAGAAAAACTGGCTATAGAGGTGTTGAACTTTGTCCCAATATAAGCCAAGTCGCTTCACTCTCTTTCTCTCTGTGGAGTTGCCCGCATGGGCACAACAGGTGCGTTTGGGAGCAATAACAATGGTGGCTCAGAGCTCCCACTGGGCATGTCCAGACACTATCTGTAGACAGCATAAAACCTTGAAGATGGGAAGTGCTGGATCCAAAAACATTGCATTGTGTCTCTCTTTAGAAACAGAAGTCTTTGAGAGGGAGTGGTCCTGGTAAGGCAGCTCCAAATACACAGCTTGATCACAAAAGGCCACATTGGTTAAAATTCCCACGGAACTCTGTTTTCAATAAGTTGCTTCTAAATTGGAAAATATATATAATCTTCTGACAGCACTTACATCCACTCACCCTTACAGAACCTGGACAACCTTACAACTCTATAGACGATAATGGCTATGTTTGGAACTTATGTATTCCTTGGACGAAATAAAGAGACATTTTATTCATCCTCACCTGGTTGCCGACTTTATCAACATGGGAGGACTCTCTCAATTCTATAGGTCTATACTTAGGCCGCGTTCACACGCGGGGACTGTTCGCCCAACTTTGTCCGCTGAACAGTGTTTCAGCGGGCAATCCGCTCGTGTGTGGGCTTCAGCGGACAGTTTCAGCGGACAGTCTGACGAACAAAGTTTTTCGGAATTCCCGTAAGACAGTCCGCTGAAACTTGGTTTCGGCGGACAGTCCGCTCGTGTGTAGGCTTGTTCGACAAACTAAGTTTCGCGCATGCTCAGAAAGGATTTACACGGCGAAGGTTGCATTGCAGTGTATTGGACGTCGAATTTCTCGTCCCGTCGTACGTGCCGTTCACGTCATCGCGCACGCTTTCAGCGGACTGTTCGTTCATCGTGTGTGGTCAAGTCCGTCCATGCAAATTTTGAGCGGACTGTTTGTCGTATTGTTTGACGAACAAAGTTGGGCGAACAGTCCGCCCGTGTGTACGCGGCCTTAGAAGGGCATTGGGCTTGAAAGTGGGACTCCCTTTTAAGAATACCTTGTGACCAGATATAGTTTCCTTACTTATAACATGCATTACATGCAGGTCTAGCCCTTGAATGAAGTTCCAAACTCTCTATTATAGAGCACAGGAAAAGGTGGAATACCCAAAAAGGGTTCCTACAGCTTTTCCAGCTAGTGGGCACTGGGCGGGTCTCAACATCGAGAAGCTTGCAGTTACCATTGGAGCAATGTAGCCACAAAACAAAGAGGTTCTTCTGATAGGGCTCATTTTGACGAACGTTGACGAATGTTCTTGTTAATTGTTAATTTTTGTTAATTGCCGTCATTTTTATTCAAACACATTGGTATGTGTGTGACTAGAAAATACAGCTTTTGACAAGAAAAGGCTGAGTTTGAATAGCTTTGCCAGCAGTTAAAATGCACCTACAGTACATAGAACTTTCTGCATACAAAATAAAGCAGCACAAAGCAATGCACGTCAAATGCACTGTCTGAACGACCATGCATACTGCTTTGTTAAAGTCAAAGGCAGTTTGCTGACCCATGTTTGACATGTGTTTCATATGCATGTCAAATGCAATAAACAATGCCTGTTGACATGAGCCTTTATTCTGTTCCAACTCTCTGCTTCTCCCAAGGATGGAGGGCTATCAAAAGACCCTTCCACAACAGTGCCTCTCTGTCTTGTCAAAGCCTGGTCAAACCCACTGATGACAAACTCACCAAGGGGGGTTGGCTGGCTGACAAGACATACAGAACTCAGTGTACCAACCCCTGTCACTGAACTCTAGAACATCCTCTGAAAGAGTAATGCCGCGTACACACGACCGGACTTTCCGGCAAACTAGGTCCGACGGTCTTCCCGACGGACTTTTGCCAAACTTCCGATGGACTTTCCGAACAAACAGACTTGGCTACACATGAACAGGCTAAGTCCGTTCGAAAGTTCATTCGTTTTGAACGTGGTGACATAAACGGGACTTTCAATAGCCAGTAGCCAATAGCTGCCCTTGCGTCATATTTGGTCCGTCAGACCAGCACACAGACGAACGGTTTACCCGATTTGAGTCCGTCGGAATTGAGTCCATCGGATAGATTTGAAACATGTTCTATTTCTAGGTTCGCCAGGTTTTATACCTGTAAAATGAACAGATCAGCCCACACACAAATGGATTGTCTGATGGACTAATCCCGTCGGACCTAGTTTGCCAGAAAGTCCGGTTGTGTGCACGCGTCATAAGTAGTACAGATCACCCCTGGGTACAAAGTTATGCAAGAGGCTATGCAAAAATACCAACAAACCAACACGACAATATATACAATATAAATATATTACTAGTCTTGTTTGTCTCTCTGAGTCATTGCATGGAGCCTAATAAAGTCAGTGGAGCTTCATAAAGTCTTAGAAGCTATTATTCCCCATGACCAAAAGTGAAGTCTTCAGAAGGCATTGAGATAACTTACTGTACATGCAGTTCCTCATTAAAGTAATATCAATGACCTTTATGAGGTCAGTGGGGCTTCATAAAGTCTTAGATGCTGTTTTTTTTCATGTCTAAAAGCAAGGTCTTCAGAAGACATCGAGATAACCTACATGCTGGTCCTCTTGAGTCTCTAAGTAATTTCATTGACCTGTATGTGGTCAGTGGAGCTTCGTAAAGTCTTAGAAGATATTAGTCCCCCAAGACCAAAAGTGAGGTCTTCAGAAGACATTGAGATAACCTACATGCAGGTCCTCGTGAGTCTCTAAGTCATTTAATTGACCTTTATGAGGTCAGTGGGGCTTCTAATGCCACGTGCACACAAGTGGAATTTCCGTCGGAAAAATCTTGGATGGTTTTTCCGACGCAATTCCGCTCAAGCTTGGCTTGCGTACACACGGTCACACAAAAGTTTGCTGAACTTTCTGCTGTCAAGAATGCGGTGACATACAACACTATGACGAGCCAAGAAAATGAAGTTCAATGCTTCAGAGAATGCGTGAAATTGTTTCCGAGCATGCGTAGGAATTTTGCGTGTCAGAATTGGTACAGACAGATCGGAATATCCGATCGGAATTTTTTTCCGACCGAAAAATTGAGAACATGCTCTGAATCTTTTGCTGGCTGGAATTTTGCCAGCAAAAGTCAGATGGAGCATAAACACTGTCACATTTTCGGACCAAAAGCTCTCATCGGACTTTTGTTGGCGGAATTTCTGCTTGTGTGTACGGGGCATTAAAGTCTTAGCCCTTGTACACACAGTCGGACATTCCGACAACTAAATCCGTCTGATTTTGTCTGATGGATTTTGTCAGAAACTGGTGTTGCATACACACGGTCGGACAAAGTTGTCGGAAAATCCGAACGTTCGTAACGTGATGACGTAATATCGTTACGATGGGACTACGTTCAGGCTAGTAGTCAGTAGCTTTGGTTTAGGAATTTGATCTGCGCATGCGTGGCACTTTGTCCGATCGGAATTCTCTACAAACGATCGGACAAAGTCCGATCGGACCATGTTGTCGGAAAACTTTATAGCCCTGCTCTAAAACTTTGTTGGTTGGATATTCCGATGGAAACAGTCCGATGGAGCCCACACGCAGTCGGATTATCTGACAACACGGTCCGATCGGACATTTTCCGTCGGAATGTCTGACCGTGTGTACAAGGGCTTAGAAGCTATTATTCCTCATGACCAAAAGTGAGGTCTTCAGAAGACATTGAGGTAACCTACATGCAGGTCCTCTTGAATCTATAAGTCTTTTCATTGTCCTTTATGAAATCAATAGAACTTAATAAAGTCTTAAAAGCTATCGCTCCTCCATGACCAGAAGTGAGATCTTCAGAAGACATTGAAGTCACCTACATGCAAGTCTTCTTGAGTCTTTATGTCATTTCAATGTCATTTTTGAAGTAAATAGAATTTAGTTTTAGACTCTATTACTCCCCAACAACCAGAAAGGAGCTCCTCAGAAAATGATTAGATCATCTATATGTAATGGACAAATGACATTTAATGAATTATTATCACTGTAGTTCAGCAAAGTGGAGGGGAATGTTCAAAACCCTTTCTGCATCATGTTGAAAATTTTGCCTCACTTCTTGTCTGGTAGTAAACCAGGGTTTCTCAACCAGGGTTCCTCCAAAAGTTACTAGGGGTTCCTTGAGCAATGAGCAATCTCTATCTCACAGATATGTCCCCATCTGTAAGGAGGTAATTCTTCCCAATGACCACAAGTGTAAGGAGCATTCTTCTCACTGACCATCACACTAATATATCTTGAGTTGTAGAAGTAGTCATTTTTTTTTTTTTACCAGGGGTTCCCTGAGACTGGGAAGTTATTACAAGGGTTCCTTTGTGTTGAAAAAGTAGAGAAAGGCTGTGTTAAAGCCAAGCTCCAGCCCAAACTATTTTTGTAGAACTTCAAACAGGTTTTTATTGTTACCGTGCAAAGCTTGGGGTGTCCTAGACATACATCCTATGGTCCGGTGACTGCTACTCTTGGGTGCAGGTGGAGGAGAGAGCTTGTCCTGGCTTTATGCAACTCCTAGTAAGAGAACACCCAATCCTCTCTATTTGTCCTGAATACCATTATCATTGAAAGTGAAAGTAAATGAAAATCAATCAACCAACTAATTTTGAGTTGTCCCTAGAAAAGTAATAGAGGCTAAATCTTCCAATGGGGACACTCGTTCTGTTGACCTGAGTGGCCCCAAGGAATTCCCTTCATTTTCAAAGATTTTCTCTCACTTCCTGTGTAGCTATGGGACAGGAAATGAAGATAAATCTCTGCATTGAGACACAGATGGCAACAAAAAAACAGGGGTCATATCCCTCTCTTGCTCTAGCCAAAGTGAAAAAAAAAAGTGAAAAACGGTGCCACAATGAAAATAGTGAAAGATGTGTGGTTCCAACAGCCAAAAGTTTTGCCTATAGTTCTACTTTGAATATTAAAGGGTACAGCTACCTCCAGTATAGATCCCCTCCCTAGTAAATATTTCTGTCCCTAGTACAGATTTCCCCCAGTCAGTGCCAAATTGTGACCCCCCCCCCCCCCTTCATTATGTGATTATGTGCAAACCTATGGGAGGAGATAGAAAGAGAGCACAGCCAGCACCTCCTCCCAGCTTTCTTCTCCTCTCCTCTCTTTGCTGCTTCCAGCTCTGGGTTGACAGAAGTAGTGATGCCGCTGTCACTACTCCTGTCAGCCTTATAATAGAAGGAATTTGCTGTGCCCCCATCCCTACAATACATGCAGCGCCCAGGGCAGCTTCCCTTCTGCCCACCCCTTATCTCGGCCCTGCCCCCCAGTACAGATTCCTCTACTCTCCAGTACAGTTCCCACCAGTACAAAACCCCCCTTCCCCTTCTCAATACAGATCTTTAAAAGAGCAAAAAAAAAGCCTCCATTGCTCTGAACTGCCAATGTCTGTCTCTGAAACTGAACAGGCGGCAGCAACTGTCAGCGCTAGCAGCAGGGCCATGGGCACTCTGGGGGAGGGATTTATGCCCACCTTCCCCCCTTACCAATGTACCTGCTCACTGCACCTGTATTTAATATATAACACTCGGGTGGACTGACCCGTTCAATAAAAAAATAAAAAATTTGCATAAAGGTACACTTCCGATACAATAAAAATTAAAAATAATTATTTAAAAAAAAAAAATCAGTCTTCCTCCAGCCATCTACAGGGACCTGTTTGTGGCCCTCGGCCTTTTACTAAATATATTGCATTAAGTTGCTGAATCGCTAGTTTGTTTCTACCTGGAAGGGAAATACCAGAATCAATTATTGTTAAAAGCCAATTTTTATTTCCTCTTCAAAAAAAAATAAAAAATGAAGGTTGAAAATAATATATGTATTTTTTATTTTTTTTGTTTCCCTGTTTAAAAATAGTTTATCGCATCATAATACGTCTGCACCGACTCGCTATCTCAATTTATGGATAATTTAGCACTTTCATGAAAAAGAGATGACCGATCGATGCCTCCTGTATATTTAATAGCTTAGCGTTTATGCGATAGACGGTGAAAACCGTGCCGCCATCTGGGAGATGAACCGTGATAGGGAGAAGCGAAAGGGATTATGATTTTCTGCAGGCGTGGGAATATTTTGTCCATCGCAGCAATTAAGGTCAGGTGTATGAAGGCGGTGGTGTCATGGCAACGAACTGCACGCACCCCCTACCCCCCCACCCCAACTTCCAATAAAAATGTAAAGTTCTGAAACAGTTTAACCTACAGATCTCAAAATGCGAAGGAGAGGGAGATATAACCGACAAGTAAGAGGTCACCGTTTGTTCAGCATCGTAAGTTCTCTTGAGCTGCAGCCTAGAATGGAATAATTGTATGGCATTGTAACCAGCAAAAATTGTTATGTTAAGGTTCCCTTTAGAATTATACATGTGCACAGTGGGGTAGTGTTCAGTAGATGCGCTGTCATGCGTCAACATACATTTACTATGTGTGTTGACAGGCATTATTGATGGGCCTTAAAACGCATTTTTAAATTTACCATTTGGAACAGATAGAATTCAATTCCATTGTTAACTAGGACCTCCTCCCCTCTTGTGGATAAAATTAAGATGACCTAAAACATAAATAAGAACACTTACCTCTACCTCCATGCTGAATCTCCCATAGTGGCCCATAGTGCCCTCACAGTGCTCACAACTTCCAACAGTGTCCCCCAACCTCCCACAGTGCCCTCCAGTCTCCCACAGTTCCTCAAGCAAAGCCCCCAGCCTCTAAAAACCTCATGCCCTACATGGCCATTAAGTCTGCTTCAGAGTCCCCTAACCCCTCACAGTGCTCACAACTTCCAACAGTGTCTCCCAACCTCCCACAGTGCCCTCCAGTCTCCCACAGTTCCTCAGGCATAGCCAACAGTCTCCACGGTTGCCCCCAGCTCTCTCCAGAAACCTCATGCCCTACATGGCCATCAAGTCTGCTCCAGAGTCCCCTAACCCCCTCCAAAACCAACTACCTTTCTACAGACCCCCCCAGCCTTCACAGTGCTCAAAACTTCCAACAGTGTCCCCCAACCTCCCACAGTGCCCTCCAGTCTCCCACAGTTCCTCGGGCAAAGTCCCCAGCCTCCACAGTTGTCCCCAGCTCCCTCCAGAAACCTCATGCCCTACATAGCCATCAAGCCTTCTCCAGTGTCCCTTAATCCCCTCCAAAACCCACTAACTTTCTACAGACCCCCCAGCCCTCACAGTGCTCAAAACTTCCAACAGTGTCCCTCAACCTCCCACAGTGCCCTCCAGTCTCCCACAGTTCCTCGGGCAAAGCCCCCAGCCTCCACAGTTGCCCCTAGCTCTCTCCAGAAACCTCATGACCTATATGGCCATCAAGTCTGCTCCAGAGTCCCCTAATGCCCCGTACACACGAGAGGACTTATGTCCGACAGACCTCCAAAGGAGTTCCGCCGGAGTTCCGACGGAGTTCTGGCGGACTTTTCGACCGAACGGACTTGGACACACACCATCACACCAAACTCCGACGGAGTCGAACGTGATGACGTACGACTGGATTCGAATAAGGAAGTTCATAGCCAGTAGCCAATAGCTGCCCTAGCGTCGGTTTTAGTCCGTCGGAATAGCATACACACGAGCGGATTTTTCGAAGGGGACCGGGTCCGGCAGAGTTCCGTCGGGAAAATTTGAAGCATGCTTCATTTCTAAAGTCCGTCAGACTTTAGCGAAGCTAAAGTCCGTTGCAGCCCACACACGATCGGATAGTCTGACGGACTCAGTCCGTCGGACTTTGGATGTCGAAAAGTCCGCTCGTGTGTACGCGGCCTAACCCCCTCCAAAAACCCCTAACTTGTTGCAGACCCCCGAGTCCCTCACAGTGCTCATAGCTTCTCCAACAGTGTCTCCCAACCTCCCACAGTGCCCCCAGCCTTCCACCGTTCCTCAGGCAAAGCCCCCAGCCTCCACAGTTGTCCCCAGCTCCCTCCACAAAATGTATGCCCTACATGGCCTTCAAGTCTGCTCCAGAGTCCCTTAATCCCCTCCAAAACCCCCTAACTTGCTAAAGACCCCCCCCCCCAGCCCTCACAGTGTTAAAAACTTCCAACAGTGTCCCCCAACCTCCCACAGTGCCCTCCAGTCTCCCACAGTTCCTCAGGCAAAGCCCCCAGCCTCCACAGTTGTCCCCAGCTCCCTCCAGAAACCTCTTGCCCTACATGGCCATCAAGTCTGCTCCAGAGTCCCCTAACCCCCTCCAAAACATCCACCCCCACAGAGACACCCAGCCCCATTCAGAACCTTTCAGAATTTCAATACATAATTTGTGTTTCCATATTTTTTTGCATGAGTAGAAACTTTTTTTTTTGCTATTTGGGAAAATAAGGTTCTGGAAGAATTTACCAGACCTTGATCTCAATAAGGTTGAGAACCACTGGTCTAAATGGAACCAATATTGTTGCAGATTTTCTGGATATGTTGAAGAGAACAAAAGAACATAAGTACCACATTTGTCAAATAATTTACCTTTATATATACTTTTTAGATACTTTAAAGCTGAGGTATAATCCGTTTATACTTTCCCGGCCCTGGTTTCCCATCAACATACCACTGAAATATTAATATAAAACCTTTCCATTTTGATTACATACCTTATTTTACAGCCAGGTCCTCTTTAAATCTGTGTTTGTTGTGAGACATGAAATGTGCCTGTTACATCCAGATTTGTATCCTCTTATCTTTCATAGCGGCAGGTTATACCTGGCAGTCATATGCTGATGACTTTTATTGAGCAAAGTGATGGATATATGACCAGCCTCACTCTCTATCAAAGAGTTACATCTGATCCACCAGCCCCAATGTGGGGCTTAAATCTTGTGTGCCCAGGGCATTGTGCTTGTTGTGATTCTATGCCAGGCACCAAAAAAAAAAAAGAAACATGAAATACATAGAAGATTCACAAACTACCAGTCCAGACTTACAACACTGGTGGGAGCCATTTCAAATATCGAGACCCCAAAATGCTGGTGGGTCATATTTCCCTCTTCAATTCTCCTGTCTGCTGCACCTGGTACTGCTTGCTGTCCTCCTTCCCCAAAGTTTGCTTTACATATCAAATAAGTTAGATCAGGGTTTCTCAACAAGGGTTCCATGGAACCCTAGTTCCTCTAGAGGTAGCTAGGGGTTCCTTGCATGGGCATCCGCAGAACTTTTTTCAGAAGGGGGCATCATTTTAGGATCACCCATGCACCGCCCCTTTTCCACAATGTCATTATCACATTATCATGGTCGGAGACTGCAGACGTAGTACAATCCCTAGGATAAGTAATGGATAATGACCAACAAGCCCTCTTACAAGACCCTGAGAAACTACAGCAGTGATCCCTCGACCTGGACGATCACTCACTCTGGGTTCCCCAGGGGCAACTCTGGTCAGTAGTGTAGCATGTCTGTACCCTGGTAGTGGCTCAGTCTTTCTCTCTCTGGTGGCATTGGGCAGCATGGCTCTCTCTCTTGCTTCCGCCCAGCACGCTCCTCGTTCTTTTCCCTGTAGCGCTCCCTCCCTCAGCTTTTTTCCCGGCTGCAGTCACTCAATCTCTCTTTGATCGAGCTGTAGTCTCTTTCCTGTGGAAAATGGGGCTCCCAATCTTTGGGACTACATGTCCCATGATTCTCTCCTCTTCTAGTCTCCTTTGACTGGCCCTCAGTTATGGCCAATAGGGAAGTAACATGCAGGAAGCTAGGCAAGGAACCTGGTGAGAGCCGCTGTCTCTTTTCCCTGACAGGAGAAAGGAGGGTGAGCGGGGGAAACCTCTGACAGCTCGCAGCTCACCTTTCTCCTGTCACAGCGCCGCCGAGTTCTCTGCTGGACTGAGCAGGGAAAAGAGTCCGAAGTCACACTACACTGATGGGGGGGCTTGACAGCACCTTGATGGTATCACCCCACTAGCGTGTAGCACCCGGGTGTGGACTGCCCACACCCGATAGTGACGCAAATGTGCTGAATTTAAGATCCGATCCCTGATTCCAAGGGGGGGCACTTGACCCCCCTTGCCCCTACCTGCGGATGCCCATGGTTTCTTGGACAATGAGCAATGTTTGCCTCTCAGATAAGTTCCCACTAGCATCATTGATCTTTTTAGCTATCTGTAAGGGAGTAATTCTTCTCAATGACCAAAAGTGTAAGGAGCATTCTTTCCACCGACTATCACACTAATGCATTCATTTTTTTTTTATCAGGAGTTCCCTGAGACCAGAAAGTCCTTTTAAGGGTTTCTCTGTTTTGAAAAGTTTGAGAAAGGCTGGATTGGATGATGGGGCATGCAACTTCAAAGCCATCCCAAATATTTATTATTACGCACCCTGCAATCGGGAGACAAGCTTTATTAGTAAATGGGCATTGAATGGTTGGCTTCTTCTCTTTTTTTGCCCTCTTGGGCCATGTGTAAGGTCTTGCCTATAGCTGAAAACAAAATGAGTCGACCAGAATGTGAGGCATGTGTTGGGTCTAGAGAAAAATTAATCAGGAAGAAAAGATAAGATTTAATAAAGCTTTTCTCAATGTCGGAATTGGAAGAGAACATGGCAGATCTTGGAGGTAATGGTTGCAGACCAGTAGAAGGGGTGTTCCCAGGGGCGGACTGACCTTTCGTCCACTCAGGCACTGCCCGAGGGCCCCAGGCCACTAGGGGGCCCCATCAAGGTTGCCAGCCTCAGTAAAACCAGGGACACTATGTAAAAATCTGTGTTTTTTTTACATCTGTCTCCCTTACCGACATCCTTTTGGTCTAAAAATCCTGATATTATATCTGCCCCACCTCTCCAGTACCTTCTCAGCCAATAGAAACATGTCTGTGTATACTGTGTGTGTATGTGTATACTGTGTGTGTGTATACTGTGTGGCCCCATAATGTCTGATTGCCTGGGGGCCCCATAATCTCCTATTGTCCGGGTGCCCCATGAGTTGTTAGTCCGCCCCTGGGGGTTCCATTGGGCCCTCACTTCTCACAAGACCCGTAGCAGCTGCTTTGGCTACCATGGCTTTCTAAAGAGTAGGCAAAGAGGTATGCAACTTCAAAGGTGTCTCTGACTAACATCAACATTAGCTAATCAGAGTGGGAGACCATATACACGTTGGTCCTAGAGGTAAATGTATGAGGAGGGAAGCTTTGTTAAAACTTTTTCCAATGATGTAGGAAGAGACATGGCAAATCTTGTAGGTTATGGTGCAGGTTAGAATAAGAGGTGTCAAACTGGACCCTCACTTCTCCGAGACCCAGTAGAAGCTGTTTGAGCTACCATGGCATTGTATAGAGTAAATGAAGAGGTTGATAGCTTCAAATAAGGCAATCTCAAATATGTATTATTATGCACCCTGAAATCGGGAGACATGCTTTATTAGTACATGGGCATTGAATGGTTAGCTTTTCATCTTTTTGACCGTTTGGGTCCTGTATAGAGATTTGAACTAGAGCGGAGAGTGCGAGCCAGGCCTTCTTGTGCCTGACCTCACAAAATGGCATTTCTGGAAGAATGGTCAAACACTCCCATAGACACACTCCTAAACCTTGTGGACGACCTTCCCCGAAGAGTTGAAGCTGTTATAGCTGCAAACGGGTGGGCCAACTCAATATTGAACCCTACGGACTAAGACTGGGATGCCATTAAAGGTCATGTGTGTGTAAAGGCAGGCGTTCCAATACTTTTGGTAATATAGTGTACATCATCTGTGTATTTATCTGAGTTCAGCTTTAGGCTGGGGGGGGGGGGTCTTATTTCCCAGTGTACCCTCCACAATATTCCTAATCTGAAAGCTCCTCCACAAGAGCTGATATGTTTCTCGAGCTATAGAAACTTTTTCCCCGCTAGCGTATTATTTTTTTTCAGAGCTCCGGTTCGTATAATCCTCCTACAGAAGTCCTCGGAGTTTCAAATATACTTCCAAAGAATGTCCAAGTTTTTTTTTTAACATTTTACAGCGGAGTGCGAATCGCCATCGGAGGCGGCTTGAATACAAACAGCTGCTCAGCCCCTAATCCGGCCTCACTGGAGTGATTCCACTTCCATAGAGCTTATTTCACCAGAGCCGGCCTCTGCAAATATGAATTTTCTTTCTTTTTTTTTTCAAGGCACCAAATACATCTTGCACTCATATTTCCATATCTCTGGGGAACGTGCTTGAATTCAACGCTAAAAAATAATAATAAAAAAAAAATCTCTTTTAGCTCACATTCCATCAAAATTGTGAAACGTGGTGGACATACTCTTGTGATTCGGCCATTCATGCTGGTAGAGGGTAACGCCTTGTAGACCCCGCAACCAGGTACCATCTACTATTGCCTGCTCTGTGGACATCTACTGAGCTTCAGTACTTGAACACAGACCAACTGTCCTGTATTTGGTGGCATTAGTCCTCATCTTGGCTCCCCTGTTCCACCAACGCTGTGTCCCGGGCTATGTTCCGGAATCACAGCATCAACCTTCATTAATTCCTTCCCGTTCCTTTAAAAGGTTCCGAACGGCGATCATGTGACCACTGTGATTGGCTGTCACAGTGGTCACATGATCGGGTGCTACCAGTCCTTAGCTGGGACCTAGTACTGTCTTGGCCGGAGCGTGCCGCGACGCATATGGGGTGCTAATGCCTACCCTTTTTGCGATTGTGTATACAGTATGTATTACATGGGCAGCAGTGGCAGGACGACGTCATTTAGAGCCCATAGCGAACATGACAAACAACTACGCCCCTCCTCCCCACCCAAAAAGAAAGAAAAAAAAAGCCTTATGTCTTGGCAACCCCCACCCCCCCCCCCCAAAAAAAAAAAAACATTTGTCGGGGTCTTCGGGGCTTATCAGAGTTTGAAAGCCTCCATCAATAATAAGAGAGGCCCCAGATACTGCCCCTTCCCCTTAAAAAAAAAAAAAAAAAAAAAAAAACTACAACAGATCTAGAAATTAATCCCCCCCCCCCCCAAAAAAAGCATCATGTTTTAGAAAACCCCCCCCCAAAAAAACAAAATTGTCGTGGGGGTCTTCGGGGGTTATCAGAGTTTGAAAGCCCCCATCAATATTAAGGGAGCCCCCAGATACTGCCCCCACCCCAAAAAAAAAACATTTGTCGGGGTCTTCGGGGCTTATCAGAGTTTGAAAGCCTCCATCAATAATAAGAGAGGCCCCAGATAAAAAACTACAACAGATCTAGAAATTAATCCCACCCCCCCCCCAAAAAAACATCATGTGTAAGCAAATCCCCCCCCCCCCAAGAAAAAAAAAATACATTTGTCGTGGGGGTCTTCGGGGCTTATAAGCATTTAAAAGCCCCCATCAATATTAAGGTAGCCATCACATACCGCTTCTTCCCCTTAAAAAAAAAACAAAAAAACTAAAACAAACCTAGAAATTAAGACACCCCCCCCCCCCCCCAAAAAAAAAGCATTAAGATGAAGGAAATCCTCCCCCAAAAAAAACATTTGTTGGGGGGGTCTTCAGGGCTTATCAGAGTTTGAAAGCCCCCATCAAAATTAAGGGAACCCCTAGATATTGCCCTTTCTCCTTAAAAAAAAAAAAACTAAAATAAATCTAGACATTAAGACCCCCCCCCAAAAAAGGTTCTCCGTGGGCTCATCAGAATTTGAAAGCCCCCATTAATATTAAGGGAGCCCCCATATACTGACCCTTGCCCTTAAACAAAAATAAATAAATTAAGACATTAAGACACCCCCCAAAAAAAGCATCATGTGTAGGCAAACCCCCCCAAGAAAAAAAAATACATTTGTCGCGGGGGTCTTCGGGGCTTATAAGCGTTTAAATGCCCCCATCAATATTAAGGTAGCCACCAGATACTGCTCCTTCCCCTTAAAAAAAAACAAAAAAACTAAAACAAACCTAGAAATTAAGACACCCCCCCCCAAAAAAAAGCATTAAGATGAAGGAACTCCCCCCCCCAAAAAAAACATGTGTTGGGGGGGGGGGTCTTCGGGGCTTATCAGAGTTTGAAAGCCCCCATCAAAATTAAGGGAACCCCTAGATATTGCCCTTTCTCCTTAAAAAAATTAAAATAAAATAAATCTAGACATTGAGACCCCCCCCCCCCCCAAAAAAAGCATCATGTGTTTGCAACCCCCGCCCCACCCAAAAAAAAAAAAACATTTGTTATGGGGTTCTCCGTGGGCTTATCAGAATTTGAAAGCCCACATTAATATTAAGGGAGCCCCCAGATACTGACCCTTGCCCTTAAACAACAAAAAAATAAATTAAGACATTCAAACATTTGACAAGTCCTTTATTAAGAAAAAAATACAAAAAAGATCATAAAATAATAATAAAAATAAAATTATAATAAAAATATCAATAAAAGATAAAATGATAAACAGTTGATAAGTCCTTTATAAAAAAAAAATATAATAATAATCATAAAATTATAATATAAAAATACAATTATAATTAAAAATAATGATAACATATAAAGTTATAATAAAAACCCTGGCTGGTGGTTGTGGGGTTCTTCTGACTTATCAGAATTTGAAAGCCCCATCAATAATAAGGGGGCCCCCAGATAATGGCAGCCCCACCCATTCACAAAAAAAAATGTAACAAAGAAATAAAGACACTCAAACATTTGACAAGTCCTTTATAGGTAAAAAAAAATAAAAAAATCATAAAATAATAATAAAAATAAAATTATAATAAAAATAATAATAAAAGATAAAATTATAAACATCTGACATGTCCTTTATAAAACAACAACAAAAAAATAAAAATAATCATAAAATAATAATAAAATGATAACACATACTCGTATTACTTGAAGTCCCAATATGATTTTCATTATAAAGATGCTCTCTCCCCTACCCCTACTCCTCCTCTCCCACACCCTTCTTACTCTCCCTTCTATCCTTTACCCCAGTTATTTTCTGCTTATGGTTAACATTTGCTACTAGACCATAGTTCTCTATATTAACGCTTGTTTTATGAAAGTGTACAGTTTATTAACAGATCTTCCGGAATGTAACGAATATTACAATATTTATGATTGAATGTCTAACGGTTTATATAAATGCATTTTTGAAAACTTCAATAAAAATCTATTTGAAAAAAATAAAAAATAATAAAAAAAATTAATAAAAAATAAATAAAGTTCTAATAAAAATAATAATACATAATAAAATAAATAAAAAAATGAAAATAAATAACAATACTACTACTAATAATAATAATAATAATAATATTAATAATAATAATAACAATAATAAGTGTTGTAAATTCATTATCACTCATGATGTCCACTGATTGAAAAAACAAAACAAAAAAAAAGACAAAAAAAACACAGACGATCCAGCACAAATGACCAATGCAATTAATCAAAAATCTAGAAATACTACTTATTACTTAAATATTATATATACAATGCTTGTCCTCTATCGAACATAAAGTGTTCCCGCAAACCCAAATTCGCCTTGTTAACGAAGACAAAGGTCTCCTCCCCACAACCCTGGCTAGTTGTTGTGGGGGTCTTCAGGCTTATTGGACTGTGAAAGCCCCCTTTAATAATAACGAGGGGCCCCCCAGATAATCCCCCCCCCCCACATTCACAAAGAAAAATGTAACATATAAATAAAGACGCTCAAACATTTGACAAGCCCTTTATAAACAAAAAAAATAAATAAATCCCCAAAATAATGATAAAATAATAATAAAAAATAAAAGTATAATACAAATAATAATACAAAATAAAATAATAATAACAATAAATAATACAAAATAAAATAAATAAAAAAGTAAATAAATAATGATAATAATAATAATAATAATAAGAAGAAGAAGAAGAAGAAGAAGAAGAACAAAAATAATAAAAAATAAAATAAAAAATAAAAGTCTTCTGTTGTAAATTCATCATCACTCGTGATGCCCACTGATTGAAAAAAATAAAAAATAAATACAACTCATCTGAACCAGCACACATGACCAATACCATCACTCAAAAATTTTTAATTACTACTTACTACTTAAATATTATATATACAATGCTTGGCCTCTATTGAACATGGGCAAAAGTATGGACTGACTCCCGCCTTGTTGATGAAGACAAGGGCTTCTTCCCCACAGGCCTGGCTGGTGGTTGTGGGGGTCTTGGAGCTTATTGGAATGTGAAAGCCCATTTCAATAATAAGGGGGCCACTAGGAACTGCCCCCACTCCCCCATTCACCAAAAAAAAATGGAACCTAGAAATAAAGACACTCAAACATTCTTTATTGAACAAAAACCCCAACATAATCATAAAATAATAAAAAATAAAATGATAATAAAAATAATAATAAATGAGAAAATTATAATAAAAATAATAATTAAAAAAACATTTAATTATAAAAAAAAATGAAAAATAAAATAAATACCTAAAAAATAAAATAATAAAAAATAAAATAAATAAACATTACAAAATAATAATAAAAATCCCCTGTTGTAAATTCATCATCACTCAACATGATATCCACTGATTAAAAAAAAAAATACAGTAGATGAACTGGCATACATGACCATTACCATATCCGAAATGTAGAAAAAACTATATATATATATATATATATATATATATATATATATATATATATATATGTATAATGCTTGGCCTCCATCAAACATGGGCAAAAGTATGGGCGTTCGTCCAAACTGCTGCAGACCCAAGGTCGCCTTCTTGATGAAGACAAGGGCCTCTTCCTCACAACCCTGGCTCGTGGTTTTGGGGGGGTTAGATTTAGACAGAGCCATTGACTCAATCACAGTGTTTAGGTTCACTAAAACTAGCGTGCAGTGCTCATGCCAAGGAAGGAATGGCAGATTCCACCAGATTCTTCTCACACAGGTTCCTTGCTTTGGTGGATGGGAGCACTTTAAGCTCCGGTTATGCGGCGGGTGTTTGTGCTCCGGTTATGCGGCGGGTGTTTGAGCTCCGGTTATGCGGCGGGTGTTTGTGCTCTGGTTATGCGGCGGGTGTTTGTGCTCTGGTTATGCGGCGGGTGTTTATGCTCCGGTTATGCGGCAGGTGTTTGTGCTCCGGTTATGCGGCGGGTGTTTATGCTCCGGTTATGCGCCGGGTGTTTGAGCTCCGGTTATGCGGTGGGTGTTTGTGCTCTGGTTATGCGGCGGGTGTTTGTGCTCTGGTTATGCGGCGGGTGTTTGTGCTCCGGTTATGCGGCGGGTGTTTATGCTCCGGTTATGCGGCAGGTGTTTGTGCTCCGGTTATGCGGCGGGTGTTTATGCTCCGGTTATGCGCCGGGTGTTTGAGCTCCGGTTATGCAGTGGGTGTTTGTGCTCTGGTTATGCGGCGGGTGTTTGTGCTCCGGTTATGCGACAGGTGTTTGAGCTCCGGTCATGCGGCAGGTGTTTGTGCTCCGGTTATGCGGCGGGTGTTTATGCTCCGGTTATGCGACGGGTGTTTGAGCTCCGGTCATGCGGCGGGTGTTTGTGCTCCGGTTATGCGACGGGTGTTTGAGCTCCGGTCATGCGGCGGGTGTTTGTGCTCCGGTTATGCGGCGGGTGTTTATGCTCCGGTTATGCGACGGGTGTTTGAGCTCCGGTCATGCGGCGGGTGTTTATGCTCCGGATATGCGACGGGTGTTTGTGCTCCGGTTATGCGGCTGGTGTTTGAGCTCCGGTCATGCAGCGGGTGTTTGTGCTCCGGTTATGCGGCGGGTGTTTATGCTCCGGTTATGCGGCGGGTGTTTGAGCTCCGGTCATGCGGCGGGTGTTTATGCTCCGGATATGCGACGGGTGTTTGAGCTCCGGTTATGCGCCGGGTGTTTGAGCTCCGGTTATGCGCCGGGTGTTTGAGCTCCGTTTATGCGGCTGGTGTTTATGCTCCGGTTATGCGGCGGGTGTTTATGCTCCGGTTATGCGGCGGGTGTTTATTGCGGCGGGTGTTTATGCTCCGGTTATGCGGCGGGTGTTTATGCTCCGGATATGCGACGGGTGTTTGTGCTCCGGTTATGCGGCGGGTGTTTATGCTCCGGATATGTGACGGGTGTTTGTGCTCCGGTTATGCGCCGGGTGTTTGAGCTCCGTTTATGCGGCTGGTGTTTATGCTCCGGTTATGCGGCTGGTGTTTATGCTCCGGTTATGCGGCTGGTGTTTATGCTCTGGTTATGCACCGGGTGTTTGAGCTCCGGTTATGCGGTGGGTGTTTATGCTCCGGTTATGCGGCTGGTGTTTATGCTCCGGTTATGCGGCTGGTGTTTATGCTCTGGTTATGCACCGGGTGTTTGAGCTCCGGTTATGCGGTGGGTGTTTGTGCTCCGGTTATGCGCCGGGTGTTTGAGCTCCGGTTATGCGCCGGGTGTTTGAGCTCCGGTTATGCGACGGGTGTTTGAGCTCCGGTTATGCGGTGGGTGTTTATGCTCCGGTTATACGCCAGGTGTTTGAGCACCGGTTATGCGGCGGGTGTTGTTCTGTCACCCTGTGCTTTGCTGTTGGCTTTGTACCAGATTAGTGACATGGTTGTGAACTTGTGTTTAAGACGCTCGGATCAAAGCCCATCAGGATAGAGAGATGATTCCGCGGCCGGTTCCTGGAAAGGATTTGTCGTGTCTCACAGATCCGTTATTAACCGCCAGGACTTTATTCAGCAAACCCCTCGGCTGTCAATCAAGCAGAGATCAGCGATAAACTGCTGGTTAGAGAGCGAGCGAATTACCTTCACCGCGAGCTCCAGCCCGAGCCGGCCTCGGACATAGAGAGAACCCGTCACAGATGGGCTCATTCACAAACTCTTAAAGCTACAGTGCAATGTATGCATATCAGTCCAACCCCCCCCCCCCCAAACCAGCCCCCACCCTGAGATCAATATGCAAAATGTTTCAATCAAATCATTTTGTTTTCAAAAAACTATTCCGAGACCAAATGATGTCATCATTGGGGGTCCTCTCACTAATCTTTGATGGGACAGGTTGGAAGACTTCTGTAAATATCACAGCACTTCCTCAGATCTGCTTTTAAGAGCGTTATGAAAAAACACATTGTAGGTGTCCCTATAGATGTGCATGCCCCCCCCCCCCCCCGCCGGCCACTGGCTGCTGCAAAATTTATCTGTGCAATCTGCCAATTAGTTGTTTGATTACACTGCAATATAGGGATAACATTTTTTTATATTTTTTGCTGATAGAAAATCTATCTGCCTTGGAGCTGTTTTCAAGAGTATTGTGTGAAAGAACATATCCTAGATATCCCTTTAGATAAGCATGTTTTTCCCTGCTGGCTGCTACAGACTTTAGCTGTGCAATCTGCTGATCAGTTGCTTGATTTTGCTGTAATAGAGGGATAACATATAAAATTTTAGTTGGTAGAAAATCTGTCTGCCTTGGACCCGTTTTCAAAAGCATTAAATGAAAGAACATATCCTAGGTATCCCTTTAGATAAGCGAATGATGTCATCATTGGGTCCTCTCGCTAATCTTTGATGGGACAGGTTGGAAGACTCCTGTAAATATCACAGCACTTTGCCTCAGATCTGCTTTTAAGATATAAAAAGAACACATTTTAGTCATCCCTTGATGACCCCCAAGGTGTGCATGTTCCCCCCCCCACCCCCCCCCCCCCGCCGGCCACTGGCTGCTGCAAACTTTAGCTGTGCAATCTGCCAATCAGTTGCTTGATTATGATGCATTAGCGGGATGAAATATTACCATTTTAGTTGGTAAAAAACATCTGTCTGGCTTGGATTTGTTTTCAAGAGTGTTATATTAAAGAACATTTTTTAGGCATCCCTTTAGATGTGCATGCTCATGCCTGCGGGACACTGGCTGCTGCAGACGTTAGCTGTGCAATCTGCTGATATGTTGCTTGATTACACTGTAATAGAGGGCTCCTACAGAAGTTAGTGGAGGAAGTAGGCAGTAGAGGTGCTCACTCTGGAGGAGGAAATAAGAGCCAATAACAATTGTACAAAGGTTTTCAGCATGTCTGATGGTATTGTTCATTTAGGACCTCATCTAGGGATGAGAGAGTATACCTTGTAGGCTAAAAATCATCACCTGATACAGTTAAAAAAAAAAAAAGCTGCACTGGATCTGCTTTCAAGCTCCTTATAAGAAAAAACACATTCTAGGCATCCCTTTAGCTGTGCATGCTCCTCCCTGCTAGCCACTGGGTGCTGCAGACTAATCAGCTCCTTGATTACACTGTAATAGAGGGCTCCTGTTTTAATTTAAATATTTTATTAAATCATCAAGCTGCTGCCTCTCCTTTTCACTATCCAATCACAAGTTATGTGTGGGGAGGGGGGGACCTGTAAGTGTAGGTGAAACCGCAAAAATAGAAGATTAGGTCTCCGCCTCTGCTAGACAGGGATGTACTGTAAGGCAGAGATGATTAAATCTCAGGAATGGATAGACAGGGGTACTTTTTTTTTTTTTTTATTTAGTCTGAGTCAAGCTTAAAAAAAAAAAAACAGATTCCCAACTGACAAAGATTTTTTTTTTTTCCAACCAAAACACAATATCACTAAAACCTTTGTCTCTAATGACCCTCAAGAAGCAAACAGACTCCAAGCTGGAAAGTGATTTTGATTTGCTGCTTTGGGGCAGCACAGACAGTTCCTCCTTTGATGAATGGCCGTCCTTATTATCCCTCTTCAGACGCCGACTCCTCCCAATGAAAGGAGCGCTCACCAATCAACCAACGCGCCCAATAATGGCGCCCAGATGACAATATCAGTTTATGCCCAGCTGTGTGATTTTTGTTATTTAATTACTCTTAATTATTTTGCGAGTATTTTTTATTTTTTTTTAATTTTAATTCTAATCTGTCTCCCCGGAGGCGCCGGAGCGCGGAGAGCTCAATAATGTAAATGTGTAAATATCGCACTGCAAGCCAAAATATATGAGCGCGTTGTAAATAAATAATATCCGTAATAACAAATGCAATATGAAGCCGTGAATTTATCCCCGCCGCCCGCTGCTGAGATAACGCCATCTCTGACAATAAGTCGCTGAGCGCGCCTCATAAAGCAAACCGGCAACAGGTAGCCGCAATCAGTCAATGGGGGGAGGGGGGGGGGCAGAGACCCGACAGGAGAAATATCACCAGCAAGAGCAATCATAGAACATCCACAATGTGATATTCACCAAACATTCACCGCTGGGGAGCCAATCACTGTCATTTCCAACACAGGAGGCTGGAAGATTCACCTAATCTCTATATTTCATTATCTATCTATCTATATTCTCTATCTATCTATCTATCTATCTATCTATCTATCTATCTATCTATCTATATATTATCTATCTATCTATCTATCTATCTATCTATCTATCTTTTCTCTCCTCTTTCCCTTTCTCGCTCTCTTGTTTTCTTTCTCTCCTCTCTTATTCCTTTTTATCTTTCTTTCGACCATTTTCGTTCTCTCTCCTCTCATTCTCTTTCTTTCTTTCTTTCTTTCTTTCTTTCTCTCTCTCTCTATTTATATATCTCTCCCTTCTCTCTCTCTCTCTCTCTCTCTTTTCCCTCACTGTCTCAATATCTCTCTATCCCTCGCTCTCACCCCCTCCTCTATTTTTCTCTCTCTCTCTCTCTCTCCTTCTCTTTCCTTTTTTTCCCCTTCTTTCTCCCATTTTTTCCTCTCCCCCTTTCTTTCTCTCTCTTTCTCATTGCTTTTATTTCTTTCTCTCTTTTTATCTTTTTATTTTCCTTCTTTCTTTCTTTGTATCTTTTTTCTTTCTTTATTTCTGTTTATCTCTCTCTCTCTCCTTTTTCTCTATAGTCTCTATGTCTCTCTATCCCTCTCTCTCACCTTTCCCCTCTATTTTTTTTTCTGTTTCTCTCACTTGCTCCCATTATCTCTCTCTCTTTTCTCTCCTCTTTTCCATTCTCTCTCTCTCCCATTTTCACTCTCTCTCCTCTCATTTTCTCTTTCTTTCTTTCTCTTTCTTTCTTTCGTTCTCTTTCTTTCTTTCTTTCTTTCTTTCTTTCTTTCTTTCTTTCTTTCTCTATCTTTCTTTCTCTTTCTTTCTTTCTCTATCTTTCTCTTTCTTTCTTTCTCTATCTTTCTTTTTCTTTCTTTCTTTCTTTCTTTCTTTCTTTCTTTCTTTCTTTCTATATCCCCTCTCCATCGCTCTCATCCCCCCCCCCCCCCCACACACTCTATTTCTCTTTCTCCTTCTCTCACAGTCTCTTTCTCATTCATGCTCTCTCTCTCCTTCTCTTTCCTTTTTTGTTTTTCTCTCATTCGATCTCTTTCTTGTTCGCTTTCATTTCTTTCTTTCTTTTTATTACTTTCTTTTCCTTTCTTTTTATCTTTTTCTTTCTTTCTGTCTTTTTCTTTCTTTTTTTTTCTTATTTTTTTCTTTCCTCTCATTTCCTCTCTTTCTTTCTTTCTTTCTTTCTCTTATTATCTATCATCACTTTGTCTCAGTTATACATTTTGTACAGCATACAGGGTGTTATTTTGTGCTTCATATAATGAATAGCCAGACAAGTGGTTTATCTTCTCTCATACATAACATCTTTCATGGTGTCAGCGTGTTCTTCTGTAGGGTTGGGGGATTTATCTGTTGCACACAGTGAAAGCTCGGGGCAGAAGCTCAATCTCTGCCTTCCCCTTGACATGTTGAATGGTGCAGCAGACCCCCCATGCAGCCTGGAAACTCAAGAGCCTGCGGGAAATTAACAATCTACATAACTAACACAATGTATGTTCCCCAATAACCACACATCACATCCCTAATTGTTGACTTTGTTCTTTATTCACCTTTTAATTGCAGAATGCCAGATTAGCCTAATATACTCTCTCTCTCTCTCTCTCTCTATATATATATATATATATATATATATATATATATATATATATATATATATATATATATATATATATATATATGTATATACACATACATACATATATATATATATATATATATATATATATATATATATATATATATATATATATATATATATATATATATATATATATATATATATATATATATATATATATACATATATATATATATATATATATATATATATATATATATATATATATATATATATATATAATGTTCCCAATTTTACATGATTACTTTTAATTAAAAAAAATAGCATGTAAAGAAAAACACCTGTTGATCCTGCCAGAAATCCTGTGAGTTGATAACTTCCTGTGCTCTTTGCCTTTGCTGCATTGAGATTTCTTTTTTTTGATTGATGGGGCGGGGGGGGGGATGTGTTCTGCAGCCCTAACACACTTCCTGTCCTAGGGTGACAACAATCTGTCATCTTTATTATGTTAAGTGCTGCACACACTGTTGGCGCTATATAAATCCTGTATAATAATAATAATAATAATAATAATAATAATAATAAATAGATACAGATACAGAGAGATTAGTGTCATCCTAGGACAAAAAGTATGTTACTGGCAGGATCACCATCAGCACGGGGTCCTGGTGAAGAGTGTAACTTAAAGCCGACAAAACGCGTCGGTTGGTGTCTCTGTTGAGGCTTTCCAGTGCAGGAGATTTGCCTAACCAGTCTACTTCACATCAGTAATCAGATTTCGAAAGACAGGATTAAAACTAGGTCTAGATTCAGGCCACGGATGCACATCACAAAGATAACACGCCAGGATAAGGATCCTTAAGTGTCAGTTATTTTCAGTTGAACCCAATAAGAATTGAAAATCACAGTCACATGGTTGAAAATAAAGACCTCTATCTTTGTCTTAAAGGTTTGTGAATTGAGACTTATGAATCTCCTTTAAGAGCCTACCGTAGATGTTCTGTAGCTCTAAAACACTTCCTACCCCAAGCTCTTCTGTTGGGGCCCTCCAGTGCAGGAGACCTTCCTAACCATTCCTCTTAATATAGGAGATCAGAGTCTGTATATAAGAGAAAAGCTACATCTAGAGTAGTGGTCTCCAAACTGCGGCTCACGGGTCAAATGCAGCCCTTTGCTTGCCTTTTTCTGGCCCTTGTGGCACAACTTCTCCCACTGATACAAGGCACTATTTCCACCACTGACACTAATGATGGGACACTATATCTTCCACTGACACCAACAATAGTGCACTACTTCTCCCACTGACACAAATTATGTGACCTTATTTCTACAACTGACAGCAACAATGGGGCACTATTTCTCCCACTGACACCAATGATGGGGTACTATTCCTCCCACTGACACCAAAGATGGGGTACTATTCCTCCCACTGACACCAAAGATGGGGTACTATTCTTCCCACTGACTCTAACAATGAGGCACTATTCCTCCCACTGACACCAATGATGGGGCACTATTCCTCCCACTGACACCAATGATGGGGCACTATTCCTCCCACTGACACCAATGATGGGGCACTATTCCTCCCACTGACACCAATGATGGGGCACTATTCCTATCCACAGACACCAATGATGGGACACTATTCCTCCTACTGATACCAACAGTGGAACACTATTCCTCCCACTGACACCAATGATGGGGCACTATTCCTATCCACAGACATCAATGATGGGACACTATTCCTCCCACTGATACCAACAGTGGAACACTATTCCTCCCACTGACACCAATGATGGGGCGCTATTCCCCCCACTGACACCAATGACGGGGTACTATTCCTCCTACTGACACCAATGATGGGACACTATTCCTCCCACTGACACCAATGACGGGGTACTATTCCACCCACTGACACCAATGATGGGACACTATTCCTCCCACGGACACCAATGATGGGGCACTATTCCTCCCACTGACACCAATGATGGGACACTATTCCTCCCACTAACACCAATGATGGGACACTATTCCTCCCACTGACACCAATGATAGGACACTATGCCTCCCACTGACACCAATGATGGGGCACTATTCCTCCCACTGACACCAATGATGGGACACTACTTCTCCCATTGACACCAATGGTGAGGCACTATTTCTCCCACTGACATCAATGATGGGGCACTATTCCTCCCACTGACACCAATGATGGGGCACTATTCCTCCCACTGACACCAATGATGGGACACTACTTCTCCCATTGACACCAATGGTGAGGCACTATTTCTCCCACTGACATCAATGATGGGGCACTATTCCTCCCACTGACACCAATGATGGGGCATTACTCCTCCCACTGACACCAATGATGGGGCATTACTCCTCCCACTGACACCAATGATGGGGCACCTTTCTTTCCACTGACACTAATGATGGGACACTATTCCTCCCACTGACACCAGCCCAACAATGAGGCACTGTCTCTCCTCCTACTGACCATAAGTGGTATTTACATTTTTTTCCCACTGACCCCCAAGACTGGAACCTTGTCTACTCCCACTGATGCTTAGGCATTTACTACTCTTAGTGGTCACAGTCCGGCCCACCTAAAGTCTGAAGGATAGTAAACTGGGCCTTTTCTAAGAAAGTTTCGAGAGTGGAGACCCCCTTGAACTAGATCCAAGCCATGGGTGCACATTAATAAAAAGTGACGGTTATTTTCAGCCAATAAGATTTGAAAATGACAGTCACATGACTGAAAATAAAGATCCTTATCTTTGTGAATTGAGCCTTACCACTCTATTTTAAAACCCGAAGCCACAGACGTGCGCATTTGTTCTCTGGATATATTAGGGATTCCGTACTCCCTCCCCCCTTTCCTGCGGGAATTAAAGGCTTGCCTCCCTAATTTCCTAATAAGCATCAAAATGACTTATTTCCATCCGTCCAAACCAGCGGGCGGCATATGTTCCCGCTCCGGCGTACAGAGACGTACTTCTGTCACTTGAAAGATCTGAATTATGGCAACAGATTTGCTTAACAATTCTAGCGTAACCGAGCGGCACTTTCCTAAAAAAGGCCCCGAGGACCATTCGCCGACATCAGCCAAATTGCGCACAGCGTGTTCGCATTCCTCCCGAGTCCCGGGGGAGGCGGGCAGAGATGCATCGCGCTCCCGGAGCACGGCGGAACCCCCGCGGAGGGGAAGTTGGTTAGTTGTCTTCTGGGAGTTGCTAACTTTTTTTTTTTCTTTTTTTGTTTTTACTTGTCGGAGGAACAAATAAATAGCTCCAAAATGAAAAAAAAAAAAAAAAAAAAGTAAAAATAAAATAAAAAATTCTTAAAAATTGTTACATTTGAGTTCGCTTTTTAGTTATAATGTAATTTATAAAGATAATATCACAGCTTAAATATTTTATTTTATTTTTATGTATATATAATAAATATTTATATTTTTTTATATATAAACATTTATATATATATATATATGTATATATATATATATATATATATATATATATATATATATATATATATATATATAATTATTATTTTCTTTTTTCTTTTTTTTATATTTTTTTCATTTTTTATATATATATATATATATATATATATATATATATATATATATAATTATTTTGCCACTCAAAAACATCTCCACCCCGTTTTGGAAGTAGACACACCAAGGTGATATCATTTTTTGACTTTTTTTGGAAATTAAAAATTAAGAAACATGCTGCTATTGAAGGGGGATAAAAAAAAATGGGGCTTGGTTACATTTAGTTTGATCTTCAGGATAAGCTCCCCCCTACCCCCAAATCCATACCAGACGAGCAAGCACGTGTGCCCCCTCCTGCTTCTGGACCATACCAGGCCACATGCGTAAAGCACCTTGTCCCCATGTTGATGAGGACAAGGGCCTCCTCCCGACAACCCTGAGCGGTGGTTGTGGGGGGTCTGCAAGCAGGGGGCTTATCGGAATCTGGAAGCCCCTGTTTAAGAAAGGGGGGTCTCCGGATCCCCCCCGTTTGAGAATGGGAGCCCCCAGATCCCATCCCTCCCTGTGTGAATGAGGGGCCAGATTCCAATAAGCCCCCTTCCCTGCAGACCCCCCTAACATCGCCACAGGATTGTCGGGAAGAGGCCCATGTCCCCATCAACATGGGGACAAGCCATCAACATGGGAGCAAGGTGCTTTGAGGTGGTGGGGGGGCAAACCCCTCCATGTTGAGGACATGTGACCTGGTATGGTCCAGGAGGGGGACCTCATGTACCTCAAACAATAACAATCTGGCAGGGATTCTAGGCTCTCCCTACTCTTCTAATGTGGACCATTTTTATTCCTGTCCATGTTGCTGTTGTAGAGTTCCCCCTGCACTTCCTGTCTGGTAAAATGTTGTCACAGGACATGAAGTGAGGGTAAATCTCTCTAATGGAGTCACTGGGGAGGAGTAAAACTGTTACAGGGGGTTCTAACCCTTCCTCATGCTATCGAAAAAGCCAAAAAAAGTTTTTTTCTGGACATACAATTAAATTTGGCGCAAATGACAATCAACGGCACACTTTGGGAAACTTTTTTAAATATATATATATATATATTTATATATATATGTATATAGATATATGTATATATATCTATATGTATATATATATATGTATATATGTATATATATATATATATATATATATATATATATATATATATTTATTTATATTTACTTAAAATCTGCCCCCAGCCCTGTGCAGCCGGAAGAACGGAATTTAGATTGCTGAGTTTGCAAGTGTTCCTAACCTACATTTGTGGCGTTCGGTCGTCCCCCTCCCCCTTCCCTCATTTCACATTCCGACTTATAACAAACATACATTTATATGGAAATGATGTGCCTACGATTGAATTAGACGAAATAAATTCTGACTTGTTATTGATAATGTTACCGTTTTCGAGAAATAGCGGCGGGCTGCGGAATTTGAATTCAGGCGCTTCGTGTCTGGCGGCGGCGGCGGCAGGAGTTAAGGGTGACATTTTTTCAGGGGAAAAAGCTTGGATTGCTCTAGTAATATTGTACAGTCTGTGGGGATGAAACGATTAAACTGTGTCCTAGCATGAGATTTATTTTTCCATGGGTAAGTGTAACACTCCCAGGTATTCATTATCTCTCACAGAGATCACAGTACTCCCCCTGACCATGCCTTCAACTGAATTTCCCTCTAGACGGACAGCACCATGCTTGTTCAGGCATCATCCAGGGTCACTTTCTGAACTAAAGAGCTGGCTCAGAGATGACACGATCATGTCAATCACAAATTGTAACAAATTGTAGCGAGTCTCAAGGTGTAGGCTGCAGTACGGACTCAGATCAGTCTGTGCCACAGCCTTACACCTTGAGACTCGCTACCAAGTTACAATGCTGCGGTCTGGTCACTGTGGGGGGGGGGGGATTGGAGACTGAGGAATTGCTTCCTACTGCGTGCAGCAGTCTGATGACATCATCTCAGCCTAGGCAAAGGCATTGCACTGGAGTAGACATGTGCGGTCCGTTTGGTTCTGAATCGAAATTCGAACAGATTTTTCGTTATTTGGAAATTCAGATGTATCCGGGATTTCATCCACTAGAGGGAGCTTGCAGTAATCCAAATATGGAACAGCAATAAAGCAAAGTCATACTAAAAATTATCGGTAATTATAATTAATTACCAATTCGGTAATTATTGATTATAAAAATACAATTGATTTCCCCTTTTAAACATTAGTTGCAATCATTAGACATTTAATGCCCATTTAGGGGTCGGGCACGTTCCTTGGTATATGATTTTGCGCTCTGCAATCTCCCTCTCATGCTACAAAAGTGTATATGACATTTTTTTTTTTTAATCAGTGTTTTTTTTAAATGTTGTACTTTTTTGCTTTTCATGATACGGTTGCTGCCTGAACGTGGTGTAAAATGATTCCGTCTATATTTCTGTTAGAAATTGATTTTCCCTTAACAATGAAACAAACTGTGCAATAAATCCTGGTGCAGCTTGGGAAGGCAAGGCCGCCCGCCGGTGATTTGTGATTTTCCGTGTCCTCGGTCTCGGGGGGGGGGGGGGGGGGCTGGCGGATCGAGTTGCAGAGCTGCGGCTGCTAAGGAGCGGGGAGGCCCCCCGATTGTACAATGTGTGACTGATCTGTGCTTCATCACAGGCCCTCAGCAGGAACAACAATTGAATAGGTGTGAAGATCAACCTGCAAAGAGCCAGACACTTCCCTTTGTCTTTAATGATTGGAGTATTTTCTAGTTACATCACTTACCTTGTTAAGAGCAAACAAAGATCTGCATGTAAATAATATATAAAACAATCAAAAGTCCAGAATTGCTGCACTTTCATTTTATTGAAAAAAGAAAAAAAAAGATACAAAATGCATCAAGAATGCAACAATTCTTTTTGTATCTTTTTATTTTCAATTGATTTATTCTCAGTGATGCATCGGTCTCTAGAGAATGGATAGGCTGTATTCTCAGTGATGTCACCGATCTCTAGTGAATGGATAGGCTGCATTCATAGTGATTTCACCAGTCTCTAGTGAATGGATAGGCTGCATTCTCTGTGATCTCACCGGTCTCTAGTGAATGGATTGGCTGCATTCTCAGTTATGTCCCTGGTCTCTAGTGAATGGATAGGCTGTATTCTCAGTAATGTCACCGGTCTCTAGTGAATGGATAGGCTGTATTCTCAGTGATGTCACCGGTCTCTAGTGAATGGATTGGCTGCATTCTCAGTTATGTCCCTGGTCTCTAGTGAATGGATAGGCTGTATTCTCAGTAATGTCACCGGTCTCTAGTGAATGGATAGGCTGCATTCTCAGTGATGTCACCGATCTCTAGTGAATGGATAGGCTGCATTCTCAGTGATGTCACTGGTCTCTAGTGAATGGATAGGCTACATTCTCAGTGATGTCACCGGTCTCTAGTGAATGGATAGGCTGCATTCTCAGTGATGTCACCGGTCTCTGGTGAATGTATAGGCTGAATTCTCAGTGATGTCACCGGTCTCTAGTGAATGGATAGGCTGCATTCTCAGTGATGTCACCGGTCTCTAGTGAATGGATAGGCTGCATTCTCAGCGATGTCACCGATCTCTAGTGAATGGATAGGCTGCATTCATAGTGATGTCACCGGTCTCTAGTGAATGGATAGGCTACATTCTCAGCGATGTCACCGATCTCTAGTGAATGGATAGGCTGCATTCTCAGTGGTGTCACCGGTCTCTAGTGAATGGATAGGCTACATTCTCAGTGATGTCACTGGTCTCTAGTGAATGGATAGGCTACATTCTCAGTGATGTCACCGGTCTCTAGTGAATGGATAGGCTGCATTCTCAGTGATGTCACCGGTCTCTGGTGAATGTATAGGCTGAATTCTCAGTGATGTCACCGGTCTCTAGTGAATGGATAGGCTGCATTCTCAGTGATGTCACCGGTCTCTAGTGAATGGATAGGCTGCATTCTCAGCGATGTCACCGATCTCTAGTGAATGGATAGGCTGCATTCATAGTGATGTCACCGGTCTCTAGTGAATGGATAGGCTACATTCTCAGCGATGTCACCGATCTCTAGTGAATGGATAGGCTGCATTCTCAGTGGTGTCACCGGTCTCTAGTGAATGGATAGGCTACATTCTCAGTGATGTCACTGGTCTCTAGTGAATGGATAGGCTGCATTCTCAGTGATGTCACTGGTCTCTAGTGAATGGATAGGCTGCATTCTCAGTGGTGTCACCGGTCTCTAGTGAATGGATAGGCTACATTCTCAGTGATGTCACTGGTCTCTAGTGAATGGATAGGCTGCATTCTCAGTGATGTCACTGGTCTCTAGTGAATGGATAGGCTACATTCTCAGTGATGTCACCGGTCTCTAGTGAATGTATAGGCTGAATTCTCAGTGATGTCACTGGTCTCTAGTGAATGGATAGGCTGCATTCATAGTGATGTCACCGATCTCTAGTGAATGGATAGGCTGCATTCTCAGTGATGTCACCAGTCTCTAGTGAATGGATAGGCTGCATTCTCAGTGATGTCACCGATCTCTAGTGAATGGATAGGCTGCATTCATAGTGATGTCACCGATCTCTAGTGAATGGATAGGCTGCATTCATAGTGATGTCACCGGTCTCTAGTGAATGGATAGGCTGTATTCTCAGTAACGTCAACGGTCTCTAGTGAATGGATAGGGTGCATTCTCAGTGATGTCACCGGTCTCTAGTGAATGGATAGGCTGCATTCTCAGTGATGTCACCGGTCTCTAGTGAATGGATAGGCTGCATTCTCAGTGATGTCACCGGTCTCTAGTGAATGGATAGGCTGCATTCTCAGTGATGTCACTGGTCTCTAGTGAATGGATAGGCTGCATTCTCAGTGATGTCACAGATTTTTTTCTGTTCTTTTTTTTTTTTTTTTTGCATTAATATGAAAATCACTTAAACTTTAACATAGCTCTGCAGTTGTGTGTAGAGAGACAATTTAAACCCCGAGCTACAAACAATTGCAGCCGTCATTCTCCGGATTCCATAGGACCCAGCGGGAGATCTGGAAGGGGAAGAGTCGAGGTCTGGTACGGAGAAATGAATACATTTACCATCAGTGAGGTGTATGGTGATGATTCACAGACCCTGTGACAGCGGAGATATTCCCACTAATGAGTTCTGCAGACTCCTATTAGTTTTGGCCTGTAACTTACATTCCAACGTCTATATGGTTTTATATATATATACATTATGCTATATGGATCGGCGAAGCGCAGCCTTAGAAATGTGGACTGGGCAACTTAAGGTTAACCACTTCAGCTCCGGAAGGTTTTACCCCCTTCATGACCAGGCCATTTGTTGCTATTCAGCACTGCTACTCTAACTGGCAATTGAGCGGTCATGCAACACTATACGCAAATTAAATTTATATAATTTTTTCACACAAAAAGAGGTTACTTTTGGCGGTATTTGATCACCACTGCTTTTTTTATTTTTTGTGATATAAACAAAAAAAATACAGAAAAATTTAGAAAAAAAATAAATATATTTTTTACTTTCTGTCATGAAACATATCCAAAAAAAAAAAAAATCTAATTTTGTTATACATTTAGTCCAAACTGTATTCTGCTATATGTCTTTATTAAAAAAATCAAATAAATAAAAATCCCAATAAGTGTGTATTATTGGTTTGTGTGCAAGTTATGGAGTATACAAGCAATGGTATATATATTTAATTTACTGTCTAATGGTCTATTTACATCTATATATAGATGTACTGACGGATCTCATTTCTTGAAGCCCTAAAATGCCAGGACAGTACAAATACCCCCCCCCCCCCCAAAAAAAATAAATATTATTATTATTATTATTATTATAATAATAATAATAATAATAATAAGTATTATTATTATTATTATTATTCTTATTATTATTATTAATAATAATAATAATAATAATAATAATACTATATTTAATATTTTTTAAGGTTGGAGGTTAATTATTATTTATTAATGCATTATTACATATTATTCATTTATTTGACTTATTTATGATGATTTTTAGTTATTTGTGTATTTATTTTAGATTTAATTATTCATATATTATTACTATTTTATTATTGCCTCTTTTTCATTTGAGCAGAAAATCTCGCAAAAACACGCGCAGAGATGCGCAAAAAACGTGCAAATTGTGCATTTTTCCATTCATTTCTATGGGAATACAAACGCGCCAAAAACACCCAAATCTGCCCCGATTTGAGCGACAAAAAAAAGCTCCAGAACTTTTTTGAGCTTCAGGTGACTTGAAGTGAAGATATGAACTGTCTACATAGGGAATAATAGATTTATTTTTTTTCTCCTCCAGCATTTTTTGAGCTTCAAGCTGATAATCGCTCAGGTGTGAATGGATCCCTTGGAGTTGGCACCGCCTTTTCAGAAGTGCCTCATGCAGACAGCAGAATAGTCAAGCTGGGTAGGAAAGATCTAGATGATGCTGGGCGTCCTCCAATACGGGAAATGATTGGTTGCAGCTTCTGATGCACACTGTGAGAAGCTCAGAGTGTGCAGCAGAATTGGAGTAAAGCCATTTCCGTCCAGGAGAGGAGAGTTCATCTTTAAGCTCCGACGAGAATTTCTCGGCTTGGGCTGCAGCGTTGGGATAAGTCCTGCATGTCCTGATTGCGACGTGCTGAGAAATGCTGTGTTATGGATTCCTGGGATGGATCGGAGCCCCTGGCTACTTCCTAACAAAGGGCGCTCAGTATAATTAATTCACCGACATTGTGTTTTTTTTCCCCGCAGTAGCTGTCTGGGTCTAAATGTGCTAAAGCTACTAAATTATGAAAGGGCCCTTAAAATTGACGCGGAAAATATTTTGTAACTATAAGCAAAAAAATTCACTTTTCATTTAATTTAAAGAATAAAACTTCCTCCCGGTCGCAGGAACTGCACAGAGCTGATCATCAACCTGTTCATGGAGAAAAGAAAGTTACTGAAGAGAACCTGCCATGTGGGCACAGGAGAGGGCATGGAATCCCTGAAGAGGAATTATGTCTCCTAAATAAATCCCCCGAAACCCCACCCCCCCAAAAAAAAAAATTGTCTGTTCGTCCTCCCCCTGTACAGATACAGGCGGGGCCGACAATTCCTCTCCCTGATCTTCAGAAAACCCAAAATACCTACAGAGTGTCAGGAAGGGGTGACAAGAGGGTACCTGGTGCAAATCTACTTCTCTCATTTGTCACCCATTCTTGGTCATGTGATCCATGATGTGCTGCTCACTCCAGGTGCATTGTGGGGGCTGGGTGGGTGGGGGGGGAATAGTTGAACAGAAAGAGATAAATCATTTGTAGAATAATCTTATGTTATCAGAAAGAAAGAAAGATGGAAGAAGGGAAGGAAGGAAGGATGGAAGGAGGGAAGGAAGGAAGGAAAGAAAGAAAGAAAAAGAAAGAAAGAAGGGAGGAAGGGAAGAAAGAAAGAAAGAAAGAAAGAAAGAAAGAAAGAAAGAAAGAAAGAAAAAGAAAGAAGGGAAGAAAGAAAGAAAGGAAGGAGGGAAGAAGGGAAGGAGGAAAGAAAGAAAGGAGGGAAGAAGGGAAGGAGGGAAGAAAGAAAGAAAGGAAGAAAGAAAGGAAGGAAGGAGGGAAGAAGGGAAGGAGGGAAGAAAGAAAGAAAGGAGGGAAGAAGGGAAGAAAAAGAAAGAAAGAAAGAAAGAAAAGAAAGAAAAGAAAGAAAAAAGGGAGGAAGAAAGAAAGACAATGAGAAAGTAAGGGAGAAAGAAAGAAAGAGACGGTGAAAGAAAGAAAGAAAGAAAAGTCATGTAGGGAAGGCAATGAAAATGGAAAGAAAAATGAATGAAGGAAACAGAAGGAGAGAAGGAAAGAAGAAAGGAAGATAAACAAGGAGAGAAGGAAATAGATTGGGTGAGGAAAAGAAAAGGAGAGGAGTGGAGAGAGGAAAGGAAAAGGTAACAAAAGTGAAAGGGAAAGGAAAACAGAAAGGGAGAAAGTAAGAAAGAAAGAAAAGGAGAAAGTAAGAAAGGGAGAAAAGATGGAGAGATATAGGACTTGATTCACTAAAGGCAAATAGACTGCCCTTTTGTGAGTTCAGTTGCTCCAGAGCTTAGTAAATGAGAGAGATCTCTGCTGACTTCCATCATCCAATCATGTGCAAGGAAAAATGTAGTTTTTTTTATTTTCCTTGCATGTGATTGGGTATTCTTTGTAAAGTGAAGCTTGAAGAAGGAAGAAGAGAAAGAAGGATAGAGAGAAGACAGGAAGGAAAGAAAAGAGGAAAGGAAGCAAATAAAGTAAAGAGAGAAGAAAGGAAAGAAAAAAAAGAAAGAGAGAAGGAAGAAAGGATGGAAGGAAGAGAAGAAAGGAAGAAGAAGAGAGCTGAATGATAGATAGATAGATAGATAGATAGATAGATAGATAGATAGATAGATAGATAGATAGATAGATAGATAGATAGATACGAGAGACAGAAAAAAAAAGAAATAAAAAAGAGGGAAGGAATGAAAAAAATAAAAATAAAAAAGCGAAGGAAAGATAGAGAGAAGTAAGGAATGGAAGAAAAGAGAGAAGGAAGGAAGATTTATGCTATTATTGTTCAATTATGCCAACAAAAGGGAATTTACTAAAACTGGAGAGTGCAGAATCTGGTTCAGCTCTGCATAGAAACCGATCAGCTTCCAGATTTTATTGTGCAAACTTAATTGAATTATTATTTTTTTTTAAGGTGTGTATGGGCATTGGGCATGCTCTGAAAAGCACCCTGCCTGCCCACTCTGACGTCACTTGCAGGTTCCATGTTGTCCTTCCTGGATTTGTAAACACAGCTTTCCACCACTGGCCGGTGTTCTGCCTAATAGAGTCCGGCCATCAAATAGTGTCCGCTCCGTACTGCGCATGCGCAGTACGGAGCAGACGAAGCTTCTGAAAATCTCCGAAGCTGAACGGCGCCTGCGCCGTGAGTGGAGGTGGTAGCCCCACCATTCAAGCGGACATAGGGTTGTGAATTTTAGAGGGCCCCTCGCGGGCGAGCTTCGCTCGCCACGCTTCAGGCTCGGCCTCGCTGCGCTCGGCTCTTTTTTATTCTAACTCTATGGGGATAGAACCTGGACTCACAGCGCAGGCGCCGTTCATCCTCGGCAATTTTCGGAATCTATGTTCCTGTGTACTGCGCATGCGCAGTACGCAGCGGACACTATCCGATGAAGGACGCTTTTTGACAAGACACCGGTTAAGGATACCATCTACAGCTGTGATCTCCTAGAGGGAACCCTCCCCCTGGACCCCACTTACACATTGATGACCCCGTTTACTTGTATAAATTTGTTTGGGCTATTGAAGTTTAGTGTTTCTTGCACTTACAAGCGCCTTCACTTTTGCTTTAAACTTAAGCTGATTGGCTACCACCACCCACAGCTGCACCAGATTTCGCACTCTCCGGTTTTAGTAAATCTCCCCCAAAGTTTCTTTAAGAATTTCAAGAAAGAAAGAAAGAGAGAGAGTGAAGGAGCCTTGGGCTTAGAAGGCAGAGAAGAAGAGTTGATGGTCTCATCCTATAATTGGCCGCCATCTTGGCAACAAAGTTTCATTGAAGACTTTCTTTGGGAACATATTTTGGAAGCGGATGCCAGCTTGGCACCAACACATCTTTTTCCGAATTCCCGGAGCTCTGTACGCCTCGTGAGCGCGCCGTACCAGAAATGAGTTTTATAGCAGAGACGATCATTTTAATTAAAACAACTCATACGCTTCCATTAAGGTGATTACCGTGCCGCGGCGCAGTTTACATTGCCTCGGATAAAAACAAAGGACTTATATTTTCTTCCCCCCCCCCCACCCTCGGGCGATAGATTTTAAGGAAACGACTTGTAGCAATCTGTATGTGCTGACAACAACTTTAAATCTCGGATGCACCGCGGGTTTTATTTACGGTTTGGAAACCTCGTCGGCTATTGAGAATGCTGAGGCGTTGCCAAATTCCGTTAAGCGGTCATGAAAGCCCTTCAAGGTTGAGTTGAGTAATGGGAAGCGGGAGTGGGTCTGCGATGAGCGATTCCTCGCCGCTGGCCCTCGCCGGCCATCCCGCCAGATGAGATAGAGCTCCTCGGTGGTAATGGATGCCCCTTCCTCTGAGTTATGCCGGCATTCTCTGGAAGAAGAGTGGACGTCCGTATGATCTGTTCCAGCGATTACGATTCCGCAGCCGGCGAAGACGTAAGGTTAATTTCTAAATGGATAAAAGAAAAAAAAGTTATGGAGAGATGTGAGCCAAAAACACCGCAAATCTGATTAGAGGGAGGAAAAAAGACTTTAGAAAAGCAGGAGAGCTTATCAGGAGCCGGAGATAAATCAACTCATTAAGATACCGGATTTCACGGGAGCAATTTGGTTGGCGGTGCACCGGGGAAAATTACTTTTAGTAAATGTTTTATATATATATATATATATATATATATATATATATATATATATATATATATATATATATGTATATAAAATAAAATCATATCGTACATGTCTGTCTAGATCAGCCATAACTTGATGACCACTGACAGTGATTATCTTGCTACAATGACATCTGAAAGTCGGTGGGATATATTAAGCAGCAAGTCAGTGGCGGCTGGTGCTCAACATTTTTTGGGGGGGGGGCGCAAACTGAAAAACACTGGATAAAAAAAAAAAACAAACAACATCACTGTGCCCATCAAATTCCCCCACTTGTGGCCATCATATGCAGCCACCTGTGCCCATCATATGCTGCCACTTGTGCCCCATAATATGCAGCCACTTTTGCTCAGAAAATGCCGCCACTTGTGCCCATCAAATACAGCCACTTGTGCCCATCATATGCAGCCACTTGTGCCTATCATATGCAGCCGCCTGTGCCCATCATATGCAGCCACCTGTTCCCCATTATATGCAGCCACTTCTGCCCAGAAAATGCCACCACTCGTGCCCATCATATGTAGCCACCTGTGCCCATCATATGCTGCCACTTGTGCCTCATCATATGCAGCCACTTGTGCCCAGCAAATGCGCCACTTGTGCCCTTAAAATGCAGTCACTTGTGCCCATCATATGCAGCCAATTGTGCCCCATCAAATGCAGTCACTTGGGCCCACCATATGCCACCACTAGGGTTCACTCCTTAAACAGCCTGCTTAGTGTATGCTAGAGTGCAACCATTTCTTCTTTTTATATGCCACCACTTGTGCCCATAATATGCAGCCACCTGTGCCCATTATATTCCACCACTTGTGCCCCATTATATGCAGCCACTTGTGCCCAGCAAATGCACCACTTGTGCCCATCAAATGCAGCCACTTGTGCCCATCATATGCAGCCACTTGTGCCCCATCAAATGCAGTCACTTGGGCCCACCATATGCCACCACTGGGGTTCACTCCTGCTTAGTGTATGCTAGAGTGCAACCATTTCTTCATTTTATATGCCACCACTTGTGCCCATCATATGCCACCACTTGTGCCGATAATATGCAGCCACCTGTGCCCATTATATTCCACCACTTGTGCCCCATTATATGCAGCCACTTGTGCCCAGCAAATGCACCACTTGTGCCCAGCAAATGCACCACTTGTACCCATCAAATGCAGCCACTTGTGCCCATCATATGCAGCCACTTGTGCCCCATCAAATGCAGCCACTTGTGCCCATCATATGCAGCCACTTGTGCCCATCATATGCAGCCACTTGTGCCCCATCAAATGCAGCCACTTGGGCCCACCATATGTCACCACTAGGGTTCACTCCTTAAACAGCCTGCTTAGTGTATGCTAGAGAGCAACCATTTCTTAATTTTATATGCCACCACATGTGCTCATCATATGCCACCACTTGTGCCCATCATATGCAGCCACCTGTGCCCATTTAAATTACGCCACTTGTGCCCCATTATATGCAGCCACTTGTGCCCAGCAAATGCCACCACTTGTGCCCATCATATGCAGCCACCAGTGCCCATCATATGCCGCCACTTGTGCCCAGCAAATGTGCCACTTGTGCCCATCAAATGCAGTCACTTGTGCCCATCATATGCAGACACTTGTGCCCATCATATGCCGCCACTGTGACCCCTGCCTGCCTGTTGTCTGCCCGGCACTTATCCCATCTTAGTGGCGGGTCAGGCAGCGGGTGACGGCGGCAAGCAAGCTTCTCCCTCCTCTGTACTTCCAGTCTGCTAGGCATCCAAAGGGGCGCCTGCGCCTTTAGACAATCAGGTGACGGGTATTAGACCCGCACTTCCTGATTGGCGGAGAGGCGGTTCAGTGTTAGAAAAGCAAATATTAATTTGCTTTTCTAACACATCTGGGTGGACTGCGAGCGCAATGCTCTGCGCTCCAGGTCCACCTTTTTTGAAGTCTATTAGAGCCTATGGCTCCAATCAGGAGCTTCAAAAGAAAAAACCCTGCCATTGTAATTCAGGTGCCCAGCGCCCAAAAAGGGGTCGGTGCCTGAATAGGGGGTGGCAGCGGCAAATGATAGAAGAATGATAGAAGAAGGGAAGGGAGAGAAGGAAGGAAGAGAAGGAAGAAAGGGAGAGAAGGAAGGAAGAGAGAGAAGGAAGAAAAGAAGGGAAATAAGAGAGAGAAGGAAGGAAGGGAAGGAAGGAAGGAAGGAAGGAAGGAAGGAAGGAAGGAAGGAAGGAAGGAAGAAAGGAAGGGAAGAAAAGGGAAGGAAGGGAAGTAATGAAGGAAGGAAGGGAAGAAAAGGGAAGGAAGGAAGGGAAGGAAAGGGGAGAAGGAAGGGAGAGAAGGAAGGAAGGGAAGGAAGGGAGAGAAGGAAGGAAGAGAGAGAAAAGGGAAGAAATGGAGGATAGAGAAGGAAGAAAGAGAAGGAGAGAAGGAAAAGAGAGGGAAGGGAGAGAAAGGAAAGGAAGGAATGAAGAAAGGGGGAGAAAGAAAGGAATGGAGATAAGGAAGGACAAATAGGAGAGAAGGAAGGGAGAGAGAGAGAGAGAAGAAAGAGAGCGGGAAGGGATAGAAGGAAGGGAGAGATAGAAGGAAGGAAGGAATGGGAGGTAGAGAAGAAAGAAAGAGAGGGAAAGAAGGAAGAGAGAGGGGAGAGAGAATTAAAAGAATAGACGGAAGGAATGAAGAAAGGGGGGAGAAATGAAGGAAGGGAGATAAGGAAGACAAGAAGGATGGATGGGATAGAAGGAAGGAAGGGAAGGGAGAGAAGGAAGGAAGAGAAGAAAGGAAGGAAGGTAGATAAG
The DNA here is from genome assembly GCF_037356315.1 of Lithobates pipiens. NCBI lineage: Eukaryota > Metazoa > Chordata > Amphibia > Anura > Ranidae > Lithobates > Lithobates pipiens. Next base: position 28,399,280 of record NW_027507748.1, on the reverse strand, counting down.
GAAGACAGGAAGGATGGATGGGAGAGAAGGAAGGGATAGAGAGAGAAGAAAGAGAGAGGGAAGGGAAAGAAGGAAGAAGGAAGGAAGGAAAGGGAGAGAAGGAAGAGAGAGGGAAGGGAGAAAAAGAAAATAAGAGAAGGAAGGAAGGGGGGGTGACAGGAAGGACAGGTGGGAAGGAAGGAAAGAATGAAGGAAATGAAAGAAGGGAGAGAAGGAAGACTGGAAGGACCGATGGGAGAGAAGGAAGGGAGAAAAGGAAGGGAGAGAAGAATGGAAGGGAGGGGAGGAAGGGAGAGAGAGAGAGAGGAAAGGGATAGAAGGAAGGGAAAGAAGGAAGAAATGAAGGACAGAAGGGAAAGAGAGAAGAAAAAGAGAGGGAAAGGAGAGAAGGGAGGAAGGAAGGAAGGAAGGAAGGAAGGAAGGAAGGAAGGAAGGAAGGAAGGAAGGAAGGAAGGAAGGAAGGAAGGAAGGAAGGAAAGGAAGTAGGAATAAAGAACAAGAGAGCTGAAGATAAAAGAAAAAAGATGGAAAGAGAAAGAAAAATGATGGAGATATAGAGAGACTGAAAGAAATAGAGATAATGGAACAGAAAGAGATAGATAGATAGATAAATAGAGAGATAGATAGATAGATAGATAGATAGATAGATAGATAGATAGATAGATAGATAGAGAGATAGATAGATAGATAGATTTTTGAAGAAAGAAAGAAAAGAGAGAAAAGAGAGAAGGAATGAAAAAAAAAAGAGAAGGAAAGATAGAGAGAAGTAAGGAATGAAAAGACAAGAGAGAAGGAAGGAAGATCACACGAGTAATGATTGGGTATCCATACACATAAGACTGACGTTTTATATATTCGAGATTTTGTTTAAAAAAAGATTGTATGCATTTTGGATATGGGGGAGGGGTAAGGTTAGCTCCTCTGTCAGGTTTTTACTTCTCCCTGTGTCCCCATCATACAGATTATTGCAGCTCCCCTTTCCGATCTCTCTGCCTCACATTACAATAGTATCAAATCTGTATAAAGACAGAGAAGTTGCTCATTTAACATCTGAGGACCTTTGGTTTCCTCCCTTCCCCCCGGCTGTGTTAAACACACGGAAACGTCCACCACTCCAGTCCATTTTACTAACGCGTTTCACATCCTCGCTCTCTCGGGAACGGTGACAGTTCCACGTCTTGACCTTTTGCTGGAGCGGTGATTGAACAGATCTGGCATTTGCCTGGTTAACCTGCCGTTGCGGAGATGAGAATTGATGGCGCTCCCCTTCGATCGTTAAGAAGCGCCTCGGTGAAACGAGAAGGGCCCCGCGTCGCCCTGTTACGCTTTTTTTCGCGCCCGGCGCTGATCCATGGCGGTGGCATGGGAGGCCGCAGCCGGGGGGGGGGTGAAAAAAAAAGTTGCTTGTGTTGATGAAGAGTGAGGAGGAATACTAACAGAGCCGTCCTTTCACAGGGGACTTCACAGGGCTCCGCGCTGCCTGAATCCGGGCTTTGTGTCCCCGGGGCCGGCCATTGTGTCATCGTACAAGCCGCCTTTTCAGGAGAGGGGAAACGAAGATGCCAGAGAGGGTGGGTGAAGGAGGGATGAGGCATCAAATGCCCCCCAGCCAAATATTTTGTAGAGGTCTCAGCTTGGCCCACCACTTATCTCTGTCCGTACAATGCGTCTCCTCAGCGACGCGTTCGCCGGGCGCCCGCAGGGTTAAAAAAATTGAAATGCAAAATGCATCGCTGACGACTCTTAAAGCGAAACTTCATTTTGGCCAAAGCAGGACTCCAGGCAAAGACGGACATACATATTTGTATTCCTGTCCATCCAGTCCTGAGATTTACACAGCTCCGCTACGCAGCATAGCCCTGCCCTGCAGGGGCAGAGGTCCTGGTTTTTCTCTATTGCAGCCTGTTTTTTTTGTATTGTATTCTCTTGCAGTTAAGTAAGGCTTCAGGGTCTTGCCCCTCCCCCAGCCTGTGACTGGACAGTGAAAGAAGAAGCAGCAGGCTGAGGAGCTCATCTCTCTGTCACTCTGCTCCCCCCCCCCCTACTGTCAGCATGCTCATAGTTGGCAAAAGAAAGCAACCGATTGGCTTGTGCTGCTTCTCTCTTTCCCAGGCTTTGGGCTTGAGTGACACCCTGCGTGTGAGTGTGTCATAGCCCCGCCCCCTGCGCTTTATACTCATAGGTGTAGTTTATAGTTTGCATAGCTATTCATGCAGCAAAACTGCTGAGCAATAACAGGGCAAAATGATATGTTCTTTATATAGATTTCCTCTACAGGGCGAATGTTACTCATTCATAAAAATGGAGTGAAACGGGACAATACCACATTATGGCCACTAGATGAAGATGGAGCCCTGCACATTTCCAATGCAAGGCACATGTCATTCATTCCTAAAAAAATAGAGTAACTCAGGAAAATTCCACATCATGGCAACAAGATGAGGTTGGAGCTATGCAAATTTCCTCTACGGGTCTAAATGTCATTCATTCTTAAAAAAAAAAAAAGAAACAGGAAAATACCACATCGTGGCCACTATAGGGGGGTGGAGCCATTCACTTTTCCTGTACTTGTTGAATATTATTTGTTCTTTAAAAATAGAGCAAAACAAGAAACACCACATTGTGGCCCCTGGATGGTAATGGAACTTCCCTGTACATGTCGAAAATATTATTCATTCTTAAAAAAAAAAATAGAGAGAATCAGAAAAATACCAAATTGTGGCCTCTAGATGAGGATAGAGCTATCAACATTTCCTCTACAGATCGAATGCTATTTCATTATGCAAGTCATTCTGAATCAGGAAAATACTGCATTGTGGCCACTAGATGGAGCTGCGGATCATAGAAAATAAATACTTTTTTCCTATAATCATCATCTCCATCTAGTGGCCATAATGCATTTTTTTTTCCAGAACTGCTTTTATCATTAAATAACATTTGACTTTCAGAAGGAATGGAAGGAGAACATTTGACTTTGCCCCATACGAATGTAATACCAGCAGTTTTGATGGACTGATAGCTATGCAATCTTTTATGAATACACCACATAGTGTATTGATGCAGAGAGTGGCAGTGATGTCATCATGTCGGCACCACCCTCTGAATTATTAAGCACCGCTCAATGCTGACATAAGGCCAAAGCAGAAGATGACCAAGCATGTCACCTGACTGGTCAGAAGACCGCGGTAAGTAAATAAATAAAAGCATAACAAATTGCTGGAAAAGGGTGGTCTCAAGGTCGGGTCCCTCAGGGGAGGAGCAAGGAGGCGGGCTTTAAATGTATTTTATGCCAGTACCTACATCTGTCTACATATAACCCTCCTGTCATCTCCTTTAGCGCTGCATTCCAATGCAAGGCTAGCACTAACAGCCAAGGTCTTCTTCCTGATTGTGCTAACAGGGAACTTGCTGACAGAGGGGGAGAGCAGAGTGAGCAGAGTTGGTAACCTATTACTGTGGTCAAGCTCCTGCTTTGTCCAATCAGCAGGCTGGGGTCTTGGAGGATCAGCAGGCTGGGGAATTGGAGGATCAGGAGGCTGGGGGCTTGGAGGATCTGCAGGCTGAGGGGTTGAAGGATCAGCAGGCTGGGGGCTGGGAGGAACAGCAGGCTGGGAGCTTGGGGATCAGTAGTCTGGGGGCTTGGAGGATTAGCAGTCTGGGGGCTTGGAGGATCAGCAGGCTGTGGGGTTGAAGGATCAGCAGGCTGGGGACTTGGAAGATCAGTAGGCTGGTGGTTTTGAGGTTCAGCAGGCTAGGGGCTTGGAGGATCAGCAGGTTGGGGACTTGGAGAATCAACAGGCTGCAGGGTTGAAGGATCATCAGGCTGGGGACTTGGAGGATCAACAGGCTGGGGACTTGGAGGAACAGCAGGCTGCGGAGTTGACGCATCAACAGGCTGGGGGCTTGGAGGATCAGCAGGCTGCAGTGTTGAAGGATCAGCAGGCTGGGGGGTTGGAAGATCAGTAGGCTGGTGGCTTTGAGGTTCAGCAGGCTGGGGGCTTGGAGGATCAGGAGATTGGAGACTTGGAGGATCAACAGGCTGCAGAGTTGAAGGATCGGCAGGCTGGGGGCTTGGAGGATCAGCAGGCTACGGAGTTGAAGCATCAACAGGCTGGGGGCTTGGAGGATCAGCAGGCTGGGGGCTTGGAGGATCAGCGAGCTGCGGTGTTGAAGGATCAGCAGGCTGGGGGCTTGAAAGATCAGTAGGCTGGTGGCTTTGAGGTTCAGCAGGCTGGGGGCTTGGAGGATCAGGAGATTGGAGACTTGGAGGATCAACAGGCTGCAGAGTTGAAGGATCTGCAGGCTGGGGGCTTGGAGGATCAGGAGATTGGAGACTTGGAGGATCAACAGGCTGCAGAGTTGAAGGATCTGCAGGCTGGGGGCTTGGAGGATCAGAAGGTTGGGGACTTAGAGGATCAGCAGGCTGTGGAGTTGAAGCATCAACAGGCTGGGTACTTGGAGGATCAGCAGGCTGTGGTGTTGAAGGATCACCAGGCTGGGGGCTTGGAGGATCAGCGGGCTGCGGTGTTGAAGGATCAGCAGGCTGGGGGCTTGGAAGATCAGTAGGCTGGTGGCTTTGAGGTTCAGCAGGCTGGGGGCTTGGAGGATCAGGAGATTGGAGACTTGGAGGATCAACAGGCTGCAGAGTTGAAGGATCGGCAGGCTGGGGACTTGGAGGATCAACAGGCTGGGGACTTGGAGGATCTGCAGGCTGGGGGCTTGTGGGATCTGCAGGTTGGGGACTTGGAGGATCAGCAGGCTTTGGATTTAGAGGGTCAACAGGCTGCAGGCTTGAAGGATCAACAGGCTGGTGACTTGGAGGATCAGCAGGCTGCAGGGTTGAAGGATCAGCAGGCTGGGGGCTTGGAAGATCAATAGGCTGGTGGCTTTGTTGTTCAGCAGGCTGGGGGCTTGGAGGATCAGGAGATTGGAGACTTGGAGGATCAACAGGCTGCAGAGTTGAAGGATCGGCAGGCTGGGGACTTGGAGGATCAGCAGGCTGGGGGCTTGTGGGATCTGCAGGTTGGGGACTTGGAGGATCAGCAGGCTGGGGATTTAGAGGGTCAACAGGCTGCAGGCTTGAAGGATCAGCAGGCTGGGGGCTTGGTGGTGACACCACTGTATTCCTTAGCTCTAGTGGTGATGTCACCCACCATGCTTTGCTGTCTGGTAGAGGTATACAAATCACTGGGGGGCGGACAGAATTACAAATGCAGACAGTTTGCATGCGTACCCACATTTTAGTCCTGGTCCTGGAACATGGTTAACTCCACCCACAGTCTACAGGAGGATTTCCCTTTGACTGGAAGGTCCCACCATGACCCCAGCCAAATCCCATCTCTAATTATGGATTGGAGATGGGAACGACCACACGGATTAAAAGACTTTCAGGGAAGAGGAGACGTCATAACTGCTCGAAAAACATGTTTTTAAAAATTCTTCAACCTGCAGCGTGTTAACGTCCTTCTAGTCCCCAATCTCAGCCCTCCACCGATATAAAAAAAATTGACTTTATAGGGCAATTCGAGTGTCAGAAATGATGTATGACTTCATATTATGCCGTGAGATTCCCGTTAATGGCCCAGGAGTGTTTTACAAGATACTTAATGAATTTTATTTTCGCGCGGCAAAGGGTCTCCAGTGTCCTGACCTTTTCCCGCAGCAAAGCCGACCGACCGTCCAGCACTGCCATCCCAGTTCTCCTCCAGAGCCTTCAGGCTTGATAAGGTTTTACACCTAATTCTGGCCGCGTCCCAGGAAAACACCACGTGCCACCGAGCCGCTGAATGAAAGACTTGACCCGAAGGGGCACTGATTGCGGCCACTCGTCCGTCTACGATAATAGGATGCATGCTGTGACTATATATTTTTTTTATCTGGCAAATTAGTATAAAGAGCAAACAAACAAAAAAGAGGATCTTTAACCCTTTTCTGCTTGTTGGAGCCGACCCTTTAAGGGCCTTTCCAATTATGCGATGAATGTGTTTGGCTGCCACAATGTGATCCGACCTACTATCACTAAGACCCCTTTCACACTGGGGCGTTTTTCAGGCGTTTTTCAGGCGCTTTAGCGTTAAAAAAAAGTGCCTGTAAAGCGCTTGAAAGAAGCCTCATCTGCAGTCCCAATGTGAAAGCCCAAGTGCTTTAAGAGCCTTTTCACAATATCAGCGCCCGAAAAATGCTCGTAAAGCGCAGCTTAAACTAGCAGCGCTTTACCAGCGTTTTTCGAGCGTTATTGGGACGTTTTTAACCCCTGCTAGTGGCCAAATAAAGGGTTAAAAGCGCCCACAAAACGCTGCTGCCAATAGCGTTTTTCTGGCGTTTTACAGGCGCTTCCCATTGATTTCAATGGGAAGGGGCGCTTTAGGAGCGTTGTATTCACCGCTGCAAAAGCGCTGCAAAGAAGCTGCTTGCAGGACTTTTTTTTGACGCCCTGCCAGCGCAGCGCCTCAGTGTGAAAGCACTCGGGCTTTTAAATTGGGATTGCAGTTGCAGCTTCTTTCAGGCGTGTTTTTTAACGCTAAAGCGCCTGCAAAAACGCCCCAGTGTGAAAGGAATCTCGGTGTGAAAGCACTCGGGCTTTTACATTGGGATTGCAGTTGCGGCTTCTTTCAAGCGCTTTTTTTAACGCTAAAGCGCATGAAAAACGCCCCAGTGTGAAAGGGGTCTAAAAGTATCACTAAAAGTAACCAGAGCTGTTGATGACAGTGCATTCTCAGTGCTGTGGGGGGCGTAACTGAGTGCTTTCACAGTGTTTGTTATTGTGCAATTGAGCAGCAGTGTAAGTACCGGAACATGACCTGGTATGGGCCTATAAAAGTCCCTATACAGCAGGGCTGGAGTGTAAGAGAAAGAAGCAGCACAAGGAACCAATCATTTTATGTGGAACAAGTTGAAAGGATCAAACGGCAAAGTGACGGAGGAATGAGCTCATCACTGCCCAGTTTCAGGTTGGCCCCTTCCTGTTCCAACATGACTGCACACCAGTGCACAAAGAAAGGTCCAGTTAAGTTCAGGACTCTGTGCAGGCCAGTCAAGTTGCTCCACCCCAAACTTGCTCATCTGTGTCTTTATGGACCTCTCTTTGTGCACTGGTGAGCAGTTATGTTGGAACAGGAAGCTGTTCCTACAACATTGGGAGCATGAAATTGTCCAAAATGTCTTGGTATGCTGATGCTTTAAGAGTTCCCTTCACTGGAACTAAGGGGCCAAGCCCAACCCCTGAAAAACAATCCCCCCCCACCATAATCCCTCCTCCACCAAATGATTTGGACCAGTGCACAAAGCAAGGTCCATAAAGACTGGATTAGCGAGTTTGGGATGGAGGAACTTGACTGGCCTGCACAGAGTCCTGACCTCAACCCGATAGAACACCTTTGGGATGAATTAGATTAGAGACCGCAAGCCAGACCTTGTTATCCAACATCAGCGCCTGACCTCACAAATGCTCATCTGGAAGAATGGTCAAACATTCCCATTGACACACTCCTAAACCTTGTGGACGGCCTTCCCAGAAGAGGTGAAGCTATTATAGTTGCAAAGGGTGGACCAACTCAATATTGAACCCTACGGACTAAGACTGGGATGCCATTAAAGTTCATGTGCGTGTAAAGGTAGGCTGCCCAATACAGTAATATAGTATAGGTCTGTCTCAGCAGGGAAGGGAGTGGCAGATCTCTGCAGAGAGACCACTGCTTCCGCACAGCGATGACATAGGTTTTAGCCATTCTCTACCAAATCCAAAATGAATATGGGGAGGGTGTTTTTGCACGGTGCGCAGGCTTTAGCTATACAAACGGAGCTAGGCCAGCAAGCTAAACGCCTAGTCAATTCCAAGAGGCTGCCCTTCCTTCCAATCCCCCCACAGCATAAGGGGATTAATCAACCTGGGACAACATCTGTCAGACCATTGAGTCCCTCTCTGTTGTTATCTGCTGCCTGCACTCGAGGCAAGCGCCCGTGTAATATTCAGCTCCATTATCTCCCCGCTCCACACAGGCGCACAAAGCCCGGCCATGTTCAGCTCACCACCAGCGGAGGAACTTGGCAGCTGCCACAAACCACTTGCCAACTCTCCTTGAACTTCCCCGAGTCTTCTGGAAATTCAAATGTTCTCCCAGAACATCCAGAGCCGATTTTCACAGAGCGCCGAGCCAAGAAAGAGCGATTCCAAATGGGGGGCAAAAAAATTCACCTTTATTGCTTTTTGTGTTTGGTGTTTTTCTTTTTTCTTTTTTATTTGTGTTTGTTTTTGATTTCCTTTTTTTGTTTTTGTTGTTTTTTTTTTTTTTGTTTTTGTTTTTTCTCCCTGCAGTCACAGCTAGGTATTGCATATACATAAGTATTACAGGACACTGATGATGAGCTAATCAGTTTCACCCATGTTGCAGAATACGTGAGCGCTGATTTACCGGGTCCGTGAAGAATCGCACAAGGCATGTATTCATCCAGGCAGTCAATGAAATTTTACCCAATTTTATTTCCAATTAACAGCTTCTTTCTCGTTTTTTTTCTTCTTTTTTTTTTTATACTGACTATTTTCATCTTTTACAGTATTATCAATAGATATTTTTTTATATACTGGACCTATGGAGACTCTGATGATTACCCTGATGTAAGGTGGGACTCTGATGTAAGAGGGGCTTTGATGGGGACAATGATGTAAGAGAACTCTGATATGGACCCTGATGTAAGGGGAACGCTGATATGGACCCTGATGTAAGGGGAACTCTGATAGGGATCCTGATTTAAGGAGATCTCTGAAAGGGATCCTGATGTAAGGGGAACTCTGATTACAACCATGATGTAAGGGGAACGCTGATAGGGATCCTGATGCAAGAACTCTGATATGGAGCCTGATTTAAGGGGAACTCTGATATGGACCCTGATTTAAGGGGGGGGGGGCTCCGATAGGGATCCTGATGTAAGGGGAACTCTGATAGGGATCCTGATGTAAGAGAACTCTGTTATGCACCCTGATTTAAGGGGGGACTCTGATATGTACCCTGATGTAAGGTGAACTCTGAAAGGGATCCTGATGTGAGAGGAACTCTGATAGGGACCCTGATTTAAGGGGGAACTCTGATATGGACCCTGATTTAAGGGGGGCTCTGATAGGGATCTTGGTGTAAGGAGAACTCTAATAGGGATCCTGATGCAAGAGAGCTCTGTTATGGACCCTGATTTAAGGGGGAACTCTGATATGGACCCTGATTTAAGGGGGAGCTCTGATAGGGATCCTGATGTAAGAGGAACTCTGATAGGGATCTGATGTAAGGGAACTCTGATAGGGATCCTTATGTAAGGGGAACTCTGATAGGGATCCTGATGTAAGGGGAAATCTGAGAGGAACGCTGATGTAAGGGAGCTCTGATAGGGATCCTGATGTAAGGGAACTCTGAATGGAATCCTTATGTAAGGGGAACTCTGATAGGGATCCTGATGTAAGAGAACTCTGATAAGGATCCTGATATAAGGGAACTGTGATAGGGATCCTGATGTAAGAGAACTGTAATAGGGATCCTGATGTAAGAGAACTGTAATAGGGATCCTGATGTAAGGGGGACTCTGAAAGGGATCCTGATGTAAGGAGAACTCTGATATGGATCCTGATGTAAGGAGAACTCTGAAAGGGATACTGATGTAAGATTACTCGGATATGGACCCTGATTTAAGGGGTGTCTCTGATAGGGATCTTTATGTAATTGGAACTCTGATATGGACCCTGATTTAAGGGGGGCTCTGATAGGGACCCCGATTTAAGGGGGAACTCTAAAGGGGATCCTGATGTAAGGGAAACTCTGATGGGGATCCTAATGTAAGTGGAAGCTCTTTAATAAACAGATTTTTATTTAGCTTGCAAATAATTGTGACATATATAATGCGGTCCTCGTTCTGAAAAGTTTGGAGACCACAGCTTTAAGCCAAAAGCTGAAAATCGTCCTGCATTTGCACCGTTCATCTGTCGGCACACCTCTGCCCCGCGTTAATTAGGAATATTTGCACCTCAGGAACATATCGGCTCACACCTGGCTTAGTCACCGATTCAAATACTTAATATTCCTCCCTGATGCAAATGTAGCGAACCCTCACCCCGGTCTGGTGAAAGGAGCATTCCGAAAACCAGAGAATTCCAGCCGGGAACTGCAACGGTTTTATAGAATTCTGAGGCTCCTACGTGACGCTCCGTCGTAACTTAATATGCCGAACCCTAACAGGAATTCAGCTCGCAATGTATTTTATTGTGAACTTCGCAGCAGAATGCAGCCCAGATGGTAATGCCGCTGTTGGTTTTACAAGCTGGAGCCTGAGATCCCTTATGGGCAGTGAAATGACTCGAGTCATTTTCATTGTTAATGAATCAGAAGGAACGGAACTTAGACTCATCATAAAAAATCTGCCTCTCTCGGTTTGTCCTCGCCATTGATCGGTCATAAAAAAAAGTAGCATCGGAGAGCTGTAGATGGTGGTTTTACTTGGTGAAGTTCAGCGAGGTTTCGCAAGAAACCCCTTTGTTTTTCTCTCATCTGAGCCAAATCTTCTCCCTGAGACCTACAAAGCATGTGTGAAATAGTCCAACGGCTTTATGCAAATGGAGAAAGAGCTCAGTCTTCTGGAACTCTGAAACTATTCAGTCTAGTTTCCAGAATCACAAAACATCTAAAGAGCTTTGGCTGCAGGAAGTTAGATTTCTCTACAATCTGTAATGGCTCTAAAAAGATAAAAAAAAACAGAGTGCGAAGTTTATAAGTTCAAACTATTAAACGTGTCTGGTGGGGGGGAGTCTCTCACGCATTTTTGATACACAATATGGCCAAAAACTAGCAGATACCCCACTATATCAACTCTACTATTTGGCTTAAGTCGGCCAAGCGTGGTTTGAAATTCGGCAGGTCCAGCAGCTGAATTTCGATCCATATATGGGGGGCAATGTTTGCCCAGAAATCAGTCTACCGATCAAATTCCGTACAACCAACCTGTGGATAAATGCCTCACGATTCGCGTCGGAGGAGATCGTTGGCAGCACTAATCGTTGTGGACTTCCCCATTGTTAGCCCTTGTACACACGGTCGGACATTCCGACAACCAAATCCGTCGGATTTTGTCTGTCGGATTTTGTCCGAAACTGTTGCATACACACGGTCGGACAAAGTTGTCGGAAAAGCCGATCGTTCAGAACGTGGTGACATTATTTCGTTACGATGGGACTACGTTCAGGCTAGTAGCCAATAGCTTTGGTGTAGGAATTTGATCTGAGCATGCGTGGCACTTTGTCTTTACACATGATCGGACATGTTGTCGGAAAATTTTATAGCCAAGCTGGAAAACTTGGTCCGTCAGATATTCCGACAGAAACAGTCCGATGGAGCCCACACACGGTCGGATTATCCGACAACACGGTCCGATCGGACATTTTCCGTCGGAATGTCCGACCGTGTGTACAAGGGCTTAGAGCACGTAAGTTTAGCTGGAGTGATTCTTTCACCCACCTCGAATGTGTAGATGGGGGAATCGGGTCGTTGGGTCTGAATCATCTATGGGCTGCTTTAAAGTATGTATAAATGATCGAGTTTAGATGTTTCCAGTGAAGGGTTCTGTTAATTAACATTTCAGACAATAGTGTACTTGTGGTAACAGGTTGGGGAAGGACCTTTACTGTTCCAGTGTGACTGTATCCCCGTGCACAAAGCCAGCTTCATAAAGACATGGTTTGACCAGTATGGTGTGGAGCATTGACCTCAACCCTACTGATCACCTTCCTTAAAGCGGAGTCCCACCCAAAAGTGGAACTTCTGCTTTAAGGCCTCCTCCCCGGGTCCTGTTTGTGAAACAAAGCTTTTCGGGAGGAGGAGGGGGCAGGTACCCGATTTTGACAGGTACCTGCTCCCACTTCCATTCTGTTTGCCTTAGGCGATGGTAGCAGAAGTTCTCCTTCCCAGAGTCTTTCAGAAGACTCGGGGACCAGTCACAGCACGCAGCGCCACTCGCGTATGTGCAGTGGGCACTAGGCTGTGAAGCTGCAAGCTGTCACAGCCGGGTGCCCATAGTAGAAATGCTGGCGTCACCGAAGGAGGACACAGGGAGAGCACACCACTGGATTGTGGGACAGGTGAGTGTCTGTTTATTAAAAGTCAGCAGCTACACTTTTTGTAGCTGCTGACTTTTAATAAACAAACAAATGACTTGGAACTCTGCTTTAAAGATACGTTTTGATGAGTTTTGTGTGGGGGAACTTAAGTGGCCTGCTTAGAGCCTTAACCTCAACCCTACTGATTACCATCCATAAAGAGATGGTTGATGAGTTTGGTGTGGAGGAGCTCGAGTGTCCTGCACAGACCCCTGACCTCTACCCTACTGATCACCATCCATAAAGACAGGGCTTGATGAGTTTGATGTGGAGGAACTCGAGTGGCCTGCGCAGAGCCTTGAGATTCAACCCTGCGGATCACCATCCATGAATGTCTGATTGATGAGTTTGGTGTGGGGGAACTTAAGTGGCCTACTTAGAGCCTTGACCTTAACCCTACTGATCACAATCCATAAAGTCATTGTTGAGGCCTTTGGCGTAGAGGAACTTGAGGGGCCTCCACAGAGACTTGACCTCAGACCCACTGTTTACCAACCACAAAGACATAGTTTGATGAGTTTGGTGTGGGGAGAACCTAACTGGACTGCACAGAGCCTTGACCTCAACCTTACTGATCACCATCCTTAAAGACACGGTTGATGAGTTTGGTGTGGGGGAACATAAGTGGCCTGCGCAGAACATTGATCTCAACCCTACTGATCACCATCTTTATAGACATAGTTTGATGAGTTTCTTGTGGGGGAACTTAAGTGGCCTGTGCAGAAGCCTTGATCTCAACCCTACTGATCATCATCCTTAAAGACATGGTTTATGAATTTGGTGTGGGGGAACTTAAGTGGACTGTGGATAGCCTTGACCTCAACCCTACTGATCACCATCCCTAAAGACACGGTTGATGAGTTTGGTGTGGGGGAACATAAGTGACCTGTGCAGAGCCTTGACCTCAACCCTACTGATCACCATCCCTAAAGACACGGTTGATGAGTTTGGTGTGGGGGAACATACGTGGCCTGTGCAGAGCCCTGACCTCAACCCTACTGATCACCATCTATAAAGACATGGTTTGATAAGTTTGTTAGGAATAGGCCTGGTCTTCAAGTGGTTCATGTGTTAAAGATTATAAAAGTATTGATTATTTATTGATTATCTAAATATTCATATTTATTGATTGTGATTACATACATTGAATGCTGAATTGAACAGAACAATGCTTAGTGCGACTTCACACATCCTCCCCCACACATACAACTAACATATAGAGTGCGTCTGATGCGTCCACTTAGCCTATCAAGTGGGGTTTTTAGATTTCGGAGGTGTTTTTTAGCTGAGCAGCTGCATTCATTAAAAGCCGCATCCCTAATTCCATTTTAATCTCGCTGAATGGGATGCAACGTAATATATTATTTAATACATCCTTTTAATTTGGGAAGAGAAGAAAATGAGCTGTTTGGGATGAAGCCGAGGTCTGCGGAGGATCCGCAGCGGTAATTATACTGGATACAATTCTCTGTGCGTTTTACAAAACGCCGGGCCTATCGACGCCATACCGGTTTAGCATCTTCTGGGTAAATTAATTACAACTGAACTTTTTCAGGCTAAAAAACACAGTTTTAATTAGATTCATTGTTTTGTTATGATATAGTGTTATTACGGCAATTTAATTAGTTTCTGCGCGGCACTGAAGTGTGGGCGTTGGGTGCTTTTGTTTGTTCTTGTGTTTCATTATGTGTATGTGTGAGACTTGGGCTACCATTCACCTGTCCAATCTCGGCTGTAGAACACTGATAGACAGGAGGAACAAAGAATGTTCACTGGAATAAACTGGGTGTAGACTATAATACTAGGAGAAGCAGATAGGCAAACAAGCATTGGGTGGACTAAACAAATATCTAAACAAATAAATACATTACTTACCACCTATGATGAGTAGGAGGAGGGATAGTGCCTGATTTTTGGGTTGGTGTCAGTGGAAGGAATAGTGTCCCATCATTGGTGTCATCATTGGTGTCATCATTGGTGTCAGTGGGAGGAATAGTGTCCCATCATTGTTGTCAGTGGGAAGAATAGTGCCTCATCATTGGTGTCAGTGGGAGGAATAGTGCCCCATCATTGGTGTCAGTGGGAGGAATAGTGCCCCATCATTGGTGTCAGTGGGAGGAATAGTGCCCCATCATTGGTGTCAGTGGGAGGAATAGTGTCCCATCATTGGTGTCATCATTGGTGTCCGTGGGAGGAATAGTGTCCCATCATTGTTGTCAGTGGGTAGAATAGTGCCTCATCATTGGTGTCAGTGGGAGGAATAGTGCCTCATCATTGGTGTCAGTGGGAGGAATAGTGCCCCATCATTGGTGTCAGTGGGAGGAATAGTGTCCCATCATTGGTGTCAGTGGGAGGAATAGTGTCCCATCATTGGTGTCAGTAGGGGGAATGGTACCCTGTCATTGGGGTCAGTGGGAGGAATAGCGCCCCATCATTGGTGTCAGTGTGAAGAATAGTGCCCCATCATTGGTGTCAGTGGGGGGGGTGGTACCCTGTCATTGGTGTCAGTGGAGGGAATGGTAACCTGTCATTGGGGTCAGTGGGAGGAATAGTGCCCCATCATTGGTGTCAATGTGAAAAATAGTGCCCCGTCATTGGTGTCAGTGGGGGGAATGGTACCCTGTCATTGGTGTCAGTGGGGGGAATGGTACCCTGTCATTGGTGTCAGTGGGCGGAATGGTACCCCGACATTGGTGTCACTGGGAGAAATAGTGCACTATCATTGGTATTGGGTGGACTAAACAAATATCTAAACAAATAAATACATTACTTACCCCTTATGATGAGTAGGAGGAGGGATAGTGCCTGATTTTTGGGTTGGTGTCAGTGGAAGGAATAGTGTCCCATCATTGGTGTCAGTGGAAGCAATAAAGCCCCATCATTGGTGTCAGTGTGAAGAATAGTGCCCCATCATTGGTGTCAGTGGGAGGAATGGTACCCTGTCATTGGCATCAGTGGAAGGAATGGGGTCCCATCATTGGCATCAGTGGAAGGAATGGGGTCCCATCATTGGTGTCAGTGGAAGGAATAGTGTCTCATGGGGGTTATTTACTGAAGGAAAATCCACTTTGCACTGAAAGTGTACTTGGAAGTGAAGTCGCTGTAGATCTGAGGGGGACATGCAAGGAAAATAAAAAACAGCATTTTAGCTTGCACATGATTGGATGATAAAATCAGCAGAGCTTCCACTCATTTCAGATCTACTCCTTAGATTCAGAGCGACTGAACTTCCAAATGCACTTGCAGTGCAAAGTGAATTTGCCTTTCATAAATAACCCCCATAGTGTCAATCCAAAACCAACTGTATACTGATCTTACATACACTGATTTAAATGCAACCATTATGTCTATAATATTAGATAATAATGTGATATTCAATATTTTAAAGCTGACTCACATTTTAACCCGGGTAATAATTGTAATAATTGTAATAATTGTAATAATTGTGTTTCCTGTTCTGCAAATTTCTCTGAAGTCTCCTTGCTTGCAACAATGTCTTTCTTTTTAACAATAGGAAACAATGTATCTGTCTTTCAAATCCTTTGTTGTCGGCTAAATTCGAATAATTTGGGACCCTTTTACAATAAAACAAACATTAAAAGAAAACACGTTAATGCTAAATTACACTTCTGACATTAATAGCGGGAGAATAGTTTGTCGTATCGTTAAAAAACATTTTGAAATTTGCATAATCAGTTTGTCCCAAATGAGTAGTTTAGCAATTAGACTCTCGGCTTCCCAAGCCGGACTTACAAGTCACCTTGAATTATCTCATTGTCCTTGATGAATGGCGAATGGAAAGTACATGCTTGTGTGTTTGTGTGTATGTGTGTATGTGTGCGTGTACATACGTGTGTACATGGGTTATTATGCTTGTACAAGTCAGGGCTCTACTTCACAGGAACCTTCTGGTCAGATTTTCTAGTCTGGTTTGGAAATCTTGCCATTAAAGTTCATTCATAAAAAAATCATAAATGGATTTTTTTTTTTTTTTTTTTTAGAACTTTGTAACTCTTTATTTAGTTCAGGTATTTTTATCTTTCTGATAATTTATGCAGCATTTTACATATTATATATTCACATCAGTCCCTGCCCCAAGGAGCTTGTAATTTAAGGTCCCTATCTCAAATGCATACATTCACCCACATACATACCATGTATATAAAAAATATATAATAATTAAATAAATAAATTATATGTATAATAAATAATAATAATAATAATAATAATAATAATAATAATAATAATAAATAAAAGTATAAAAAAGCAATAAAATAAATATATAATATTTTTATTAATTATTAGTAATGTAATTTATTTATTTATTATATATTTATTATATTGCTTTTTATATTATGTATTTATTTATTATTATTATGATTATTATTAATATTATTATTATTAAAAATAATAATAATAATAATAATAATAATAATAATAATAAATAAAAGTATAAAAAAGCAATAAAATAAATATATAATATTTTTTTTTTAATTATTAGTAATGTAATTTCTTTATTTATTATATATTTATTATATTGCTTTTTATATTATGTATTTATTTATTATTATTATGATTATTATTAATATCATTATTATTATTAATAATAATAATAATAATATTAATAATAATAATAATAATAATAATAAATAAATAAATACATATTGTAAAAAAATATATAATAAACGTATAATAAATAATAATAATAATAAAAACAATAATTAAATAATAAATACATAATATAATAAATATATAATAAAGAAATTATATTATTAGTATTATTATTATTATTATTATTATTATTAATAATAATAATAACTATAATAATAATTATTATAATAATAATAATAATAATAATAATAATAATAATAAATACATAAACAAATATATAATATAAAACATGTATAATAAATATATAATAAAGAAAGACATGACAATAATAATAATAATAATAATAATAATAATAATAATAATAATAATAATAATAATAATAATAGCAATAATAATAATAATAATAATAATAATAATAATAATAATAATAATAATTAAAACATCATATTTATTATATATTTATTATATTGCTTTTTTTATACTTTTTCACTTATTTATTATTATTATTATTTTTATTATTATTATCATCATCATTATTATTAGTATTATTGTTATTAATAATAATACTAATAATAATAAATGTTTTTTTTTTATATGTCTAGGTATAGGTTTATTATAAAGCACTGTCAATTTATGCAGCACTTTACATAGATATTGTACATTCACATCAGTCCCTGCCCACAGGGAGCTTACAATCTAAGGAGCTTACAAAGGTCACGATCTCACATGCATACATACACCCACATGCATATCATGTAAAAAAAATAAAAATAATAATAGATAAATTAATATTATCTATAATAAATAATAATAATACATAATAATAATAATAATAATAATAATAATAATAATAATAATAATAATAATAATAATAATAATAATTAAAACAAGTATAAAAAGCAATATAATAAATATATCCTTAATAAATACTTACATTATTTTATTATAATAAAAAATAAAACAAGTATAAAAAGAAAAATAATAAATGTATACATAATAAATACATACATTATATCATTATTATTATTATTACTCATACTAGGGCCAATTTAGACAGTAGCCAATTACCCTACCAACATGTCTTTGGAGCGTGGGAGGGAACCCAGGCAGGCGCAGGGAGAACATACAAGCTGCGGGCAGATGGTGTCATGGTTGGGAATGGGATATAAACAGATTTTAGCCCTGGGTTCTACCTTGGATGGTCTGCATGTGATCACACCTTGCTCAGAAACACCGACCCTTCCTTTCTGACATCTACCTATCAAAGTATTTGGATATTTGCATAACTCCTCCCACTGCTTGCATCAGGGGTGAGGGCTCTTGAGAGGGGTACAGAGACAGGGTGTTGGGATGATGTCCCTCCCACTGGATCTGCCTGTGTTGCATAGGGAAGCACAGAGACCCGGTGATGACATCACTGGCTCTAAAGTAAGGTATGTCATGAAAATGATTTGTTATGTTATTAGCAGATCGATGTCAGGGAAGACAAAATATAAGCAGATAAGACCTCAGTTTCAATAAATATCTCGGAGATCATCTATAAGGAAATCCCCTATAGAGATCTTATCCCAGTAATAATAAGATAGGAAGAGAAGATCTTGTCTGCAGATGACTGTCTTGTGCTGCTATAGTAGGTGGTGGTCCCGTGTGACCATGAGGGTCCAGGGAAGTCCCTGATCCCCGGAGTGGATGAAGGGAGACGGATGGAGAGCGATGAATGGCGAGCCAGAGAGCGCAGACGGGACGGCTGTAGACAGTTTTGCGTCGTTATGGCGGTTAGTGACAGAGCTCTTTGTCCTCAGAATGAGACAATTGAATTAAAGAGCTCCCGGCTCAGCCCGTCACTCCTAATTATGATAAACGATGAGCGCGTCGCTCCCGCGTCTTCCTGCCTTTCACTGCTGGATGTCGGGCGAACCTGTTCAGCGCCGAAAAAAACGCGGCACAAAATACACTTTAATCACTCCTCACTCGGTGACTGCTGGAGATAGACAGCGAAGGGGCTAGAATCAAAAATCTGCACCTCGATCTCCTGAGATTGTGTCAGGGAGGGACTGCGCCCTCTTGTTACATGTTCCTCTGCAAATTCCACCATTGAGAGGCTTCTCTGGGCCTAAAAAAAAAACTTTCCGTTTTCATTACATACCTTATTATAGCCTCAGTGATGTCATCACTGGGTCTCCATGCTTCTCAATGAAATGCGGGCAGATCATGGCTGGTGGAAAAGGGGACATCACTGTACTTATCTTCCTGAAAACAATACAGCACCCTGTCTCGGTACTACTTTAAGGATTCCTCGTATCTGAAGCAAGCAGTGGGCTGTTATAAAGGGTAGATACAGGTGTATACTGTGCTGTGCTGGAATCACACAACACCCACTAACTCCTGCAGATGGCTCTATTAGAGAACAGCAATAAAGGGTAGATACAGGTGTATATTGTGCTGGAGGCACACAACACCAACTAACTCCTGCAGATGGCTGTATTAGAAAACACAAACAATAAAGGGTAGATACAGGTGTATACTGTGCTGTGCTGGAGGCACACAACACCCACTAACTCCTGCAGATGCCTGTATTAGAGAACACCAGCAATAAAGGGTAGATACAGGTGTATATTGTGCTGGAGGCACACAACACCCACTAACTCCTGCAGATGGCTGTATTAGAGCACACCAGCAATAAAGGATAGATACAGGTGTATACTGTGCTGGAGGCACACAAAACCCACTAACTCCTGCAGATGCCTTTATTATAGAACACCAGCAATAAAGGGTAGATTCAGGTGTATACTGCGCTGAAGGCACACAACACCCACTAACTCCTGCAGACGCTAGAACACTACACAAGGCCGCTGCGCTGGCGGCCTTATATAGTGTGAAGCGTGTATTTAACAGCCTGAGCTATAATTGGCTACAGGCATCTTGCCTGTTGCCAATTATGGCTCTCTTTGCTGCCGGCGCTGTGATTGGCCAAGAATGCGCGGTCACAGTGCATGCTTGGCCAATCATGAGCCAGCAATGCACTGCGATGACGCAGTGCATTGCGGGCCATGAGCACCACGCGAATTTGGCGCGAGCGGCCGACAGAGTTCTGGCTTCGCCAAACGGGCGAACAGCTGGTGTTCGAGTTGAACATGCGTTCGACTCAAACACCAAGCTCATCCCTACTGACTGCCGCCATTACTAGTAAAAAAAAAAATATTAATAAAAATGCCATACAACTATCCCCTACTTTGTAGACACTATAACTTTTGCGCAAACCAATCAATAAACACTTATTGCGATTTTTTTTAAATTTTTTTTACCAAAAATATGTAGAAGAATACATATCGGCCTAGACTGAGGGAAAAAAATTTATATATTTTTTGGGAATATTTATGATAGAAAAATAATGCGTTTTTTTCAAAGTTGTTTTTGTTTATAGTGCAAAAAAAAAAAAAACAACGCAGAGGTGATCAAATACCACAGAAAGAAAGCTCTATTTGTGGGGAAAAAAGGACGTCACTTTTGTTTGGGAGCCACGTCGCACGACCGCAAAATTGTCAGTTAAAGCGACGCAATGTCGAATCGCAAAAAGTGCTCTGGTCTATTGCCAGCCAAAAGGTCCGGGGCAGAAGTACTCAAATCAACAAAAAAAGTTGGTCTAACTATTGGATCAGGAATATTAGGTGCTATAGAGTGCCTCAGATTAGAAGCACCCCTAAAAATAACACAGGGTTGGTCAGACAGCAAAGGGCCTAAGACACGATCGTTCTTAATTACCGGCCAATGTCTCGAAATAATTCTTTTAATTGCCCAATGTTGGCTGGAATATGTAGTAAAAAAAAAAAGCCAAGCCAAAATCCTCTTTGTTGTCCTCTCCAGGGGGTCTTTCACCCAAGAGTTCTTGACGATCTCTATTGCTGAACTCTACTACCCTGTTTCCCCTAAAATAAGACCTAGCGTGATTGTCGGTGTTGGCTGCAATATAAGCCCTACCCCCCAAATAAGCCCTACTCTGTTTCCTCAAAAATAAGCCCTACCCTGAAAAGAAGATCTACAAGGACTTTAACTAGGGCTTATTTGGGGGGTAGGGCTTTTATTGCAGCTATCACCGACAATCACACTAGGTCTTATTTTAGGGGAAACAGGGTATCAAAGAGTCCAAAGCCTTGCTGTCATATCATTTAGCCAGAAATCTAGTTCTCAGAATTGAAGCCTTTCTAAAGAACTCATCTGAATTGGTGCTTCATTTTAGACGTAAAAAAAACCTGGCCCCTTAGGGACAGCCAACAACCAGGAATGATGATGACAGGAGTCCATAGGAATGTAGCCATTCCTATGCATTGGTTTGAAGAAATAGGATGTTGCAATTCTCTCTTCTTGGCTCGAAATCCTTAAATCTAGGAAATTAATTTTCCGTGGGACTTATCTCATGGCTGAGAATTATTGCCCTGTTTTTGTTATTCAAACGGGACAGGAAGGCATGGGCAGATAGAATGTCACCATCCCATATCAAGAGGATGTCGGCGATGAATCTTTTCCACGTGACAAGCTCCCAGACGCCGTGTCACGTAGAACCATGTCTTCCTCCCATTTTCAACATGAAGAGATTTGCCATGCTTTGGAGCAAACTTAGCACCCATGGCCACTCCCTTAATTTGTAGGCAATGAGCCCCACTGTGCCAGAAATAATTGCGTGTCATCGAGAAGTCCAACAGTTCCATTATGAAATTACTTCGCGTAATTGAAACAGTGGATGATAATAGTATATATATATATATATATATATATATATATATATATATATATATATATATATATGTATATATTTTTATTTATTTATTATTATACTATCAATATACATTTATATATACAGTGGTGTGAAAAAGTGTTTGCCCCCTTCCTCATTTCCTGTTCCTTTGCATGTTTGTCACACTTAAGTGTTTCGGAACATCAAACCAATTTAAACACTAGTCGAGGACAACACAAGTAAACACAAAATGCAATTTGTAAATGAAGGTGTTTATTATTAAAGGTGAAAAAAAATCCAAACCATCATGGCCCTGTGTGAAAAAGTGATTGCCCCCTTGTTAAAACATACTATAACTGTGGTTGTCCACACCTGAGTTCAATTTCTCTAGCCACACCCAGGCCTGATTACTGCCACACCTGTTCACAATCAAGGCATCACTTAAATAGGAGCTGCTTGACACAGTAAGGTCCACCAGAAGATCCTTAAAAGCTACACATCATGCCGAGACCCAAAGAAATTCAGGAACAATTGAGAAAGAAAGTAATTGAGATCTATCATTCTGGAAAGGGTTATAAAGCCATTTCCAAAGCTTTGGGAATCCAGCGAACCACAGTGAGAGCCATTATCCACAAATGGCGAAGACATGGAACAGTGGTGAACCTTCCCAGGAGTGGCCGGCCGCCCAAAATTACCCCAAGAGCGCAGCGACGACTCATCCAAGAGGTCACAAAAGACCCCACAACAACGTCCAAGGAACTGCAGGCCTCACTTGCCTCAGTTAAGGTCAGCGTTCATGCCTCCACCATCAGGAAAAGACTGGGCAAAAATGGCCTGCATGGCAGAGTTCCAAGGAGAAAACCACTGCTGAGCAAAAAGAACATCAAAGCTCGTCTCAATTTCTCCACAACACATCTTGATGATCCCCAAGACTTTTGGGACAACATTCTGTGGACCGATGAGACAAAAGTGGAACTCTTTGGAAGGTGTGTGTCCAAGTATATCTGGCGTGGAAGGAACACTGCATTTCATAAAAAGAACATTATACCAACAGTAAAATATGGTGGTGGTAGTGTGATGGTCTGGGGCTGTTTTGCTGCTTCAGGACCTGGAAGACTTGCCGTGATAAAAGGAACTATGAATTCTGCTGTCTACCAAGAGATCCTGAAGGAGAATGTCCGACCATCTGTTCGTGTACTCAAGCTGAAACGAACTTGGATTCTGCAGCAGGACAATGATCCTAAACACACCAGCAAGTCCACCACCGAATGGCTGAAGAAAAACAAAATGAAGACTTTGGAGTGGCCTAGCCAAAGTCCTGACCTGAATCCTATTGAGATGTTGTGGTATGACCTTAAAAAGGCCGTTCATGCTCGAAAACCCTCTAATGTAACTGAATTAGGACAATTCTGCAAAGATGAGTGGGCCAAAATTCCTCCAGGACGCTGTAAAAGCCTCATTGCACGTTATCGCAAACGCTTGGTTGCAGTTGTTGCTGCTAAGGGTGGCCCAACCAGTTATTAGGTTTAGGGGGCAATCACTTTTTCACACAGGGCCATGATGGTTTGGATTTTTTTTCACCTTTAATAATAAACACCTTCATTTACAAATTGCATTTTGTGTTTACTTGTGTTGTCCTTGACTATTGTTTAAATTGGTTTGATGTTCGGAAACACTTAAGTGTGACAAACATGCAAAGGAACAGGAAATGAGGAAGGGGGCAAACACTTTTTCACACCACTGTATATATATATATATATATATATATATATATATATATATATATATATATATATATATATATATATATATATATATATATATATAAAATATATATATATAATCAATATGCATTATATATATTACACACACACACACATATATATATAAAATGCATCTTGGAAGTATTAATAATAATACTAATAATATACTAATAATAGTAATATGATGATAATATATATATATATATATATATATATATATATATATATATATATATAAAATCATTTTAAATATATATTTATGGGCAATCTTTAAAAATGTAAAAAAAAAAAAAAAAAAGTAAAAGCAACAGTTTCTTTTTCATTTAGAATATAATACATTAGCAAATATTCTCATACATTTTTTTTTTTGCGCCCCCCCCCGCTATCTCCCTTAGCCCAGAAGCTCCTCAGCAGCTGAAAGGTTAATCTATAAATCCCTTTAAAATCGTGATTTCCTGGAGTGATTCTTAATTAAGACTAGCCCATGCTATCTCCAGTATCACCTCTTTAAAGATCATGGTTAAATAGCTTGCCATTGAAATCCTCTGTAATTAATTATTAACTGCGGAGGCCTTGTCTTGCTCTGACCCCTGCACCGCTAGGCGCATTTAGTCCTTGGCTTAAAGTAATTACATTTTTACTGCTAGATGCTAATCATCCCTGAATGGAAGGCTGGAATCGGTTGGGCCCCCTAATGTAAGACACCTTATCGTTTTCCAGAGACGGCCAATGTGGAAGGGGCCAGAGCAGGCGCCTTGAGTGGTAAGCGGGTGAAAAGTTTAAAACAAGTATTAAAATAAAATGTTAAAAAGAGTTTGTGCTAGTATTATATATCCAAATGTCTTATAATCACAATAATATATAATAAATAAAAGAAATAAAAGTAATAATGTATTAATATAATATACAGTGAGTGTGTGCATGAATGTATATATATATATATATATATATATACATACATATACACACATATATATATATATATATATATATATATATATATATATATATATATATATATATATATATATAATACACTCTATTACCAAAAGTATTGGGACACCTGCCTTTACACGCACATGAACTTTAATGGCATCCCAGTCTTAGTCCGTAGGGTTCAATATAGAGTTGGCCCACCCTTTGCAGCTCTGATGAGGACAGTAATGTAAGGTGGGACTATGATGGAAACTCTAATGTAAAAGGGTCTCCTATGTGACCATCATGTATATGGGGTGGGGGGGGGGGGCTTATTTATTCATAAAAAATGTTATGTTTTTTTTTCTGCGGCAAGCAAATTATGTAAAAAAATCAACAATGTATCCATATACTGAAAAATCTCTGAATCCTCTGAAATAGACTATAGATCTTATGACACTCCCGACGCGTTTCGTCTCTTTACATAACTGCTGCCGAATAGCGGTTGATCAGGGAAGTCTAACACACGGTAAACCATTGCTGAGCATTTCCATAGAATGCTGGCAGCAGCAGCTCTTTTTAATTGAGCTTTACTCCCCCATAACCGAAAACCGCCATCTGCGTTTGAATTAGCGCGTGATTGTTCGGAGGAGCTTTGAAGGCAGTATCCATTGCGACGCGTCTGAGGGATGAGTATTAATAGACAAATATCCGATTGTGAAGAAGAATTTAGGGGCCCGCGGAGCACCACCGTCACTTTAAACATCTCGCGTTTCAAGATCTAAAACGGCGCGTGATAATCAGCGCGGCTGCCAATCACGCCGTTTTTTTTTTTTCCCTTCTACTTTTTCTTTCAATAACCTTTTTTTTTTTTTTCTTTATTCCTGTGGAGATCACAGGCGCTCCCAGATCAGTCACCAAAAAAGACATGAGATTCCGAATCTTCTCTGTTTCCCCCTCTGAAGGTGGAGAAAGGCTTTTTGCTTTAATCTGTATGGTAATTATCTCGTTTTAACCCCCTGCAGCTGCGCAGGAAATTCCGCGGCCTTCTGCGTTTCGGCCGGCAGTGCGACTTGGCTTATTGGGAAGTGTTGGAGATAGAGGGGGGGAGGTGGGGTGGGGTGAGGGGGTTATGTAGGGAAGGGAGGGGGATGTTTAAAATAAAATCCTCAGATTTCTTATTCGCCTGTCAGTCTTCCTGTCACTGGGATGAACGTCAGCGCACGGCGGAGCGAGAAATAACGGATTAAGAGGTTAAGATCGGATTACGGGGTCACGGCGAAGAGAACAACATCATCGGATGGATGGAGCGGCCCGCCGATCGGAAAATTATGGAAGGAAAGGAATTTCATAGCCGGCCACTTGGCCTGTCTCAGGATCAGTCACAGCCAGGGAATTGGTATTTTCAGAAAGCGCCCCCCCCCCCCCCCCCCCCCCCCCCCACACACACACACACACTAATGGGAACCTTAAGTAGATGAAATTGAGTTTATTAAAGAGTTTCCTTTTTTCATCCTTGCATCTCGGTCCTGCTAATCTCCTGCAGCCTCTTTGCGGTCACTTCCCGTTGGCATGCACACCAGCAATGGCTGTAGAGGTCCCCACTGTGTGACGGTGACAACGCAGGAGACAGGTACAGGGTGTCGTCCCCTTACAACAGGAAGGACCTTCACACCGGAGATTATTGTAACCTCTTCCCAATGGAGAAACACACTGTGCTGTGCTGGGAGTGTGCTCACTGTGGATGGATGGATGGATGGATGGATGATTGATGGATGCAAGGGTATATTCATGGATGTAAAGAGGATAGAAAGAAAGATAGATTAATGGATGGATGGAAGGAGGGAGGAAATTAGAGAGGGATGGATGGATGGATGGATAAATGGATGGATGAATGGATGGATGGATGGAAATAAGTATAGAGGAATAGATGGATGCATGATGGATGGCTGGATACAAGGATAGATTTGTGAATGGATGGAAGGAGGGATATAGTGAGGGAAGGAGGGAGGAAAGGAGAGAGGGATGGATGAATGGGTGGATGGATGGATAGAAGAAGGGATAATGTGAGGGAAAGAGAGAGAGCAATAAATGGAAGGATAGGTGGGAAAATGAATGGATGGAAGGTTGGAGGGATGGATGGATGGAAGAACGTAGAGGGATAGACCGATGCATGGTGGATGGATGGATACAACGATCGATTCATGAATAGATGGAAGGAAGGAGGTTGGATACAAGGATAGATTCATGGATAGATGGATGGGCGATGGATGGATGGAAGGATAGATTCATGGATAGATGGATGGGCGATGGATGGATGGATGGAAGGATAGATTCATGGATAGATGGATGGGCGATGGATGGATGGATGGAAGGATAGATTCATGGATAGATGGAAGGAAGGAGGATGGATACAAGGATAGATTCATGGATAGATGGATGGATGGATGGAAGGATAGATTCATGGATAGATGGAAGGAAAGAGAGACGTAGTGAGGGAAGGAGGGAGCGATGGATGGATGGATGGATGGATGGATGGATGGATGGATGGATAAAAGGATAGATGGATAGGTGGATGCATAAATTGATGCAAGGATGGAGGGAGGGATGGATGGAAGAAATTATAGAGGATGAAAATGCATGGATGGATGGAGGATATATTCATGGATGGAAGGAGGATAAATGGAAAGATAGATTCATGAATAGATGGAAGGTAAGATGTGGTGAGGGAAGAAGGGAGGAAATGAGAGAGGGATGGATGGATGGAAGGATAGAGGGATAGATGCATGATGGATGGATGGATGGATGGATGGATGGATGCAGGGATGGATACAAAGACAGATTCATGGATGGAAGGAGGATGGATGGATGAATGCGTGGGTGGATATAAGAATATATTTATGGATGGAAGAATATATTCATGGATGGATGGATGGAAGGAGGGATGTACCGGGAGAAGGAAAGGGGGATGGATGGAAGTATAGAGGGATAGATGGATGCATGATGGATGGATGCAGGGATGGATACAAAGACAGATTCATGGATGGAAGGAGGATGGATGGATGAATGCGTGGGTGGATATAAGAATATATTTATGGATGGAAGGATATATTCATGGATGGATGGATGGAAGGAGGGATGTACCAGGGGAAGTAGAGAGGGATGGATGGAAGTATAGAGGGATAGATGGATGCATGTTGGATGGATGCAAAGATAGATAAATGAATAGATTCATGGATAGAAGGAGGATGGAAGGATAGATTAATATATAGATAAGTGAATGGATGGATGGATGAATGGATAGAAGGAAGGATGTAGTGAGGGATGGATGAATAGAGAAAGGGATAGATGGAAGAATGAATGAATGCAAGGACAACAGAAGGGATGAATAGATGGATGGAAGAAAGTATAGAGGGATAGACAGATGCACGATGGATGGATAGATGGATTGAAGCATAGATTAATGAATGCAAGGGTGATGGATGGATGGATGGATGGATGGATGGAAGGAGGGATGTAGTGAGGGAAGGATGGAGGAAAGGAGAGTGGGACGGATGGAAGGATAGATTCATGGATGGATGGGTGATGGATGGATGGAAGGATAAATTCATGGATGGATTAATGGAAGGAGGGATGTAGTGAGGGAAGGAGGGAGGAACAGAGAGAGGGCTGGATGGATGGATGGATGGAAGGATAGATTCATGGAAGGAGGAATGTAGTGAGGGAAGGAGGGAGGAAAGGAGAGAGGGATGGATGGATGGATGAAAGGATAGATTAATGGATGGATGGATGGAAGGAGGGATGTAGTGAGGGAAATAGGGAGGAAAGGAGAGAGGGATGGATGGATGGATGGAAGGATAGATTCATGGATGGAGGGAGGGATGTAGTGAGGGAAGGAGGGAGGAAAGGAGAGAGGGATGGATGGATGGATGGATGGGATGGAAGGATAGACTCATGGATGGATGAATGGAGGGAGGGATGTAGTGAGGGAAGGAGGGAGGAAAGGAGAGAGGGATGGATGGATGGAAGGATAGAGGGATGGGTGAATGGATGGATAGAGGGATCATGGACAGATGAATGGATGGCTGGAAGAAAGCAGAGGGATAGACGGAGGATGGACAGACATTGTGTTAGGATGTGTAAATTACAAGTTGAACAGAAGTGCAGCCCCTGTGTTGGGCAGGTAAGAAGGTTTATTTTGAGGTCCCTCCAGAATGTGTTTTCTTGCTCCATGTATGGTATTTGGTATTTGGTATTTGGTGCAGAAGTCACCGCCCCGGACCCTCCGGCTCTCACTATAGTACAATATGGCCCCTCAGTGTGGCAGGTGGCCTGCCAATCATTGTGGAGGGTCTCGGGTGCCCCCGGGTGATGCAGAGTTTAGGATGCGGAATGGCACAGTTTGTAGGAAATGATAATGTTTATGGAGGGATGGAATCACACAACCTGCAGGGCCTTGGAAAGCAATCCCCGGCGCCTCCAGCTGCAGCTTGGCAGCCAAGGATCGTCTTCAGTTTGGCATCTGCCAGGCTTGGTAATGCCCCCTTAGTGGCCATACCCCAGGGCAGCCTGCCCTCCTCCTGGCCATAAAACATTATGATGTATGTATGGCCTGAAAACACCCGCCAGCCTGGCGAGCCGCCATATGCCAGCCATAAATACAGCACATTCCCCGCAGCCAAGACCAACTTCCCTCTCCTCTCCTCGTTACTGACTGTGACCAAATCACTTCTACCACTGTACAGAGCAGAGACTCGCCCAACTACAAGTCCCAGCCATGCACAGAACAGAGACTCATCCAACTACAAGTCCCAGCCATGAACAGAGCAGAGACTCATCCAACTACAAGTCCCAGCCATGCACAGAACAGAGACTCACCCAACTACAAGTTCCAGCCATGCACAGAGCAGAGACTCACCTAACTACATGTCCCAGCCATGCACAGAGCAGAGACTCACCAAACTACAAGTTACAGCCATGCACAGAGCAGAGACTCACCTAACTACATGTCCCAGCCATGCACAGAGCAGAGACTCACCAAACTACAAGTCCCAGCCGTGCACAGAGCAGAGACTCACCCAACTACAAGTTCCAGCCATGCACAGTGCAGAGACTCATCCAACTACAAGTCCCAGCCATGCACAGAACAGAGACGCATCCAACTACAAGTCCCAGCCATGCACAGAACAGAGACTCACCCAACTACAAGTCCCAGCCATGCACATAGCAGAGACTCACCCAACTACAAGTCCCAGCCATGCACAGAGCCGAGACTCGCCCAACTACAAGTCCCAGCCATGCACAGTGCAGAGACTCACCCAACTACAAGTCCCAGCCATGCACAGTGCAGAGACTCACCCAACTACAAGTCCCAGCCATGCACAGTGCAGAGACTCACCCAACTACAAGTCCCAGCCATGAATAATGAAATGATAGAAATCCATTACATAAACAAACATTCTTCCAGAGATAAAGAAACTTGTGGTGGAATTCCACAATAGACATTTTGTAGACCTGAGTCTAGTAAGAGGTTTGGGAAGAAAAGTATAGAGGGGCCCCCTAAGTCAGTAACCAATGCTGTGGCTCCCATATGGAGTGATGTGGCCTTCAAGATCTGGACCTTCTCCATATTTCCTTCCTCCTGGAAGTCCCACCAAAATGTATGGTTGTCCCCCTCCCCCTCACTCCTCCTTTATGTGTTAATCGGGTCATGAGCGCCATGCCAAACAAACCATCACAAGGTTTGACAATTGTAACAAAATACGAGCGTTCTCCTCCAGCAGAGCCCCATCACCGCCATAACAGATGCCATGTAACAATGGAGGTTTGTAAAGTAGCGAGTGGCGCGTTGGCCTCTCCTACAGGACCATGGAGGAAAGCACTCAGATGGTAACCCATCAGAGACCCGTGATTGGGACTCTATGAAGAAATCAGAGGCTGTAAATCAGTAGAGGAGCTCATATTTCGTACAGCGTTCTTATTTTACAGATCGGCGGATACAGGAGGACAATGATACAATTCACAGGCTGGTAGGGCTCATTCAGCAGCCAATAAGGGTTAAGAGACAGAGAACGGGCCCTTGGCGTGGGAACCTCAGTGGAGTTTCGTGTAACCAGAGCCCGCTTCATTTGACCTACAGCTGACACAGCAACGCAGAGATAGGAACGTCGAGCGGCGCGGTCTCTGGAGAGGGTCAGCGTATCAGGATTCTTGTTTGACTGAGAACTCGCCACTAATGTGGGATCCATCATAATTACCACCAGACAGCTTTGCTTGTTCTGTTACACGCCCGCCACAAAATGTATCCACAGTTTTTCTACTTTAAAGAGAACCAGTCACAATGCATTTTATGCATGAACTCTTAGCCCTTGTACACACGGTCGGAGATTCCGACAACCAAATCACGATTGTGTCCGAAACTGTTGTATACACACGGTCGGACAAAGTTGTCGGAAAATCCGACGTGATGACGTTATTTCATTACGATGAGACTACGTTCAGGCTAGTAGCCAATAGCTTTGGTGTAGGAATTTGATCTGAGTATGCGTGGCACTTTGTCCGATCGGAATTCCCTACACACGATCGGAGTATGTCCAATCGGACCATTTTGTCGGAAAATATTTCCGGCAAGTTGGAAAAGTTGGTCCGACGGATATTCCGACGGAAACAGTCCGATGTAGACCACACACAGTCGGAATATCCGACAAAACGCTCCGATAGGACACATTCCGACGGAATCTCCAACCGTGTGTACAAGGGCTTAGATTAGACTAGATTCAATTAGGATAATTTAATTTAGATTAGGATAAGGCAACCTAACTTTCGAAATACCTGCATTAGCTTTTCTCAACCTTTTTTATCCCAGAAGAACCCTAGAAATAATTGTGAGGTTTCAGGGAACCCTTGCAAAACCAATTCATTGGTGATCAGTGGGAAGAATGTTCCTTACATTGGTAATCAGTGGGAAGAATGTTCCTTACATTGGTGATCAGTGAGAAGAATGTTCCTTACATTGATGATCAGTGGGAAGAATGTTCCTTACATTGGTGATCAGTGAGAAGAATGTTCCTTACATTGGTGATCAGTGAGAAGAATGTTCCTTACATTGATGATCAGTGGGAAGAATGTTCCTTACATTGGTGATCAGTGAGAAGAATGTTCCTTACATTGGTGATCAGTGGGAAGAATGTTCCTTACATTGGTGATCAGTGAGAAGAATGTTCCTTACATTGGTGATCAGTGAGAAGAATGTTCCTTACATTGATGATCAGTGGGAAGAATGTTCCTTACATTGGTGATCAGTGAGAAGAATGTTCCTTACATTGATGATCAGTGAGAAGAATGTTCCTTACATTGGTGATCAGTGAGAAGAATGTTCCTTACATTGGTGATCAGTGAGAAGAATGTTCCTTACATTGATGATCAGTGAGAAGAATGTTCCTTACATTGGTGATCAGTGGGAAGAATGTTCCTTATATTGGTGATCAGTGGGAAGAATGTTCCTTACATTGGTGATCAGTGGGAAGAATGCTCCTTACATTGGTGATCAGTGGGAAGAATGCTCCTTACATTGGTGATCAGTGAGAAGAATGTTCCTTACATTGGTGATCAGTGAGAAGAATGTTCCTTACATTGGTGATCAGTGGGAAGAATGTTCCTTACATTGGTGATCAGTGAGAAGAATGTTCCTTACATTGGTGATCAGTGAGAAGAATGTTCCTTACATTGATGATCAGTGAGAAGAATGTTCCTTACATTGATGATCAGTGAGAAGAATGCTCCTTACATTGGTGATCAGTGGGAAGAATGTTCCTTACATTGGTGATCAGTGAGAAGAATGTTCCTTACATTGGTGATTAGTGGGAAGAATGCTCCTTACATTGGTGATCAGTGAGAAGAATGTTCCTTACATTGGTGATCAGTGGGAAGAATGCTCCTTACATTGGTGGTCAGTGGGAAGAATGCTCCTTACATTGGTGGAAAGAATGATACCTCCAAATCTCCAAATAACGAAAAATTTGTCCGAATTTCAATTCGTAACAAAATGAATCACACATGTCTAGTCAATCAGCCATGGTTCAAGCAACCCCTGCAACCTCTGAAGGAACCTCAGAATTCCATGGAACCCTAGGTAAGAATGCCAGACCTACACAATATGGTCTTGTGGGTGCCATTACAATTATCTATATGGCCGAAGGTCTGTGAACGCCCCTACAACTTATAGAGTTCGGGAGCTTGCATTGAAGATTGCTGCTAAAGTGTACAAGGCCATATTAGACAATTGTCCATTTCTAACCCGGTGGTAACAGTTTTGGTGAAGGCCCTTTTCTGTTTCAGCATGACCTGGCTCTTGTTCAAAAAGCCACCTTCATAAGGACATTGGTGTTTAGGGGCTTGAATTGCCCATGATTCCAACCTCACTGAACACCTTTGGGATAAATTGGAACCGTGTTTGTGAGACAGGCCTTCTAGACCAACATCAGTACCTGATCTCATGTTCTTTTGGTACACATTTCAACAGTCATAAACCATGAAGAGAGGCGTGGCTGAAACCAGGGAACCCAATGAATGTCCTTTTGGTGGCTAGGTTTTAGTGCACTTCCAAAGGAGAGGGTAACTCTAATGAAGACATTTGTCCATTTCAAACCTTGTGGTAACAGTTTGGTGAAGGCCCTTATCTGTCTCCACATGACTTGACTCTTGTTAAAAAAAGTCACCTCCATAAAGACATGGTTTGATGGGTTTGGTTTTGAGGGACTTAAGTTGCCCCTGACCTCAACCACAAAGAGGGGCAAATCCATAATAATGGCCATGGTTGTTTAATGAGATGTCCAACAAGCTCATATTGGTGTGATGGTCAGGCGTCCTCAGTGAGGGTGCAGAGAGGTGGGGCTAGAACCAGGGAACCCAATGAATGTCCTTTCGGAGCCTCGGTTTTAGGGTACTTCCAAAGATAAGGGTAAACACTAACAAAGACAATGTTCCATTTCCAACCATGGGGTAACAATTTGATGAAGGCCATTTTCTGTTTCAGGATGAAAACCAGGGAACCCAATGAATGTCCTTTTGGTGGATAGGTTTTAGCGCACTTCCAAAGGAGAGGGTAACTCTAATGAAGACATTTGTCCATTTCAAACCTTGTGCTAACAGTTTGGTGAAGGCCCTTATCTGTCTCCACATGACTTAACTCTTGTTAAAAAAAAGTCACCTCCATAAAGACATGGTTTGATGGGTATGGTTTTGAGGGACTTAAGTTGCCCCTGACCTCAACCACAAAGAGGGGCAAATCCATAATAATGGTCATGGTTGTTTAATGAGATGTCCAACAAGCTCATATTGGTGTGATGGTTAGGCGTCCTCACTGAGGGTGCAGAGAGGTGGGGCTAGAACCAGGCAGGGAACCCAATGAATGTCCTTTGGGAGTGTCACGTGCCTGGTGGAAGGAGCCCGGAATGCAGGGAGCGGCCTCTCGTAAGTCTCTGGCTCGAGATTCCCTGGAAGTGGGGACAGGGATTCAAGAGTTCAGAGGGCACAAGTGCCGAGCTGGTGAAGAGTAGAACTGGATCTGGAGCTGACGGCAGACAACGGCAGGCACAGGTGGTCAATCTGGAACAGCTGGCAGGTAGGCAGCAGACAGCAGCAGGCACAGGTGGTCAATCTGGAACAGCTGGCAGGTAGGCAGCAGACAGCAGCAGGCACAGGTGGTCAATCTGGAACAGCTGGTAGGTAGGCAGCAGCTAGCAGCAGGCACAGGTGGTCAATCTGGAACAGCTGGCAGGTAGGCAGCAGACAGCAGCAGGCAAAGGTGGTCGGACTGGAACAGCTGGTAGGTAGGCAGCAGCTGGCAGCGGGTACAGAGGGTCAGACCGGAACAGCTGGCAGAAGAAGCGAGGTCAAGGTACAAGCCGGGTCGGTAACAGGCGGGCAGCAACGGTACACAGGAGAAGGCAGAAGCGTGGTCAAACAGTCCGAGGGTCAAAGGCTGGCAGCAAGCAGGCGTCGTCAAGAACAGGCTGGGTAGCAAGGAACAGGAACAATCAGGTAAGCAGGAGACAGAGTAACCGGAACGCTGTAGACTGGACAGCACCGGGACACAGTAACAGGTTCCTTAAGTAGCCCTTTGGGCGCCAAGAACGGTCGCACGGCGTGCCTGTGCGCGCCCGTGTGAAACCGTGCGCCCGTTCGTGCCCTCGCGCACCCGCGTGCGCTCGTTCGCAACATCGCGCACCCGCGTGCGCCTGTTCATTCCTAGGCGCACCCGCGTGCGTCCGTTCGCGCCAACGCGCGCCCATGAATACCTATTAACTCTCAGCGAGGGGATTACGTGGGCAGGCCTTCCATGAGTCACTGGATTCCGGGAACGACCATGACAGGGAGCCTCGGTTTTAGGGTACTTACAAAGACAAGGGTAAACACTAACAAAGACAATGTTCCATTTCCAACCGTGTGTTAACAATTTGATGAAGGCCATTTTCCGTTTCAGGATGAAAACCAGGGAACCCAAAGAATGTCCTTTTGGTGGATAGGTTTTAGCGCACTTCCAAAGGAGAGGATAACTCTAATGAAGACATTTGTCCATTTCAAACCTTGTGCTAACAGTTTGGTGAAGGCCCTTATCTATCTCCGCATGACTTGACTCTTGTTCAAAAAGTCATCTCCATAAGGACATGCTTTCAAAGGTTTAGTGTTGGGGGCATTGAGTTACCCCTGACCTCAACCACAAAGATGTGCAAATCCATATTTGGCCATGGTTTATGAATGAGATGTCCAACAAGCTTTTATAGGTGTGATTGTCAGGTGTCCTCACTGACTGGTGAAGATAGGTGAGGCTGGAACCAGGGAACCCAATAAATGCCCTTTTTTGAGGTTTGGTTTTAGGGCACTTCCAAAGGAAGAGGGTAACTCTAAGGAAGTCAACAGGGCAGACAGCAGATATGCTAATTACAGTAGAGGTGATGTCTACCAATCTTCAGCTTGCCTTCCCGTGTCCCCAAAGTCTCAGGAATCCCAGGGATAAAATATATTTCTTCTCCCAACCTCCCATATGGTAGCTTTTGTGATATTCCACATACGGGGAAGCTCGGCGAGCTCTTGCTGTCCTCAAAACTCATTTGTTGAATAAAAGATACCGAGTCTCGAAGCCATTTACATCAGGAAAACCTTTTCTGCCAATTACTCACATGTGGCTGCTCTGCCCTCCGATGCATTTCATTGCGGGCGAAGCGTGATTTCTTTAAGTACGGGCCCTGTGCTAATGGCGTACAGGAAACCGAGCAGCTGTAGATTGGTGATCAATTATTAAAATCATACTTAATTGTTTTCAGAAGAGAACAGGCTGTAACCCCTTCACTCCCAGAAACGTGGGCAATTATACCGGCGCAAAATAGAGGTGGGGGGAAAAGAGATTACAGAATTACATTTCCATGTCAGGACAAGCATTGCTATAGTTCTATATGTCAGCTGTCTAGAATCTTCTTATTGTAACGTTTATTTTTCTTTCTGTATTGTACATGTCAAATAAATTGGCCACATATTTCATTATTGAAAAACATTGTATTCTGTTTGCTACATTGTATTGACACAAAAGCCTGCAGATGGCATTCCCAGATACACTATATTACCAAAAGTATTGGGACGCCTGTCTTTACACGCACAGGAACTTTAATGGCATCCCAGTCTTAGTCCGTAGGGTTCAATATTGAGTTGGCCCACCCTTTGCAGCTATAACAGCTTCAACTCTTCTGGGAAGGCCGTCCACAAGGTTTAGTAGTGTGTCTATGGGAATTTGTAAGGCATTTGTGAGGTGAGGCACTGATGTTGGACGAGAAGTCCTGGCTTGCAGTCTCCCCTCTAATTCACCCCAAAGGCGTATATAGGGTTGAGGTCAGGATTCTGTGCAGGCCAGTCAAGTTCCTCCACCCCACACTCACTCATCCATGTCTTTCTGGACCTTGCTTTGTGCACTTTATTATTATCATTGTTATTTATTATTATTAATTCATTATGTTTCATTTGTTTAGATGTGGTCAGGACTCTGTGCAGGGCAAACTCGCTCATCCATGTCTTTATGGACCTTGCTTTGTGCACTGGTGCGCAGTCATGTTGGAACTGGAAGGGGTCATCCCCAAACTGTTCCCACAAAGTTGGGTGTATGAAATTGTCCAAAATGTCTTGGTATGCTGACGTCTTAAGTGTTCACTTCACTGGAACTAAGGGGCCAAACCCAACCACTGAAAGACAACCCCCCACACCATAATCCCCCCTCCACCAAATGATTTGGACCAGTGCACAAAGCAAGGTCCATAAAGACATGGATGAGCGAGTTTGGGGTGAAAGAACCTGACTGGCCTGCACAGAGTGCTGACCTCAACCCGAAAGAACATCTTTGGGATGAATTAGAGTGCAGACTGCGAGCCAGGCCTTCTCGTCCACATCATTGCCTGACCTCAAAAATGCCCTTCTGGAAGAATGGTCAAACATTCCCATAGACACACTCCTAAACCTTGTGGACGGCCTTCCCAGAAGAGTTGAAGCTGTTATAGCTGCAAAGGGAGGCCAACTCAATATGGAACCCTATGGACCAAGACTGGGATGCCATTAATTCATGTGTGTGTAAAGGCAGGTGTCCCAATACTTCTGGTAATATAGTGTGTGTCAGTATTCTCGGTGATGTCAGCGGTCTCTAGTGAATGGATAGGCTGTACTCTCAGTGATGTCACTGGTCTCTAGTGAATGGATAGGCTGTACTCTCAGTGATGTCACTGGTCTCTAGTGAATGGATAGGCTGCATTCTCAGTGAAGTCACCCGTCTCTAGTGAATGAATAGGCTGAATTCTCAGTGATGTCATTGGTCTCTAGTGAATGGATAGGCTGCATTCTCAGTGATGTCACTAGTCTCTAGTGAATGGATAGGCTGCATTCTCAGTGATGGCACCGGTCTCAAGTGAACGGATAGGCTGTAATCTCAGTGATGTCATTGGTCTCTAGTGATTGGATAGGCTGCATTCTAAGTGATGTCACCGGTCTCTAGTGAATGGATAGGCTGCATTCTCAGTGATGTCATCGGTCTCTAGTGAATGGATAGGCTGAATTCTTAGTGATGTCACCGGTCTCTAGTGAATGGATAGGCTGCATTCTCAGTGATGTCACCAGTCTCTAGTGAATGGATAGGCTGTACTCTCAGTGATGTCACCGGTCCCTAGTGAATGTATAGGCTGCATTCTCAGTGATGTCACCGATCTCTAGTGATTGGATAGGCTGCATTCTCAGTGATGACATTGGTCTCTAGTGAATGGATAGGCTGCATTCTCAGTGATGTCACCGGTCTCTAGTGATTGGATAGGTTGCATTCTCAGTGATGTCACCGGTCTCTAGTGAATGGATAGGCTGCATTCTCAGTGATGTCACCGGTCTCTAGTGATTGGATAGGTTGCATTCTCAGTGATGTCACCGGTCTCTAGTGAATGGATAGGCTACATTCTCAGTGATGTCACCGGTCTCTAGTGAATGGATAGGCTACATTCTCAGTGATGTCACCGGTCTCTAGTGAATGGATAGGCTACATTCTCAGTGATGTTATCGGTCTCTAGTGAATGGATAGGCTGAATTCTTAGTGATGTCACCGGTCTCTAGTGAATGGATAGGCTGCATTCTCAGTGATGTCACCAGTCTCTAGTGAATGGATAGGCTGTACTCTCAGTGATGTCACCGGTCCCTAGTGAATGTATAGGCTGCATTCTCAGTGATGTCACTGGTCTCTAGTGAATGGATAGGCTGCATTCTCAGTGATGTCACCGGTCTCTAGTGATTGGATAGGCTGCATTCTCAGTGATGACATTGGTCTCTAGTGAATGGATAGGCTGCATTCACAGTGATGTCATTGATTCCTTGTACTCTTGAAGTGAGCTCTGCAATATTCCTCATGTAACACGCCAGTGCTATCACAGTGTAGGTAATAGAAGGTAGGTAGCTTAGCTCGGAGGACATGGAAGAAGTAGTTATCTGAACTTGTCTCTTTAATTCCTCTGCTCTCATTTAGTCACAGCTATGCTCCAGGGGATCGGTCAGACAATGCATTATATTATATAATCAGTTGCATTTAAGCTGGTGTATTAAACCTCTTTCTAAATCCATAAAGCCAGCTCCACATCACAGCAATAATAATATTATTAATAACCACGGCAAACTCCAAAGTGCTGCAAATTTTAAACTACTGTTTTCAGGAGGATTTTCAGCATCATGCAGAGTTCAAATATTCCTCTGAAGACTTCAAAATAGATCTGAGACATCATGGAGTAATTACGGCTCGTGACAACGATCGGCTCAGACGTTCTGCGGCTGGTTCACAAACAAAGAGGACTTAGCCGCAGGAGTTTGGGAGGCACTGGCCTAGCTCATCTCCGTCCCATCGACGGCCAAGGCATTTTCGCATTCAGATCTTCGATTAAAGGAGAACCCCGCTAGGCGCTATTAACATGGAAACTGTCAACATAACATTGCATTGATTTCTTTTAGGAAGAACAATGGCCCTTTCATCGACAGGAGACCTGCTTTTGTGGTATCCAACATTCGTAACTGTGACTCGCGTATGCAGTCATTCTCATTTTTGCACCTTTTTGAGGTCATTCATCCTCATTAATATACCATAGCGCAGTAGGCTAACATGTTGGAAACTAACCCTGTAAGTCAGATGTTAACTTTCAGCTGGTTCAGTTTTGGTCAGTACACTTCATGAACAGATAAATGTCTTTATGACCCTTGAGGAACACGTACAGTGAGCTAAAGGGTTTTTACGTATTTGTCTTCTTGTTTTCCTAAAATGAGAAATATTGACCCATTTTATTTAGAAGTTTTTTTTTGTTTTTTTTTACTAGTTTCTTTAAAGTTCAAAAAAAAGAAAAATTGTTACAGAGAACATCTATATACACTCACCTCCATTTTATTAGGTCCACCTTGCTAGTACTGGGTTGGACCCCCTTTTGCCTCCATCCTTGGTGGCATAGATTCAACAAGGTGTTGGAAACGTTCCTCAAAGATTTTGGTCCATAGTGACATGATAGCATCACGCAGTTGCTGCAGATTTGTCGGGTGCACATCCATGATGCCAATCTCCTGTGCTCTTTTGGATTGAGATCTGGTGAGTGTGGAGGCCGTTGGAGTACAGTGACCTCATCGTCCAGTGGTGAGATCTGGTGAGTGTGGAGGACATTGGAGTACAGTGACCTCCTTGTCCAGTGGTGAGATCTGGTGAGTGTGGAGGACATTGGAGTACAGTGACCTCATTGTCCAGTGGTGAGATCTGGTGAGTGTGGAGGACGTTGGAGTACAGTGACCTCATTGTCCAGTGGAGAGATCTGGTGAGTGTGGAGGACATTGGAGTACAGTGACCTCATTGTCCAGTGGTGAGATCTGGTGAGTGTAGAGAACATTGGAGTACAGTGACCTCATTGTCCAGTGGTGAGATCTGGTGAGTGTGGAGGCCATTGGAGGAAAGTGACCTCCTTATCCAGTGGTGAGATGATTGGAGCTTCGTGATATGGTGCATTATCCTGCTGGAAGGAGCCATCAGAAGATGGGGACACTGTAGTCATAAAGGGATGGACATGGTCAACAACAATACTCAGGTAGGCCATGGGGTTTAAACAATGTTTTGTTGGTACTAAGGGGCCCAAAGTGTGGCAAGAAAATAACCCCCACACCATTACACCACCACCACCACCAGCCTGAAACAAGGCAGGATGGATCCATGCTTTCATGTTGTTTATGCCAAATTCTGACCCGACCATCTGAATGTCGCAGCTGAAATCGAGACTCATCAGACCAGGCAACGTTTTTTCTAATCTTCTATTGTCAAATTTTGTTGATCCTGTGCGAATTACAGCCTCAGTTTCCTGTTCTTAGCTGGCAGGAGTGGCATCCGGTGTGGTCTTCTACTGCTGTAGACTTCGGGTTCGATGCGTTGTGCATTCAGAGATGGTGTTCTGCATACCTTGGTTGTAACGAGTGGTTATTTGAGTTACTGTTGATTTTCTATCATCTGGAACTAGTCCCATTCTCCTCTGATCTCTGACATCAACAAGGCATTTTCCTCCACACAACTACCGCTCACTGGATATTTTCTCTTTTTCAGACCATTCTCTGTAATCTCCGAGGGATGGTTGTGTGTGAAAATCCCAGTAGATCAGCAGTTTTTGAAATATTCAGACCAGCCCATCTGGCACCAACAACCATGCCACGTTCAAAGTCATCTAAATCTCCTTTCTTCCCCTTTATGATGCTCATTTTGAAATTCAGAAAGTCATC
Source organism: Lithobates pipiens (assembly GCF_037356315.1). Lineage (NCBI taxonomy): Eukaryota > Metazoa > Chordata > Amphibia > Anura > Ranidae > Lithobates > Lithobates pipiens. Next base: position 28,358,830 of record NW_027507748.1, on the reverse strand, counting down.
TTCACCACTTCTAGATGCCTAAATGCTGCCATGTGAGTTGCTGCCATGTGATTGGCAGATCAGCTATTTGTGTTATCAAGCAATTGAACAGGTGTACCTAACAAAGTGGCCGGTGAATGTATGTACAAATGATGCTAGGCTGTCTGAGTAAGCCCAGCACTAGTCATCTCTGAAATACAGAACAGGCCGTTTTATTTGCTTGCCCGCGTTGCGAAGATGAGAGTTGTGTCCCTCCCGTGTGAGTCAGTCTGTAGCATGCGATCTGATTTAATGGTTCAAGAAAGGTTGACTGCACTCCAAGGTATAAAGCAGTGATGATTACTTTATTGAAGATAAAAATCCATCAAGATACATCATAAGACATCAGGAGACCTCTATGCGGGCATGGCAAGATTAGCGCGTTTCACAAATCAAAATTCGCTTAGCCATAATCTCATAATGCAATCTGATCTCCCTACCCTTCGTTTCTGTTTTAGAGCAGCAACTGTTACTTAAGTCTATTTGGTAGAAATTTTCCATGCATGGGGCTTCATTCTCACTTTGCGATCCTACACACGATTCCAAATTGCGTGGCGATCCCTGTACAACTCACAAAGCATGATTGGGTGCCATTATCCTTTAATGCAGTGGTCTCCAAACTGTGGCCCACTGCCGCATGTGGCCCTTTTGCTTTCCTTTATCTGGCCCTTGGGGCACTATTCCACTAGCTGACACCAATGATAGGGCACCATTCCCCCTACTGACCCCATCAATGGGGTACTATTGCTCCCATTAAAACCAATGAGGGGGTACTGATGCCAGGGCATTTTTTACTCCGACTGGCCATAATCTGGCCCCCCTGAACGCTACTTTCACACTGGGACCGTGCCAGTTTACACTATAGGATTGTAAAAGACCTGGGACAACTTTGGGTGCCCCAATCAGAGTAATATTGATGTTAATGTAGTGTCCTGAATGAATGAATAATTTGTATAGCGCACAATGCGAACTGAATCGCCTCAAGGCGCTGTCCTGTGATGAACATTGGGTGTGGCCAAATTGTGTTACTAATGAAAAAGCTTAAGGAGTGTAGTTAAATCAAACAAGGTCAGTCTGTCCCCCAGTACAGCCCCCCCAGGTCAGTCTGTCCCCCAGTACATTCCCCCCAGGTCTGTCCTCCAGTATAATCCCTCCTTAGTCAGTCTATCTCCCAGTATAACCCCTCAGATGCCTCTGTCTCCAAGTATAGCCACCCAGGTCAGCTTGTCCCCCAGTATAATCCCCCCAGGTCAGTCTGTCCCCCAGTATAATCCCCCCAGGCCAGACTGTACCCCAGTATAATCCCCCAGGCCAATCTGTACCCCAGTAATATCCCCCCAGGCCAATCTGTAGCCCAGTAATATCTCCCCAGGCCAAACTGTACCCCAATATAATCCCCCCAGGTCAGTCTGTCCCCCAGTATAATCCCCCAGGTCAGTCTGTCCCCCAGTATAATCCCCCCAGGCCAGACTGTACCCCAATATAATCCCCCAGGCCAGTCTGTCCCCCAGTATAATCCCCCAGGTCAGTCTGTACCCCAGTATAATCCCCCCAGGCCAGTCTGTCCCCCAGTATAATCCCCCAGGTCAGTCTGTACCCCAGTATAATCCCCCCAGGCCAGTCGGTACCCCAGTATAATCCCCCCAGGCCAGTATGTACCCCAGTAATATCCCCCCAGGCCAAACTGTACCCCAGTATAATCCCCCCGGTCAGTCTGTCCCCCAGTATAATCCCCCCAGGTCAGTCTGTCCCCCAGTATAATCCCCCCAGGCCAGACTGTACCCCAATATAATCCCCCCAGGCCAGTCTGTACCCCAGTATAATCCCCCCAGGTCAGTCTGTACCCCAGTATAATCCCCCAGGCCAGTCTGTACCCCAGTATAATCCCCCCAGCCAGTCTGTACCCCAGTATAATCCCCCGGCCAGTCGGTACCCCAGTATAATCCCCCCAGCCAGTCTGTACCCCAGTATAATCCCCCCAGGCCAGTCTGTACCCCAGTATAATCCCTCCAGGTCAGTCTGTCCCCCAGTATAATCCCCCCAGGCCAGTCTTTACCCCATTATAATCCCCCCAGGTCAGACTTTCTGACGGAAAATGCGCGATCGGATTGTGTTGTCGGAATTTCCGATCGTGTGTGGGCTCCATCTGACTTTTTCCGTCTGAATTTCTGACACACAAAGCTTGAGAGCTGGATCTAAAATTTCTAAAACAAAATCCGATCGTTTGAATTCCAATCGTGTGTAGACAATTCCAACGCACAAAGTGCCACGTTTGCTCAGAATAAATTAGGAGACGAAAGCTATTGGCTACTGGCCTCTTTATAGTGCCGTGGTACGTGATGTACGTCATCTTGTTCTGAACGATCGGATTTTCCGACAACTTTGTGCGACCGTGCGTATGCAACACAAGTTTGGGCCAAAATCCATTGGAAAAAATCAGACGGATTTTGTCGCCGTAAATGTCCGACCATGTGTACAGGGCATTAAAAGTATAAATAAATAACAGTGCTGAAAAATAACTAGAAAAAAAAAAACCACACACATTCCCTTTTAGTATTTACAGTGTGGCATTTTCCCTATTTTTGACCCGTCGCCGTCCTGTCTTTTGTTGTCACATTGTAGCGGGAGAAGTGTATGCACTTGATATTTATTAAGTTCAGCAGCTGCTATAGTCCTGTCCCACGTTCTCCTCTCGGTGCCCTTCGTAGTCTGCAAAGAAATCAATGAATCATTCCTTGACTGTCTCCGCTGTAGGTCACAACAAGCTGCAGACACTTAAACATCTTTTCGCCGTCCCGTGTTTTTCGTCTTTTGTGGTCCCTATATGAGCGTTTCGCGTGCCCCCCGCCGTCTGCAAGCAAAGCTTTTTGTTTACTTGCAAAGTTCTTTTACCATCTGCTCAAACAAAGAAAATTCATCCACAGCTGTCTGCGGGTGGCAGAACGGACTTTACTGTAGTTTTTTTAGTGCATTTGAGGGCATGAAGGCCAACTTGTCATGGGCCTTGGTTTTACTGTTTAAAGTCGGGTTCCCGGGAAAACATGGCTGAACAACTGCTTAACCTGTCAACATTTTTTTTATTTGGCTCCACACACGCACCAGACAGCCCGCCAGTTCCTGGCCATGCTCACTCCACTGCAGTTCAGAAAGGTTCTGGTTCTGCCGCTACTTTGTGATTGGACAATAAAGGAGCTCTAGTATTTGGATGAAGTCTTTTGCTCTCCTGTGTTAGAATGTTCTTGTAGTATAAGCCCTGACCCTCCTTCTCCTAGTTTGCCTTGAAGGACACTACATAGGGTTTAGGTATTTATACTAGCTGTATGTATAATGATTCTCTTGTTGGGTACATCATTGGATTAAAAGGTGAGTCAACCCTAACGATGAACTTATCTTATTTGGTTCCTCTTGGTCTGTTAAATATACCAGTGAAAATGTTTTGGTATATCTGTTCAAAAAGTGGAATGAAGCAGCAGAGCAGTATTTTCCATTTTAAACCACTGATCAGTACTTTAAGACTGTGGGGGGTGGAGCTGGTATTTGCTTCTAACCACTTCTTTCTCCACCCATCCATGTCACCACATCATTCAAGACTGTGAGGTGTGTAGCTATTCTCTGTTTCTGACCACTTCTTTCCCCACCTGTTCATGTCTCATTACATCATCCAGAACTATGGGGGGAGTGAAGCTGATCTCAGCTCATGACTACGGCTTTCTCTACCCATCCATGTCATTACGTCATTCAAAACTGTGGGGAATGTAGCCTGTTTCCGCTTCTGACCACTCCTTTTCCTGACCATTCATGTCATTACAGCATTCAAGACTATGGGAGGTGGAGCTAGTCACTGCTTTTAATCATTCCTTTCCCTACCCGTTCTTTTCATTGCATCATTCAAGACTATGGGAGAGATGGAACCAGTCTCTGCTAATGACCACTCCTTTGCCCATCCATCCATGCCTTACATCATCCAAGACTGTAGAGTTTGGAGATGTTCTCTGCTCATGACTAACCCTTCCTTCGCCTATCCATGCCATTACATCATCTAAGACTGTGGGGGATGGAGCCAGTCTCCGCTCATGACTACCCCTTCCTTTGCCTATCCATGCCATCACATTATCTAAGACTGTGGGGCTTGAAGGGTTAGAGCTAGTCTCTGCTCATAAAAACTACTGCCCTTGACAATAGCAAACTTTTGCCTATCCATGCTATAACATTTTCCAAGACTATGGGGGCTGGAGCTAAGCACTGCTTCTGATCACTTCTTTCCCCACCAATTCCTTTCATTACATCTTTCAAGACTATAGGGGAGCTGGTGTCTGCTTATGACTACTTTTTTCTTCGCTTATCCATGCCATTTACACCATCCAAGACTGGGGGGTTGGGGGTCTAGCTGGTCCCTGTTCATGACTTCTCCTTTCTCCAACCATCCATATCAAGAAATCATCCAAAACTGCAGGGGGTGGAGCTGGTCCCTGTTAATGACTTCTCCTTTCTCCACCCATCCATGTCATTACGTCGTCCAAAACTGTGGGGTATGTAGCATGTTTCTACTTCTGACCACCCCTTTCCTTTTCCATCCATGTTAATACATCATTCAAGACTGTGGGGGTTCAAGCTCGTGTCTGCTCATGACTACTCATTTCTTTGCCTAGCTATGCCATTTACATCATCCAAGACTGTGGGGGGTGGAGCTGGTCCCTGTTCATGACTTCTCCTTTTTCCAACCATCCATGTCATGACATCATCCAAAACTGTGGGAGATGTAGCATGTTTCTGTTTCCGACCACTCCTTTCCCTGCCTATCCATGTCATTACATCATCCAATATTATAGGGGGTGGAGCTAATCACTGATTCTGATCACTCCTTTTCTTGCCCATCCATTTTATTACATCATTCAAGACTATGGGGGGGGGGGGGGAACAGTTGGAGCTGGTTTCTGCTCATGACTACTCCTTCATTTACTCATCTATGCTATTGCATCATCCAAGAGTGTGGGGGGTGGGGCTGTTCTGTGCTGATGACCACTCATTTCCCTGCTCAACTATGTTGTTACATTATTCAAGAATGTAGGAGTTGGTGATGTTCTCTGCTCATGACTACTCCTTCCTCTGCCCATCCATGTGATTACATCATCCAAGATTGTGGGATTTTGGAACCGGTCTCTGCTCATGGCCACTCCTTTACTCACCCAACCATGCCATTTATGATCTAAGACTATGGGGGGATGGGGCTGGTCTCTACTTTTGGACTCTCTTTTCTCCACCCAGCCATGTCATCACATCATCTGAGACTATAGAGCAACCATTCTCAACCAGGGTTCAATGGAACCCTAAGGTTCCTTCAGAGGTTGCTAGGAGTTCCTTCAGCTGCAACCGAATGACTTCCTATCTGATGGTTCCTGCATTGTTTTGGGTCCAAAGCCCCTTAGCAGTGCAAGTGGCGCTACAATGGTTATCTTTTTTTAGGCTTCCTGTGAGGGTGGCATTTTGATCATCACTATAAGGGGCATTCTTTCCACTTACCCCTGATGAATTCATTTTAGCAGGGTTTCCCTTTGTTTCAAGGGTTCCTTTTGGGGTAAAGGGTTTGGGAAAGGCTTCTATAAGGGATGGAGCCAGTGTCTGCTTGTTTCCCTGCCAATCTACATACAATCTTTAAAGGAATGGATGTTCTAATAAGATGGGAATGTGCATGTGGTGCAAGGGGCAATTTAGGAAATGACTTGAGGTGCCATACAGGCTCTGCCTACTGCCCTTGACAATAGCAAAGCACATTTACACTTTAGATGATGTCACTAGTACTTTTAGTCTTGTATATTTCAACGTCAATTTACTGAATTGACTATGGTTGGGTAGACGGAGGATTGACGTTTTGGAAGGTGAATCACAAAGTTTACCTTTAAATGTTGCAGTTGTGAGCAACCTGTTACTTTATCTGGTTCTCAAAGCAAAAACAGTCTCAGACAGGAAGTACGTTGGGTGAAGAATTGATATTCATACCTTTACCTGTGCCATGGTATGTGTGTTGAATCCTGTAACTTGTCAATTGTAATTTGTATTTTAAACATTTATGATCTCAAACACATTACAATTCTGTTTTATAGTTCCCGATATTCTAGTTGAATCACTTTTTATTACCACCGTTGTTATAAAAGATTTAAAATATTTTCCAGGCCCATTTTGCTACTGCTCTGGTTGTCACACGGGATACATTGTAGCCGTACCGCCGAGGCTCATAATATGACTGTACTTGGTTTACTCCTTAATGGCCACCCTGCTTAGAGTTGCACCATAATCTACTAACATGCAGTATCTGCTTTACCTTTCTTTTTTTAAATGCTTTTTTCCTTTAATTATAATTGGTGTTCCTGCCAATAAAATACTTCCTGTTATAAATGTGTCACATAAGTCCAAGAATACCAATGTTTCAGGGCCTCACAGGACCCCTTCTCAAGATGACATAATGGCCATGCAGGGTCCTTTCCTTAAGGCAACATAATGGCCCCCCAGGTTTCCTTCATCAAAATGACATAATGGCCTTGCATGGTCCCTTCCTCAAGACAACATGGTGGCCTCCCAGGGTTCTTTACTCAAGGTAACATAGTTCTTGGGTTACTTCTTCAAGATGAACATAGTGGACTCCCAGGGTCCCTTCCTCAAGACAACATAGTGGCCTCCCAGGGTCCCTTCCTCAAGATAACATGGTGGCCTCCCAGCATTCCCCTTCCTTAGGGTAAGATAGTGGTCTTCTAGGGACACTTCCTCAAGGTGACATAGTGGCCTCCCAGGGCCCTCTACTCAAGCCAACATAGTGGCTTTGCAGGCTCCTTTCCTTAAGACAACACAATAGCCTTGCATGCTCCCTTTCTCAAGGTGATATAGTGGCCTTCCAGGGGTCCTTCCTCAAGACAATACAGTGGTCTCACAGGCTCCCTTCCTTACAATGACATACTGGCCTCCCAGGGTTCCTTCCTCAAAGCAACATAGTAGCTTAGCAGGCTCCTTTCCTGAAGGCAACATAGTGGCTTTGCAGGCTTTCTTCCTCAAGGTGCTATATTTTCCTTCCAGGGTCCCTTCCTCAAGGCAATATAGGGGTCTTGCAGGCTCTCTTCCTTACGGTGACATAGTGGACTCCCAGGGTCCTTTCCTCAAGGCAACATTGTGGCTTTTCAAGCTCCCTTTCTCAAGGCAAAATAATAGCCTCATATGTTACCTTCCTTAACGTGACATAGTGGCCTTGCAAGGCCCCTCGAGACAACATAGTGCCCCTCAAGGTCCCTTCCTCAAGAAAACCTAGTGCCCTCTAAGGTCCTTTTCTCAAGGTGACATAGTGGCCTCACAATGGCCAGTTCCTCAAGTTGACAAAAGGGGTCTCCCAGGGTCACTTTCTCCAGGTGTCATTGGAACACAGGCCACTATGGTATTTTGAGGAAGGGATCCTGCAAGGCTCTGAAATATCAGTATTCTTGGACTTACATGACACTATTCTTCACATTAAAACGTGGTATGCATTTTATTGGCGGTGTTGGTGACTGCCAATGTTTTTGGCATGTTGCCATCTGTTGCCATCACTACGAGTACCCACAGTCAAGTACTGTTAGGAGTGTAGCTTCAAACCTTGGACTTTGCTGTCCTTTCCACAAAAGTCAGGTCCTCCTTTCATTTCACCTCATCCGTTTTCATAGAAATCCCCTTCGGGCTTTCTGTTTATGGTAACAATATACCAGCAAAATGAGAAAAAAAAATCATGAAAAAATCATGAGGAAGAAGCCGGGTCTGATGAATTCCTCACAGCGGAGCCGCGGCCTTTCCTACGTTACCTCAGAAAATTGAACATCTATCACCGGTGGTCAGAAGGGGCTGTCAAGCACAGCTGTGCAGTCTTGGAGAACGTGGCGAGCGGGGCCTGCATCCCGTGTTTTATAGGGCTCCACATGAAGGTGAAGGAAAGGGCGATATTTCTACCCGGGAGAAGGTTGATGAGTTAGGAGATGAAGTACAAATCCTGAAGCCGCTATCCTATTTCTCTAGCACTCGCAACGCAACCGTAACTGCCTCCGTGTTCGCCGCCGGAGCGGCACGCCATTCTCCGGCCACGCGACATCCGTGAATTATATTGATATAAGCGCTGCCAGGGCCTCCGCCACATCCCGTAGCTCTATATTCGGAAATATTTCCGTATTAATATATACAGGAGGCTGCGGGAAGTTTAATATGGCTGACTGAAATTTATCTTGGCTTTTGGCGCCTCTGCACCGACGTAGGTTTGTCTGCAGTACATTTAATGGCTTTTAAGCTGTAGAACGCTTACATAAACTAAAAGGGGTTTCATAAAAACGGATGAATCTGAGCCCTCTTGAAGGGCTTCCCATGTTCAGTACTCTGTTTGCATTAATGCAACTGAAATTTATTCAATTATTAGTCACGGAGAAGAAACAGACACCCGGTTATGGCCGTTTGTAATTGGATCAGTGGACGATCCTTGCCGGCCAGCTGCTGGGGTAGAAACAATAGGATTTGTTCCCCTATGGGATCAGCAAAAATGCCAGCTTTTCATGCCTAAAGTGGACCTTTCAATAGCTTTCCAGGTGGAAGGGAAGAAAATTGCTCAATCCCCCCAACAACACAGCGTTGATGGAGAAAGGGGCTGTTGTTACAAATCACGGGCCCCAATACAAGCCTACTTGACAGGGTCCCCTTCCCCCGCAAAGATTAATGAATTGAAAGCACTCTGAAACTTCCCAGCTCATTCACAAACTGAATCATAGTAAATCATACTCAACATGAATAATAATAAACACAGTCTACTGCTTCAGGGATGAATGGACACAGGAGTGATTGGTACCGATCGCTCACTGTGTTCATTCAGGAAAGGAAGGGGCCAACAAATTATATATTTACTGGCCCTTTCCCCCACTCTCTATCCTGAAGTATCCCCGTGTGTGCCCATAGCACCTGCCCCAGAGTTTTCAAGGTATGCAAAACACCCCCTCCTGTGTCCTCACTCCCCGGATGGAATGGACCCTTCAAGGTGCGCAACACACCCCCTCCCGTGTCACCACTTCCCAGATGGAATGGACCCTTATACACACATTGTTACATAGTTAGTAAGGTTGAATAAAGACACCATTCCAACCTGAGCGAGTGTCTACAATTGTCCCTATCCCTGTACATTGCACACTCATATCGGTCCCTACCCTCAAGGAGCCCACAATCCAAGGTCCCCATTCATATACTAGGGCCAGTTTTGGACAGAAGCCAATTAACCTACCTGCATGTCTTTGGAGTGTGGGAGGAAACCGGAGTACCCGGAGGAAACCCACGCAGGCACAGGGAGAACATGCAAACTCCAGGCAGGTAGAGTCGTGGTTGGGATTCAAGCCAGCGACCCTTTTTACTGCTAGGCAAGAGTGCTAACCACTACACCACTGTGCGGCCCTAAACAACTGGACTTTTCGAATGGACTTGGTCCGGCGGACAATCCGACAGACTTTGCAGCTGAGGTCCGCCGGACTTTCAAATGACACGGACTTGGCCACACACACAATCACTCCAAAAGTCTGATGGATTCGAACGTGATGACGTAGAATAAGGAAGTTCATAGCCAGTAGCCAATAGCTGCCCTAGCGTCGGTTTTAGTCCATCGGACTAGCACACAGACGACAGATTTTTCGTCCGGACTCGAGTCCGTCGGAAAGATTTGAAGCCAGTTTCATTTCTAGGTTCGCAGGACTTTTGGGAAGAAAAAGTCCGCTGGAGCCCACACACGATGGAATTGTCTGACGGATTCCAGTCCGCCGGACCAAGTCCCTCGAAAAGTCTGTTCGAGTGTACGCGGGCATTAGCTTTTCAGTCTAGGGGTCACTTCACTATAGTCCCCTCCTTTTATTTTGTTTTTGGGTACTAATTTCTTGGATGAGTATTTGAAACATGTGAGATCTGCCTGGTGAATTGCCTGGTGAATTGATGTAAAGCTGCCATCCCTGGCCACCATAAGCTCTATTTGTGGTATAAAGAGGACGTTGATTTTGTTTGGGTGCAATTACATAGTTAGTAAGGTTGAATAAAGACACCAGTCCATCCAGTTCAACCTGAGTGAGTGTCTACAATTGTCTATATCCCTGTATATTGCACACTCACATCAGTCCCTACCCCCAAGGAGCCCACAATCCAAGGTCCCCATTCATATACTAGGGACAATTTTGGAGAGAAGACAATTAACCTACCTGCATGTCTTTAGATTGTGGGAGGAAACCAGAGTACCCGGAGGAAACCCACACAGGCACAGGGAGAACATGCAAACTCCAGGCAGGTAGTGTTGTGGTTGGGATTCGAACCAGTGACCCTTCCTACTGCAAGGCAACAGTGCTACTTACTACACCACTGTGCCACCCAGTGGTGTAGTGTCAGTTAAAGCGACACAGTGGCGAATCATAAAAAATGGCCCGGTCATTCACCAGCCAAATCTTCCGGGGCTGAAGTGGTTAAACTGGTGAGCAGGGTGTTAGGACACCAACTCCCAAGATACAATTCTTCCTGCGGTAGTTCAGACTCTGACAAATGGAGAGAGAGCCCACATAGTGTAGTACGTCTTCATTTATTCGGTGAAAGCTTTGCTTTCAATGTTCCATAGTAAAAACGAAAAATGTAACATCAAAGGAAAGTTCGCTGGTACCAGGAAGCAGCTAGGTGGCGCTTTTCGCTCCTCCTACAGGGCGTTATCAGAAAAAAGGGACGAAACACGTCAGTGCAGATTCCCGGGACACCCCGGTGACATTATGTGTGATGAGCGGTGGAACCTAGACGAGGTTGTGGGAGAACCTAGCTGCTTCCTGGAACGAACGGACTATACTTTGATGTTACATCCTTTAGTTTTTTTTTTTACTATGGAAACATTGTAAGCAAGACTTTTACTGAATAAATCAAGACGTACTACACTATGTTGTCTCTCCCTTTTGTCCGAGTTTGAACTAAACATCTCAAAACACCCTCTGCTCACCAGTTTAAGCCTATTTGACCCACACGCAGTACTGCCTGAGGGGTCCATCTGATCTGGTGAGTCTGACCACTTAGGAGAGTGGAGTCACCTGTGTGGTCATAGAACGTTACAGCACTTTGGACATTGTGAACAAAGCAGCACCTGTGAAGAAACTTTTCATTTGGAACTTTCATTTACGTACTGGCTATGTGCTTGTTCAAGTTTTTCTACCTTTTTTGTCTGGTCATCCTTATTGCCTATGTTATTGATGCGCAGCACTAGCTCTTTTATTGGTTTTTGTATTTGGGTTTGTTTTGCGTTGTGGTATATATACTTTTTTCACTTTTTTTGATGTTTGTTATAAACAGCAGCAACGGGCTAAACACTAGCTGATATTATGTGCAGCACGGGTGATTTACTATTTTACAGAAGTTGCTCATTGCTCAAGGAACCCCAAGCAACTTCAAGAGGAACCCTAGGGTTCCACGGAATCCCTGATTGGGAAAGATTGTTCTAGAGCAGGGGGTCTCAAACTGGCGCGCCTCCAGCTGTTGCGAAACTACAAGTCCCATGAGACATTGCAAGGCTGACAGTTACAAGCAGGACTCCCACAGGCAGAGGCATGATGGGACTTGTAGTTTTGCAACAGCTGGAGAGTCGCCAGTTTGAGACCCCTGGTCTAGAGGGATCCCGCAGGTGTGGTATGAACATAGTTATATGTATATATTAATGGTCGAAGCTGGAAAAAAGCTAAACTACGCTAAAATATCCACACCTGGAATTCTAATGCTCCGTACACACAATTGGAAATACCGCCAGCAAAAGTCCGATGAGAGCTTTTGGTCGGAAAATGCGACCGTGTGTACGCTCCATCCGACTTTTGCTGGAGAAATTTCGGTCAGCAAAAGATGGAGAGCAGATTCTCAATTTTTCGGTCGGAAAAAGTTCAGATCGGCAATTCCGATCGTCTGTACAAACTCCGACGCGCAAAATTCCTACGCATGCTCGGAAACAATTTGGCGCATGCTCGGAAGCATTGAATTTTCTCGGCTCGTCGTAGTGTTGTACGTCACCGCGTTCTTGGCGGTTGAAAGTTTTTTTTTGTGTGACCGTGTGTATGCAAGCCAAGCTTGAGCGGAATTCCGTCGGAAAAACCATCAGAGCTTTTTTCCGACCAAAATTCCGATCGTGTGTATGGGGCATTATTCAAACAATTACATAAAGTAATGTTTGGACACAGAAGTTTTAGCAAGATGTTTTTCAAGGCAAACATCTAACAGGTTGTGCTGAGACTTGTAGTCCCCCGCAAAGCCTTGGGAACAATCTTGGTTGCCCAGCTGGATACATAAAGGATCTTCATCCTCCACGGCGAGCTCGTTTATCACTGCGTCGCTCTCTCGCTAATCCCAAATCTAATCCCAAACAATTTGTGGCTGAATGTTATCCTGAAAACACAGGATGATTTGAGGTGCGTTACCTCGCGGGATTAGGGAAGGGGAATTAGTTTAAGGCAACAAAGAGGATTTCTCCGCCTTGCCTGATGTAGCCGAAACGAGGAGGACTAAATGGCGGACTTTTTTTTGGGTGCTGCAGCAGTTTGAAGGGAGCCGCTCAGGAAGCTAGAAATTTCTACAACAAAAAAATGTTGCTTATTTAAACAAACAAACAAAAAACTGCACTGATTGTAAATTAACCAATTAGGAAAGCATTCCACTTTCTTTATTTTAGAAAATGTTAAGGGAGAGAGACAGTTATCCTGCCTGGGATCCGATAAGCCGAAGGTCTCCGAACTGTGGCTTGGGGACAGGATGCGGCCCTTTTCCTGCCTATATCCGGACCTTGTGGCACTACTCCCAGTGACACCAAGAAGACCCCTTTCACACCACACCGCCCATAGCGTGGGCGATAAGCGTTTTACCGCCGGATTTGCGGCGCATTTCGGCCGCTAGCGGGCGCTTTTACCCCCCGCTAGAGGCCGAGAAAGGGTTAAAACCACCGGCAATACACCGCAATGGCGGCGTTTTGCCGGCGGTATTAGAGCGCTGCCCCATTGATTTCAATGGGGAGCAGCGGTGGAGGAGCGGTAAATACACCACTCCTTCACCACTCCAAAGAAGCTGCTGGCAGGACTTTTTCCTGACGTCCTGCCAGTGCACCGCTGTAGTGTGAAAGCCCAGAGGGCTTTCACACTACATACAATGGTGCAGCTTCTTTAGGGCGGATTGCAGGCGCTATTTCTAACGCTATAGCGCCTGAAAAATGCCCTGGTGTGAAAGGGGTCAAAGGGGACATAATTCCTCCCACTGATACCAATGATGGGACACTATTCCCCCCCACTGATACCAGCAATGGGACACTATTTCTCTCACTCATACCAACAATGGGACACAATTCCTCTCACTAACACCAATGATGGGGCACAGTTCCTCCCACTGATACCAAAGATGGGGCACTGCCACTTCCCCTGATACCAACGATAGGTCTCTATTCTATCTTACCAATACCAATGGTAGGTCATTGTTTATTCCCATCAATGCCAGGGTGTTTTCCACTCACACAGACAGACTGCCCCCACCACCCCCACAGTCTGAAAAACTGTAAACTGATCCTTTGTTTAGAATGATTGGAGACCCATGAAGTCATTACCATGCGGTGCGGTGTGAACCAGCCTTAATGGCTCACCCCGTTTGTGGCCACACATGGAATGGCACCCTAATGCCCCTAGCCGGTGGCTGTGCAATGCAGCACAATGGACGTCCGTAGGGTGCTCTGTCTGAAAACGGTGCATGCACCATTTTTTTTAGCAGCACACCACAACACACGTCTGTCGGCGAGTGCATTGGGGGTGCCCTTTGAAATAAGCGTTCACATATTACTGCAAGCTTTCTAAACCAAGGTTCCATGGAACCCTAGGGTTCCTCCAGGGGATGCTAGGGGTTCCTTGAGCAATGACAATTTCTGCCTCTCAAATAAGTTTCCACTGGCACTGTTGATCTTTTTAGCTAATTATAAGGGGGGAATTCCTCCTAATGACCACATGTGTAAGGGGCATTCTTCCCACTGACCATCGCACTAATGTATCATGAGTTGTAGATATAGTCATTTTTATCAGGGGTTCCTCGAGACCGGAAAGTTATTTCAAGGGTTCCTTTGTGTTGAAAAGGTTGAGAAAGACTGTATTACTGCAATGCCGTCGTATGAATGGGGCCTTCACCTAGACTTCACCGAGACTTTTCTCTACTTTTTTCCCTCTGCGTACAGTAATGGCGGACTTCTTCTCTGCAGGCTCGTGCCACATTGTCCCAGCGTAATGTAAAAGGAAAGCCTGGTACAAGGGTTAATTCTCATTCCGCTCCCCGCGCAGCCTTTCAGTGTCATCCAGTTATGGACGCCTGTGAATTTATGAGAGCGTCAAAGATCTAGGTCAATCTGAAATTCCTCTCTAGTCATTAAGAATCAACTGCAGGGGAAGACAGGATTATATTCCTTGGCATTTGCATTCGATATTAGCGGTTAATTTCTTTTATCACGTCCGGCGCTCCAAGGAGAGATGGAATCTGCAATCTTTCTCTTTTTTTTTTCTTTTTTTATGTATATTTATTCCTGAAATGAATATTTCTTTATCCCTCGAAAAAAAAAAAAAAAAAAAAAAAGTAGAATGAGGTGACCTCGAAAAAAGACCTTCATTTAACCGGCTTGGTTTTTTTTCTCGCCGGTTTAAGCACTTTTTCTGCACTTGAAGAAAGATTGACACTATTCAAGGCACCACTCTATCTCTTCTGAGCCTTGGCTGAAAGGCGGGTGCCATTTCTGAATAGAATTTCCGATCTTCTTTACTCCGAAAGAAGAAGATAAGAATTTATGGTCTGAATGGAGATTTTGGGAACGCTAATCTCTTTTGCATAATGTGATAATGAAGGATAGGGATGAGCCAAATGGAAAGTTTTATAATAATATCCGTGGAAATTTGTCACCAATTTGGCTAATTGCAATGTAGTCAATGGGGAAAGTGAAATTAAAATAGGAAATTTTGTATAAATATTTACAGTAATTTTCTTGCCCGCTTGTTGGCCGGGCCTTTTTGTGACATAGAATTTTGCGCTAGAAACTTACTTAGAACCCCCAAACCTTATATATATTTTCAGGAGAGATCCTAGAGAATGAAATGGCGGTTGTTTACATTTTTTGCGTCACACGTTTCTTGCGCAGCGTTTTTTCAAACGAAATTTTTGGGGAAAAAAATTCACATAAATAAATAAAATAAAAACACACACACACACATATATATATATATATATGTATATATGTATATATATATATATATATATATATGTATATATATAATTTATATATATATATACACACACACACACACACACACACACACACACACACACACACACACACACACATATATATATATATATATATATATATATATATATATATATATATATATATATATACCCCAATTTCTTATTTTTCTTTACATATGAAAGATGATGTTATGCCGAGTAAATAGATATATAACATGTCTTGCTTTAAAATTGTGTGCGCTTGTGGAATGGCGTCAAAATACGGTATTTAAAAATCGCACACAATTTTAAAGCAAGGCATTAAAATGTTATGTTATGTAATTATAATGTTATGTTATCTAATGTTATGTTATGTAATGTTACAAGGTTATATATCTATTTACTCTGCATAACATTATCTTTCATATTAGAAAAAAAAAATTGGGGTATATATTGTATTATTTTTTTTTTTTCTTTATTAATGTGAATTTTTTTTCCCCAAAAATTGCATAGGCGACGCTTTAAAAAGTTTGACATGTTTCCGGTTTAGAGTTACAGAGGAGGTCCAGTGCTAGAATTATTGTGCTTGGCTGCTCAGACGTTTGTAACAATATCTCACAGGTGTGGTGCAAACACTCTTTACATATGTGGATGTGACCTAGGCATGCCTTTACCACTGCGCATGAGCGCGCAGGGTCTGGACCCTCTAAATTTATTTATTTTTTTAATTATATTTTTTACATTTTTGCACTGTCCATTTAAAAAATAAAATATATCACTTTTATAGTTATGCTAGGAATGTAAACATCCCTTGCGATAACAATACAGCATGACAGCACCTCTTGATGGAGAGATCTGGGGTCTAAAAGACCCCAAATCTCTCCTCTACCCTTAAAAGCAAAAAGATCCCCCCCAAAAAAATTGATCTTTGGCTTTAAAAAAATAAATGGTCTTATTTAATTGGGACTGGAACCAGAAGTGATGTCATGACGTCGCTTAGGTCCTCCTAGGCCATAGAGATGAGCGGGGGCCATCTTGCTTGCACTCATCTCTGTGCCCAGCTGCTGCCAGGGCCAGATCGGTTCCCAGAGATGCCTATTGGCCAGATAAGCCCCGTCACTTCTAAAAGTGATCCAGCGGTGAATGTGTCACTTAGACCACTTTTGTTTGAAAGGCCGGTGCCCGAGGGCAGAAATGATACCAGGTAATGCCATTTAAATGCGGCCATAACTCTGGTATTTAACGTCAAAGCCATAATGTCCACTCAATGTATGAACAAACTCTTGTTTAATGTGTTCTACTTAAACTCTTCCACCTCCAGTGCTCCACTAACACCCATTGTGCTCTTGCCCGTTATATCTGACCCGCATACACTGTAAGGTCAATAGCAGCATAAGTTTCCTCTAAATAGACTCTCACTCCTCGGCCAGTTTTGCTACAATTTCTCCAAGTCGCAGCATCTAAAAAACAAAAACAAAGACACTCATGGTTCTTTGGTGTTCAGCTTCAGCTCGCTATATCAAATACAGCGGTTCTGGGGTTTTCGCTGCATGTGATGACGACATCCAATAGCCCCCACCTCTATGCGTTTCATCACTGGGACACGTGACTTCCTCAGGGGAATACCAGGTGAGAAGACAAGAGTTTATTCATACATTGAGTGGAGGTCTTAAATGAGCACAAGGACAAAGCACATAGGACTATCACACTTGGACTTTTGCTTAAGGCGGCCATAGACTGTTCAAATTTTGGCCAGTTCAGCAGGGACTGGTTGAGATTTTAACCAAGTATGGGCAGGCTGATTGTACCCAAGTTGATTGATCGATCAACGTGGGTACAACCAGCCTGTCAGATTTTTCATGCAATTATTGCAAGAACATTTAGCCCCACTGTGAGGATAGGAGTTCTTTTGAAAAATGGGCCAGAGAAGACTGAGGAAATGCTTCCCGCACAAAAATTATGTATCATCTTGGTCTAGGCAAGAATCACTGGCCTATATTTTTATTGATAAAAGGTGGAGCTTTTCTGAAAAACGATACCCTCACTATCTATTTTGAGAAGCCAGGAATGAACTTGCGCAGGCTTGTTAAGTTGCTGCCCAATTGAATGAATGGCACTGTGAATTCCGGTGGTGAAATAACGACACGCCCAAATGTCACCAACCCAAAATGTCAGTTTTGGAAGCACATGGGCTGGAAAGGGTTAAAGAAGTACCGGCTTTACGAAAAGCAACCTGAAATTGGGTCACCCCTGCCTGAAAATTGGTTTGACCTCCAGCGCTCCTATTTACCGTGGGTGCAATGTGGGGGTCATCATCCACCTGGAGCTGCAGATAAGGAGAGCAACCGGGGGAGGGGGGGGGAACTGGAACGCTAAGTGGTGCTTTCTGGCGCCGATAGACTAAGGAGGGGGAGATGGCACGTAATCAATGTGTGAAGAATGGCTAATTCCTGCTAATGCCTGCTAATGTTCTCATAATGGTCTTTCGACACATTGCAGCTAATTACCGCCGTGGCAATTTGGCATCCATCCGGCAGAGATGTCGGCCGGTGCCTTTTGTAAAGAGGAGACGCCATTGTCTTCGGAGCCTCCCCGGTGGCACCTATGTCGCAGCTTCCACTCTCAGATCCCATTTTGTGCCTCCGCCACGCTTAAAAACAGAGACTTCCGCACCCTTGTTGGCGAGGCTCAGAGACCTCCGAGATTGCCTCGCTTGCCCACGCTTGCCATTTGCAGTAAGCGATTCCCAGGCGGACGCTACGACTGCTTGTGCCACCTAACGCACAAAAGGTGCTCAGATTATAATATCTAACTACTGGCTCCTTTCTCTTTTTCTTTCCTTATTTTGTTGCGCGCTGCGCCGCTGTGTTAACGAGATCTTAATTTAGGCTTTTATCGCGTCACCATCCTCGAGGAGCCCGCGGCGTACGCGGCTTTCAGGTGCAGTAAAGTAAAAAACATAGCGAGTGGCTTTGTGAGTGGAGCGATTTTGGGATGCACAATTACCGAAGAAGAAGAAGGGACTACTGTGATAATACGTTTCCAGCAGCCGTAATGGATTGCGACGGAAAGGGTGAGCTCCACCCAGGACTGAAATTTCAGTTCTGTGCCGTGCCGGTGAGATGAGGTCAACTTTTAGGGATGCTCGAGGCAACCTATTCCTCGCTGAGTCTTCTTCGGGTTTGTTTTGGCACCGATTAAAGCAAATAATGATGTCAGGCTCCTTTTGATGAATGACGCGTCCACCATGTAAAATCAACACAGAGATCGGAAGTCCAGCTGTGAGAGAGTGACATCTTCATACAGCCTTGGGGGAGTGGGGGAGGTACAAGGCAAATCAATGAAGCAATGCCAGGACAAGGTCCCCTAATGCCCAGGGCGAAGTTGCGAAGATGCCAAACGGCACCCTCCCCCCCTCCAAATGTGGCATTATGTGCCAAAAAAAAAATCCTCTCCCTCCCCCCCCCAAAAAAATTTGAACACTAATCTTCACACTTAGCAGGCCATACATGGGTTCGAATTTCGAAAAAGAATTTTCTTTCGAAAATCTTATCTAAGAATTTTCGTTCATATTTCGCTCCATTAGTGGAGCTGCAGAAACAGACGATTTTTTAAAATTTTAATAATCGGACATGAAGGAATTTTTTTTAAAAACGAACGATTTTCGAATCCATGGATGGGAGAATCGTGCGAGAAATGTAATCGAAAAAGAAATGCGCATGTGCAAGGAAAGAAAATTCCCGGAAAGAAAAAGAAGATTCCCAGCCACGAAAATTATTTTCTGTAGCAACATGAGGTGAAACTGAAGGCTTGGTTGGCCGAATTTTCGAAATCAATGGTGGCGCCATCGGATCACAAAGCGCACACATTTTCTGATTTTCAAAAGAAAATTCTTTCGAAATTTGACCGTATATGGCCAGCCTTTCCCCCAAAGCATAAATTCCCATTGCAAGCCAAAATTTTCCCCATACACAAATCCCCCCCCCTAGTACAAATCCCCCCTCCTAGCTAAAATGTTCTCCCTCCCCCAAATCCCCCCTCCCAGCTGAAATTATCTCCCTTCCCAAACCCCCCTCCTAAACTCTTTAAATTTCCCTCTAAGCATACACTCCCTCATCTCCCTCTCCCAGCACAAATTCCCCCCCCCCCCCAAATGCCCTCTCCTATCACTAATTCCCCCCCAACCTCCAATTTCTCCCCAGCACAAATCCCCCTAATCATCCCTACTAGCACAAGTCTCCCCCTCAAAATCCCCCTTCCTAACACAAATCCAACCTCCTAGTACAAATCCCCCCCCTCTCTAAATGACCCCTTCTAACACAATCTCCCAAATGCCCACTGCGCCCAGAGCAGCTTCCCCCCCTACCCGCCCCTTGCCCTGGCCCTGCACAGAAAGCTCACCACTGGAAAGCTATACCAAACTAACAGTGATTCAAGTTACCTTCAGATTTGGGTGGAGTTGCCATTTTTTTTATGAAGGATCTCCAGACTTCCCTTCAGTCTTCCGCAGTTGTACCCGCTTCCCCTCTAGTACTGACATTTTTTACTCTGATTTCAGTGTACACTGCGAGCATCTCGCCATGTGCATTAGAAGCTGCAGCAGGTCAAAATGAGCCCACCTCAATTCTTGAAGGGCGTCCAACATTATCTAGGCCAGGGTTTTTTTCAACCAAGTGTTCCATGGAACCATAGGGTTCCTCCAGAGGTTGCTAGGGGCTCTTTGAGCAATGAGCAATGTATGCCTCCCAGATATGTAGCCACTAACACTTTTTTAGTTATCTATAAAGGGGAAATTCTTCCCAATGACCATGAGTGTAAGGAGCATTCTTCCCACTGACCACCACACTAATGTATCATGAGTTGTAAATGTAGTAATATTTAGCAAGGGTTCCCTGAGACTGGAAAGTTATTCCAAGGATTCTCCTGCATTGACAAGCTTGAGAAAAGATAATCTTGGCCTTTCCTCCCCAGCCTGGTTGTCCCTGAACCAACTCCTTTCATTTAATTCATTCATGGAATCTCAGTGTCACATCTGGGCACTGCCTAAGGCAGTCTGCATGCAAATGTGCATATAGATTGCCCGTTCCTCCAGACACCCACCCACCAAGGCCAGGGCCGTTTTTAAGGCAGGGCAAAAGGGGTAGCTGCCCTGGGCCCTGTCATTGTTTTGGGGCCCAAAGCAGATACCTTATACTTGCCAACTATCCTGGTTTAAATTCCCTCGCCCCTTGAGGTTTTAGTCCTGTGCTGTGTCCTAATATCTCAGTGCAAAGTGCTGCTGCTAATGCTGTCCAGCTCTGCCCTATTGTTGTGTACAGATGACTCACCTGCAGACCCTGTGTTTACATGTAAATAGCGACGGCATTCATATGTAAATAGCGGCGACCGATGGCATTCATATGTATATCATGCCCCCCTGAGGTCATATCCACAGTAATCTCTAGTAACCAATCAACAAGCAGAAATCATGTGCTATAACCTCTAGCAACTGACCAGTGAGCTGTAATGTGTTCTGTAACCTCTAGCAACCAGTCAGTCAGCAGTAATGATACACTAACCTCTGGCAACCAATCGCAATAGCTGACCGATCTGATTCAGTAAACTGCTTTTGAGTCTAGCTGCTATTTATTGTATGTCTCAGAGTAGCTGAAGAGGCAAACTGCATGGGGAGGGGGGGGGGGCAAGAAAAGATTTGCCCAGGGTCCATTCAATATTAAAGACGGCCTTGACCAAGGCATAACCCCTCACAAGAGCCAACCCACTGATTGCAAGAGACCTGAGGGATCTTGAGAGGAGTGCCAAGGCAGGGTGCTGTGATGCCTTATAGCAGGGATATGCAATTAGTGGACCTCCAGCTGTTGCCAAACTACAAGTCCCATCATGCCTCTGCCTCTGGGTGTCATGCCTGTGGCTGTCAGAGTCTTGCTATGCCTCATGGGACTTGTAGTTCTGAAACAGCTGGGAGGTCCGCTAATTGCATATCCCTGCCTTATAGGAAGCTATGTACAGCAACCTGCAGGCCCCCTCCCTGTAGCCATGATCCACCTGAAGTACATAGAGAAGTACAGAGATCCATTGATGACATCACTAGGTCATAAAATAAGATATGTGATGAAAATGGAAAGGTTTTTCTTTAAGAATCTGAAAAATATAAGCAGATTAAAATTCAACTTCAAAGTTCTCGTGATGTATTCCTGTGTTGATTGTCTAAGCATCCTTTCTACTCTACTACATTCCCTATGATCTCCGCAGGCTTCCACCGCTTCTCCTGTTTTGAACAATTTTCGCCTCCAGCCCAGCCTCCGCTTTCTCATTCATCGCGCTGTACATTCTCCTTCTAGGAGACGATCAGAGAGTAGACCTCAGTGTGTAATGTACTTGAACAACCGGCTTCTCATTGCAGGAAGCCATTGTAATGGTGGCGGTGTCAGGGCTAGGTCAAGGCACAGTCAACATGCAACAATAGAGATGTAGGCTGGAGCACTCTTCTTCTTTTTTTTTTTTTTGGTGCTGAGATATTGGAACAGTTAGATCTTGGAGTGAGAATGGGGACTTTAGGGGTTAAAAAGTTATTAAATTCTCAGTTTTGTGTCTGTTGACCCTGTCTTTTAAGTATCTGAAGTTCAGTGGAGGCATCTTAGCACCTCTGGTCTACGCCTCAATTCAATATGGCTTATCGGTTTTTATAAAGATGTGCATCCTAAAGTTTACATACTTAGAAGGTTGAATAAAGACACCAGCCCATCCAGTTCAACCTGAGTGAGTGTGGGTGTGTGTCCACAATTGCCCCTGTACATTGTGTCTCATTTATTTAAGGTCTCCACACATACAACGCACGCTCACATTGGTCTCTACCCTCAAGGAGCCCTCAATCCAAGGTCCCCAACTCACATCCATATACTAGGGCCAATTCTGGACAGAAGCCAATTAACCTCCCAGCATGTCTTTGGAATGTGGGAGGAAACCGGGGTACCCGGAGGAAACTCACACAGGCCCAGGGAGAACATGCAAACTCCAGGCAGGTAGTGTGGTTGGGATCCCAACCAGTGACCCTTTTTACTGCTAGGCGAGAGTGCTACCTACTACACCACTGTGCCACCCTACAGTTTAGTATACGCAAGCATTTAGCATTTAGCTTCAGAAATCCTGAGGAACATTATTATTTGCCCAGCCGTGCCATAGTACAAGATGGGATGAGAGAGGTTTACTCTATAATACATACACAATACTGCATATGGCCAACCACGCCTACCTACATGACCAAAAGTCATCACTGCATGTGGCCAACCCTCAAAATAATTGAGTTTATGTGTTTCCGATGAAGGCTACTGTTGGTTTTACAGCATACAACATCATTGTGGACAGGTGTGCCCTTCCAACCTTGTGGTAACACTGCATAGCTCCCAACTGTCCCGGATTTGGAGGGACTGTCCCTGATTTGGTTCCTCTGTCCCTCTTTCCTCCTCATTTGTCCCTCATTTTGGTCTGATCTATATACTTGTATATAAAATGCACTTTCTAAAAGTGTTTCCCAGTGCTAAACCTTTCATCCAAATTCTAAATTGCTGCATTTGTACATTTTAAAAGCCAATATAAAGGAATAGTAGTGGTAAAAAAAAAAGCCCTTGTGGATTAAATTAACTTTTTTTTTTTTGGTTAATTCTCCTTTAAAGGGGGTGTGGTAGGAGGCGTGTCTTATGACTACATAAAGAAATAGTAGTGGTAAAAAAAAAAGCCCTTGTGGATTTAATTAACTTTTTTGGTTAATTCTCCTTTAAGGGGGGTGTGGTAGGGGGCGTGTCTTATGACTACATAAAGAAGTAGTAGTGGTAAAAAAAAAAGCCCTTGTGGATTTAATTAACTTTTTTTGGGGGTTAATTCTCCTTTAAGGGGGGTGTGGTAGGGGGCGTGTCTTATGACTACATAAAGAAATAGTAGTGGTTAAAAAAAAAGCCCTTGTGGATTTAATTAACTTTTTTTTAGGGTTAATTCTCCTTTAAGGGGGGTGTGGTAGGGGGCGTGTCTTATGACTACATAAAGAAATAGTAGTGGTAAAAAAAAAAAACCCTTGTGGATTTAAATAACTTTTTTTTTTTTTGGTTAATTCTCTTTTAAGGGGGTGTGGTAGGTGGCATAGATTGCTGGCACTTATGTACTGGTGGGCACTGATTGGTGGGCACTGGCAGGCAGTACTGGTGGGCACATATGAGGCGGCTTCGCCTCTTCCTCTCCGGGACCGATGTCCCTTCAATAGGGTTGCCACCTTTTTTTTACATCAAACCCGAACACTTTAGTGGCGCACGGCAATTTTTTTTTTTTTTATAGCATAAACTATACATATATTTTGCTACTAAATAACATTCCTAATCATATGAAGTTAAGAACAAGAGTCCCCCTTTGTATCAGAGTCCACAGAGTTCCCCTTTTACATCTGAACTCACAGAGTTCCCTTTCACTGTAAGGGAGAACTCTGCAGGCTCTGATGTAAGGAGAACTCTGGGGACTCTGATGTAAGGGAGAACTCTGGGGCCTCTGATGTAAGGGAGAACTCTGGGGCCTCTGATGTAAGGGAGAACTCTGGGGACTCTGCTTTAAGGGAGAACTCTGGGGACTCTGCTTTAAGGGAGAACTCTGGGGACTCTGCTTTAAGGGAGAACTCTGGGGACTCTGATGTAAGGGAGAACTCTGGGGACTCTGCTGTAAGGGAGAACTCTGGGTACTCTGCTGTAAGGGAGAACTCTGGGGACTCTGCTGTAAGGGAGAACTCTGGGGACTCTGATGTAAGGGAGAACTCTGGGGACTCTGATGTAAGGGAGAACTCTGGGGACTCTGCTGTAAGGGAGAACTCTGGGGACTCTGATGTAAGGGAGAACTCTGTGGACTCTGATGTAAGGGAGAACTCTGGGAACTCTGCTGTAAGGGAGAACTCTGGGGACTCTGATGTAAGGGAGAACTCTGGGGACTCTGATGTAAGGGAGAACTCTGGGGACTCTGATGTAAGGGAGAACTCTGTGGACTCTGATGTAAGGGAGAACTCTGGGGACTCTGCTGTAAGGGAGAACTCTGGGAACTCTGCTGTAAGGGAGAACTCTGGGGACTCTGATATAAGGGAGAACTCTGTGGACTCTGATGTAAGGGAGAACTCTGGGAACTCTGCTGTAAGGGAGAACTCTGGGGACTCTGATGTAAGGGAGGACTGTGTTTGGAGAGGGGTTGTTAGTGTTGGCTTTGGGCAGTGTGAAAGAGTGTAACAGACACTCTCAGCTTAGAGAACTGCAGCCAGCAACCCTGCTGGGAAGCCATAGTCCAGTCTAAATAATGTGTCCGGGTTTCAGGCAGTCTGAAACCCGGACACATGATTCCAAACCCGAACTGTCCGGGTGAATCCTGGACAGGTGGCAACCCTACCCTTCAACAGAAGCCGTTGATCGGGTTACCGATCTTCTGTTTACATCACGTGATCAGTTGTCATTGGCTGACAGCTGATCACGTGGTAAGGGATCGAGATCGACCCCCTTACTCCGATTTGCGATCACCCGTGTCTCATTTGGGGCGGGGGGGGGGCGCATGGCGAGCGTGCAAAGTGGAGGACGTCTATAGACGCCCTCCCGGCAAAGCAGATCCGCGCTGTAGCCGCCATTCGGCTATAGCGCAGATCTGAATCGGTCTCCAAGGGAGGACGGCAGACCCAAGCTCATATTTTACAGGAAAAGTTGAGCTGTGCACGTAACTAAATATATGATACATTAAAGCAAACCCTGCTATACAAAAGTGAGCCTTGTCCCCAAACCAGCACTTTTGCAACATTCAATAGTGATGTTTAAAGAAAAAGTTATAGTGTATAATAACGCAGTTTGGTGGAGTTGCTTAACGGACACATCGAGGAGACTTTCATCAAAACTGAAGTTTTTTTTTATCAGTCACAGAAACATAAACTCCCTTCCGGATTCCAATTAAGACTTTTCTGGAAGTTACCTTTCCAATCAACCATCAACACGTTCTTTATTAGGAAAGTCCACACCCAGCTGCTGCTGTCTCTGCAGAGAACCTCTTATAGAGCTGAGAACAGATTAGGGTCGCCACCTTTTCTTCAAGTCAAACCCGAACACTTTAGCGGTGCACAGCAATTTTTTTTATAGTATAAACTATACATATATTTTGCTACTAAATAACATTTCTAATCATATGAAGTTAATAACAAGAGTTCCCTGTTACATCAGAGTCCACAGAGTTCCTCTTTACATCTGAATTTGCAGAGTTCCCTTTCACTGTAAGCAGGGGGGGGGGGGGGGGGCTCTGCAGACTCTGATGTAAGGGAGAACTCTGGGGACTCTGACATAAGGGATGCACTGGGAACCCTGATCTAAGGGGGAACACTGAGAACTCTGATGTACGGAGAGGACTCTGATGTAAGGGGAAAGGCTGTGGCCTCTGGTGTAAAGTAAAAACTCTGATATAAGGGGTGCTCTGAGAACCCTGATTTGCCTTAGTGTACTTACTCAGAAGCAAGAGAGTGAAGGGGGGAGACTTCAATCACAGATAGATGGATGGTGAGATGGATGGTGAGCTCACTCACCTCTTGACAGTCAACACCTCTCATCCAGTTGGATCTGAGGATGCTGGACTTCAAATTTCTGACCCAAATTTTCCTTTTCTGAGGCACAGTGCCAGGGATTGGAGTGTGGGCAGACAAAGAGGGGTAGGGGTGGGGGGGGGGGGGGAAGAGGTGCAGATCGAGCCCTCTCTCCTCTCCCGTCTGTATGTGTTTGGGGGGGGGGGTTGTTAATGTTGGCTTTGGGGAGTGTGAAAGAGAGTAACAGACACTCTCAGCTTAGACAACTGCAGCCAGCAAACCCTGCTGGGAAGCCATAGGCCTGTCTAAATAATGTGTCCGGGTTGCAGACAGTCTGAAACCCAGACACATGATTCCAAACCCGAACTGTCCGGGTGAATCCTGGACAGGTGGCAACCCTAGAACAGACCGACTTCCAACACATGATACTGCTGAAAACAAGGCTGAGAAAATGGAGCAAATAGCAACGTCCCGTGCAAGAAGAGTGCCAGGAAACGGGGGAAAAAATCAACATCTAGATCACTCACCATTTGAAAAACGTGAACGAGAAAATACACAGGACCATATCACCCAAACAAGGCGGGACTCACATTCCACATTTTCCTTTAACCACTTCAGGACCGAGCCTCTTTTTGAGATTTTGCTAGAAAATTACTTAGAAACCCCCAAACATTATACATTTTTTTTCCCTAACACCCTAGAGAATAAAATGGCGGTTTCAGTCACACCGTATTTGCGCAGCAGTCTTAAGCCTCATACACACGATCGGACTTTGTACAAACTTTCCTGTGAATTTTTGTACAAAGGGCGTCGGGCGTGAACTTGTATTGCATACACACGGCAGGACTTTTTCAGCCAACTTTCACCAAATCACGTGCTTTTTCTGCTCATTACCGCCACCTTTGGTCAACTTCTGTATTGTTGTCTGATCTTTTGCATTGGTTCTGAGCATGCGTGTTTGTACTTTGTACAAAGGTCCGATGGTTTTCTGTACACGCGGTCGGACTTTGCTCCATCGGACTTTTGTTGCCAGCAAGTTTGTCCGTTCGGAACAGCCAACAAAAGTCAAATGAAAACCGAAAAAGTTTGTCCAATGGAGCGTACACGCGGTCGGATGTTGCTCCAAAACAGCTAATTTGCATGTTTGTTGTCAAAAAGTCCTCTGCGTACGGGCCTTAACAAGTGCACTTTTTTTTGAAAAATACACACTTTTTTTAATTAAAAAACAAGACAACAGTAAAGTTATCCCAATTATTCTTTTTTTTATATTGTGAAAGATAATGTTACGCCGAGTAAATTGATACCCAACATGTCATGCTTCAAATTTGCGCCCGCTCGTGGAATGGCAACAAATTTTTACCCTTAAAAATCTCCATAGGTGACGTTTAAAAAATTCTACAGGTTGCAGTTTTTAAGTTAGAGATGAAGTCTAGGCTCTCGCTCTACCGATCGCGGCGATACCTCACATGTGTGGTTTGAATACTGTTTTCATATGCGGGCGCTAGTCATGGGACGGGGCGCGTTTAAACATTGTTTCTTTTTTTTTCCTTATTTATTTTACCTTTTATTTTTTTATTTTTATGCTGTTTAAAAAAATAAAAAATGTGTCACTTTTATTCCTATTACAAGGAATGTAAACATCCCTTGTAATAGAAAAAAAAAAGCATGATAGGACCTCGTAAATATGAGACCTGGCGTCAAAAAGACCTCATATTTACAATAAAATTCCATATTTTTTTTTTTTTTTTTAAATGTAATTAAAAAATAAATAAATAAATAAAAATTGGCCCTTTATGAGCTATGGGCGGAAGTGACATTTTAACGTCGCTTCCGCCCTCCGATGTTATGGAGACGGGTAGGGGCCATCTTCCCCTCACCCGTCTCCATACCCAGCAAGGGGTAACATCCGATTGCCTCCGCCGATGCTGACGGCTCCAGCGGTGGAGAGCATAAAGTTGAATGGAGTTGTTTGTTTGTTTTTTTTGTCACTTTCAATAAAGTTAAAAGAAAAGGAAAAAAGCGAAACAGTGCAGTGCATTGTAGCAATGCGTTGCACTGACCTCTACATTGCACAGCAGCGCTTGGTGCGAATGGGCCCTAGAAAAATTAAAGGTCAAGATAAACCAAATACCGTTTTTTTTTTTTTTTGTCAGGCCAAAGCAAATATTAAACCCCTTATCCCCCTTGGAGGTCACTCATGGGACATCATAATCCTTTCGTGGCTTTTGTGGGTCATAGCAAGGCACGTGGCCTCTTTGTTCCTTAAATAGCAGACCATTAAAATAATATATATATATATATATATATATATTTATATATATATATCTTGTCAGTAAAAGAGAAATGTGGGTCAAGGAGGATGTCACCTCTTCTTTTCTGATGGTCATGAGAAAGAGTATAGAAAGATTGATCCTTGATCCTTTCCGGAAATAGTAACCTCAAACCCACCGCAGCGGTCATGGAAAATAGTCACTTCTATCTTGAGGTCACTGGTGACTCATAAGACCTCGTCTTAGAGATAAAGCATAAGATTAAAGTGGATGTCAACCCTAACTGAATGGCATTTTGTTTGCTAAACCATAACTGCCTTTTTTTCGTGGTAATTGGGACAAACAACTGCCATTTTTATGTTAATTATGATTAGCAACTGCCATTTTTATGTTAATTATGATTAGCAACTGCCATTTTTGTGTTAATGAATTCCTGTTTTCACCTTCTTTGCAACTTTTCTTGCAATGTCCGTGCTGCCCAACTCGTGCAGCCTTTTCTAGAGCCACTTCCTATCGACGTGCACTCCAGTGGTGGCTGCGTGGCATTTCCCTTGGCGGGCTTCCTAATGGTGACCACAGTGGACCTTGCCCTGGGTAGTGTGTGTTGAAACTGCCACTTTGGTAGTCTCTATCGCAGAGCTCTCAAACTGGTGGCCCTCCAGCTGTTGCAGAACTACAAGTCCCATGAGGCATTGCAAGGCTGACGGTTACAAGCGTGACTCCCACAAACACAGGCATGATGGGACTTGTAGTTCTGCAACAGCTTGGAGGGCCGCCAGTTTGAGACCCCCTGCTCTATCGGAAGCATGCTTGACAATATAGGAGAGCAATTTGATAGACAAAGCGCAATATTCCCAATGCACGTGTTCCTGAGAATGGCTGTAAATGTAGGTGGGTGATGCAGCGACCACCGACTGGAAACCGAAGCCATTCACACGAGGAATGTCACCAACACCAAGATCTCCAAAGCGGTTCAAAGCTTTATTTAGCGCTTACATCATAACTACAGAAGCAATGTTTTCATAGTTGTGCATGAACCCTTCGTCAGGTATACTCGATGAAGGGGTCCTGCGAGCCCTCCAGCCCTCCAGCTGTTGCGAAACTACAAGTCCCATGGAGGCATTGCAAGGATGACAGTTACAAACGTGACTCCCACAGGCAGAGGCCTGATGGGACTTGTAGTTTTGCAACAACTGGAGGGCCACCAGTTTGAGACCCCCTGCTCTAAAACGTTTCTTCTGTAATCATGATACAATTGCTGAATAACGTTTTGGAACGGCTTTGGAGATCCTGGTGTTGGTGACATTTTTCATGTCAATTTGATGGACAGGAACAGAGAGAGTTGTCACCCCATAATAGGAAAGGACTCGGTTTTCATCTAAGTCTTCCTATTGATGCTAAAAGCAAACATCATAGTAGATATCCCATCTATGGCATACAGAATTAAAGTGAACACCCAAGCACACAAAAAAAATAAAATAAATACATTTTCCTTATGCAATGACCTTTGCATGATCATCATGCAATTTCTTCTCTTCATACTCTTCTGTTGAGTCCTCAAATTCCACCATTTCCTGGAGTGGCCTGACAACACTGATAGATCGCTCCTCAAACTCCAGCAGTCTCTCCCCTTTCCCTCGTATGAGGTGCAGGCATTGTCACCCCGGGGCCATTACCTCCTACCACTGGGCAGTGTTCACAGCTCCTCCCTTCCTAACAGGCTCACTTTAAAGAGGAAGTAAACCCTGATGGGTTTACGTCCTCTTTCATTCCCTGCAAACGTAAAGCATAATGGACTATTATGCATCGCATAGTAGTCCATTATGTGTCACTTACCTGACACAGGAGCCAGCGAAGTCACCGCTGTCCCCTGTAGTCTGGCGCATCCATCTTCTCGGTGGGTCTCGCTGCTCCGCCGCTGTCATTCAGCGAAGCTGCGATGACGTCACTCCCGCGCATGCGCACGGGAGCTGCCATGCGTGGCATATCGCCGTTGACGGGTGCCGCGCTCAGTGCGCCTGCGCGTCGCTGTCTACGGCGCATGTGCCGTAGACAGTGGTGCCTATCTTTCAGCAAATATCTCCTAAACCGTGTAGGTTTAGGAGATATTTCTTGGACCTACAGGTAAGCCTTAATCTAGGCTTACCTGTAGGTCAAAGTGTGTTGTAAGGGTTTACAACCACTTTAAAGTGTTGTAGAAGCTCAGTGCATGCCCCCAGCCACCATCCAAAGCAAAAAGGCCCTAGATAAAATAACATAAAAGTTATAAAAGAGGGCACCATCGTTTTAGGAAAAGCACACACATTTTGGTGTGTACATTGACCACATGAACCGGTTGTCTTAAGGGCACTCTTTTTGAGGGCATAAGCATAGGTTTTGGAACACTTTCATCAACTTTTCACCAGCCTGGATGTGTATCTTTTTATATCAAGAGGCTTTATTGCTTGCTTCAAACATGGAAAAGGAGATGTGTTGGCTGTGGTTTTAGACTGTATATCAGGGTTTCTCAACCATAATTACATGGAACCCTAGGGTTCCTCCAAAGGTTGCAAGGGGTTCCCTGATCAATGAGCAATTTCTCCCCCTTTGATACGTTTCCACTGACACCATTGATCTTTTTAGCTATCTATAATGGGGGGATTCTTCCCAATGGCCATGAGTGTAAGGAGGAGTCTTCCCACTGACCATCACACTAATGCTGGGTTTCTCAACTAGGGTTCCTCCATAGATTGCCAGAGTTTCCGTGAGTAATGAGCAATTTCTACCTCTCAGATAAGTTCCTACTGACACCATTGATCTTTTTTGCTATCTGTAAGAGGGGAATTCTTCCCAATGACCACAAGTGTAAAAAGCATTCTTCCCACTGACCATCACACTAATGCTGGGTTTCTCAACTAGGGTTCCTCCATAGGTTGCCAGAGGTTCCGTGAGTAATGAGCAATTTCTGCCTCTCAGATAAGTTCCTGCTGACACCATTGATCTTTTTTGCTATCTGTAAGGGGAGAATTTTTCCCAATGACCACAAGTGTAAAGATCATTAGTCCCACTGACCATAACACTAATGCTGGGTTTCTCAACTAGGGTTCCTCCATAGGTTGCCAGAGGTTCAGTGAGAAATAAGCAATTTCTGCTTCTCAGATAAGTTCCTACTGACACCATTGATCTTTTTTTCTAGGAGAGAATTCTTCCCAATGACAACAAGTGTGTCAGAAACCATGAAATCAGACCGAGACAGAAGTACAGTTAAATCACACTTGTTTAATAATAAAAGTAGAACGAACAAACATAGTCAAAACATAGCCAAAGTTCAGTAACCGGAATGGATAGTCAGCCAAGCCAGAAGTCAGGGATCAATGTAGCGGAACAACAAGCATGATCTGGAGCCAGAGGGGATGTCAGCAAAGCCAGTCTTTAAACAGGAATGCAGGAGAATGTCTCTGTGATGTTGACCAAGGCGAAGGCAGAGCTCCTCTGGACTGGACGGCTTAAGTAGGCAGGACTGATTAGCAGGATATCATCAACAGCTGAGTAACTGTGGAGAGATAGGAGCTGCCAATTAGCTGACAGCTGAGCGGCCAGCTCAGAGAAGGAAGGGCTGAGCCCAGCCCTGACAAAATGTAAGGAGCATTCTGCCCACTGACCATCGCACTAATACAGTTTTTTTTTTCCTAGGGTTCCTCCAGAGGTTGTTAGGGGTTCCGTGAGCAATGAGCAATTCTGCCTCTCAGATAAGTTGCCACTGACACCATTGATCTTTTAGCTATCTGCAAGGGGGTAATTCTTCCCAGTGACCACAATTGTAAGGATCATTCTTCCCAATAACTATCACACTAATGTATCATGAGTTGTAGATATTGTAAGTTTTTAGCAGAGGTTCCCTGACGCTGGAAAGATATTTCAAGGATTCCTCTGTGTTAAAAAGGGTTAAGAAAGGCTGCTGTATATGATGCACAAGCCTACAAGCCTGTAATCTTGAAGAAGCTTTTAAAAAAAAAAAAAAACGAAACGGGTCGATTTCAAGCACTAGATGATGCTTCTAAGATCTTGAATGTGTATAACAACATTTATGTGTTTTTTAAATAAATAATAACACATGCTTTTATCTGTATATTGGATTCCTTCTTTGAGGTACATTTAAAGTCCCACTTTGTGTCCTTACCCAATTTTGGGGGCATTGTTTGATTTACAAGCCCATGATAATGGGATGGTACCTGAGAAGCTTTTATACCAAGGAATAATACGAACCCACCTTTCGATTTATGTGCTTTTACCAACTCTCCTCCCACGCTATCTAGCCCTTAATTTTTTTTTTTTGTTATGACAAAACTTCACGGACACCAAAATTACAGATTTTGCTGCAAAAAAAAAAAATCTATTTATCTAAAATCAGTTTGCTCATCCCTAGAGAAGGAGAATAGCAATCATCTGGCTGGTAGTCAGGAAAGACTATTAACACCTTCCTGTACTTTGAGGTCATTATTTCCTTCACATGTAGATCAGGAAAACAATGTAGCAAATAAGGCTTGGTGAGTAACCCAAAGGAAACAAAATATAGCAAAAAACAAAAAAATGTTTGTGAAAGCGAGTCCAAGAAAATTCCTCAATGATGTGAAAAGCCCCCGAAGAAGTCCACTTGTGACGAAACCGGTTGGGCGGAGATACACAGATTTGTCATCGAGCTATCTGAACTTACTAGTGATCGCTGCTATGCATGTTATCTGCCTATATTATTTTGGATACATGTAAATGCAATATTTTAGTCTAATAAATTATGCGTGAGAGGCTTTATGCTATTGGAGCCCCTTTTCTCTTTATTGGGTGTACTCGGAGGACCGAATGCTAAGTTATCAAGAACATGATTTTCACTATCGCCTTTCCTTGGCCAACTACTAGTGGTGGATATACCAAGGCTTGTGTGACCCTCCATAATTAGAGGGTCCATACTCTGTGGTAAGAGTAGGCTTTTGTGACCCTCCATAATTAGAGGGTCCATACTCTGTGGTAAGAGTACATCTTGACCTTTGTGTTGGTGGCTTCTCACATGGTGGAGGAATTTTATTGGATTTGCTTTCACAAGCACCTTTTTGTTGGTTATATTTTGGGTTACTCATCAAGCCTTATGTGTTTTTGCCCTCTAAAGTCTTTAATAACACATTGTTTGTGGTGGTTAACAATATATATTTTTGGTGTTTCTTCTGTAGCGCAACATACCCATTTTCTATGTTCCTTTTTGTGTTTTATGTCTTACGATCAATGTTGCAGCTTCCTTATTTTTTTGTCTGCTCATTATAACACAAGCGCAATATTTCCTACCTACGTCATTTTTATACAATGTAGCAAAGTCTCGTCTCGTCTCAGGAGTCGAAGTACGGCTGTTTGTAACAAGACATTTTTAAGCTCGGTGCACTGGAAGGACATTGATGAGTCCTTGCTGAAAGGCTCGGTAATCCATGAGGTAGAACAGTACAGGCCAGCTGATGTCCTAGTGGCAAGGTGTCTCCATCGGAGGGGAAACTGTCTCAGGCACAAATGCGTTCAGCTTGAGCCAGATGGATCTGTGTCCTAGATTTTCTCATGGATTATGAGTACAAATGGAGCCTGGCTTCCAGGTTTGTCTTTGTAATGTGGAGGAGCGGTGAGAAATCACATTCTCCTCCTTCAACCTCAATGCCCGGTGGGACTTAGCCGGTTTTAGCAGAGCATATTTTTCCTTTTTTTAGTGATGCTTTTTTTTTATTAGCACCTAAGGTGGCAATTATTAAAGTGTATCTGAACCACAGAATCAAATGTAATATATCAAAGATTACCAGCCATTATATGCGGTGGCTGCATTTGTTTTCTTTCTTTTCTTCACCTGGTAATCCTGCCATCAGTAATGGGTGAACTTGCATTGGTTTGGTTTGCAAGTTGTGCATGTTCATCGGAATGGCATCAAAGTCAATGCAACCAGTTGAGCCCTGCTCAAGGCTCATTGGTTGCTAGGGCGCAGGCAGCCACTGGCACCCTAGCAACCAGTGACACATCCCCAGCTGTGACCATATTTGGTCAAGAACATCAGCCAGCCTTGGCCCCTTTTCATTCAGCTCTCAGCCAGGTAATCTCCAATCAATGTGCCATTAATTGTAAGAAAGCTGGCGGACAACAACATCCTAGTAACCAATTAGCCCTGAGTGGGAAGCTGTGACCTTTAGTGGCAGTAGCAATATTGCCACTTAAAGGATAGCTTCTCAGCAGCTGGAGGTTCAGTTTAATTGGTTAGCGCAAAGGGCATTTAGTTCTGAGATCGCTGGTCCTTTTCCCAGTGAAATGACAACCAGCAAAATTTATCCCACTTCCTCTGAGCTCAAGGCATTAAGGCCTCACCCCCTCGGGTATGTTATTAAAGTATAACTAAAGACAAAACTTTTATTTTTTTTACATTTTGGATAGAGTGGAGAGGTATTAGAGCACCTGTTGGGTTTTTCTTGCTACATCTGCCCCCATTAGAGAGATTCAGCCTCTTTATTTGTCCAGTTTGCCATTATCATTGAAAGTGAAAGTAGAAGAAAATCCACAATATTGGGTTTTCCCATGAAAAGTAATAGAGGGGGAAATCTTTCAATGGGGAGTTGGGGACACTTGTTCTGGTGACCTGGGGGGGTCCTCAAGAGATTCCCTTAATTTTCAAGGATTTCCTCTCACTTCCTGTTCGGCTATGGGACAGGAAGTGTAGGCAAATCTCTTCAATGGGACAAAAATATGGCAAAAATAAATCTTACAGGGGTTATAATCCTTCCTTACTCTATCCAAAATGAAAAAAAAAAAAAAATGCTTTGCCTACAGTTCTACTTTAAGCCACCCTGGCCTCACAGGAGATGGTTTCAGGGAACATTGCTATTCAGGGAAAAGCAACAGGTTCCCCTAATTGCTGCTTTTCACAGCTGCTCCATTGCTCAACCCTCAGAGTTAAGAGAGGATGCCATCTGTAGGTTCCTAGTTCCGACTTGCACCCATTTGACAGTGCTGGTTGCCTGAACAGCCAATCAAAAAAGTCAAATGCTCCCCATTTCTAAAAGTACCCAGAACCAATTCAGACAGTGCCATTCAGCAGGGCTGGAACAAGGTGTGGGCGGCTGCCCTGGGCACTGTGGTATCATGTGAGATGGAGGGGCACCCCACCAGGAGACTGAGGGG
Source organism: Lithobates pipiens (assembly GCF_037356315.1). NCBI lineage: Eukaryota > Metazoa > Chordata > Amphibia > Anura > Ranidae > Lithobates > Lithobates pipiens. Next base: position 28,323,526 of record NW_027507748.1, on the reverse strand, counting down.
GTGGAATTTGTGTTGGGTGGGAGAAATAGGGGGCGAGCTAGGAAAGGTGATTTTGGGGGATTTGTGTTGGGGAGGGGGGTTTGAGGGAAAAGAATGTGTGCTATAAGGGGAGATTTGGGATGTTTGTGCTAAAAGAGGTGATATTGAAGAAGGGGGAGTGGATTTGTGCTCGTAGGGGAAATCTTTTTTGGGGGGGATTTCTGCCAGTAGGGATGAATGGGGGGTATTTGGGGGGGGGGGTTGTGCTAGGAGGGAACATTTTGAGTGGGGGGGATGTGTATTAGGAGGCAGGGGAAGGGATTTGAGGAGTAGAGGATTTGCTCTAGGAGGAATTAATTTTTTTTTGGAGGGGGGATGTGTAGGGGGGGGGGGGGGGGTTTGGGGAGTGAGAGGATTTGAGCTGGGGATAGGGATAGGGGTTAATGATTTGTCCCGAGAGGGGGGAGGATTTGCCCTTCGGAGGAGGGGGAATTTATTCTTAGGTTATAAACATGCAGATCAATGCTTAAATTTTTTATTTTTTTGGGGAGGTGGGATTTTTGAAAACACATAATGCTAACATATCTCGAGGAGCGCAGTTTGGAATGTTTGCCCTGGGCTCTAGATGGCATTGTCCCCGCAATGCCATTCACTCTTAATGGCACCCCAACAAACCTTGCCACAGAATGGCACAATGAGCATCAATTCACTAATGTATGTTGCCAGAAATTGTACATGCACCTTTTTAGGTGTGTTCTCATGCATTAGGCAGCCCATTTAAAAAAAAAAGTAATAATAATTGGCTGCCTTAATGGACCATACATGTGGCATGGCATAACACATGGCATAACACACATCAACACACACGTGCTTTAATTCACCACAACGGCGTAAATGGGCCCTACAATATTTCCTTTTTCTCCTATAGGGGGGTGGAGGGAAGGTAGGGGGGATGCAGGTAAGGTAATTATGTACACAGAATGGCAGTTTGGTGAACCTGTTGCTTTGCCCTACATCAACAAAGTGCAGAGTACACTCTATACCAAGGAACCAGTTTTTGTTTGTATCTTCAATCTCGGCTGTTGACCTACTCTGATCATCCTTCCCTCCTCACTCATCAATCTCAGCTGTTGACCTACTCCGATCATCCTTCCCTCCTCACACATGACACAGTTACAGCCATAAAAATAACTCTCTAATGATCCATTGTAGGTCTGTGAGTGATCACACAGGTCCATAAGTAGCGAAACACCAAGAAAATAAGTATGCTATACAATAGAAACATAAAAATAAATGGTCCTCAGAACTCCAAAGCAGAAGTCCAAGCCAAAAATATGAAAACCTGGAACTCAGTACACTTATTTTCAACCTTACTCTTACAGCTGAAGGCATCTTCCATCCGTGTGCCCCTTTTCCTCCTTCAATCATTGTAGGGTTACTCTCCTATCCGATGGATGCTGTAGGAAAAACATGGCAGCTGAAGTTCTGCTGGCCAGAGATGGATCGAAATTTGGCTGGTTCAGTTGGAACCTCCTGGCAGCACAGTGGTGTAGTGGTTAGCACTCTCACCTAGCAGCAATAGGGTTGCTGGTTCAAATCCCAACCACTATCTGCCTGGAGTTTGCATGTTCTCCCTGTGCCTTTGTGGGTTTCCTCTGGGTACTCCAGTTTCCTCCCACACTCCAAAGACATGCTGATAGATTAATTAGACCTTGTCCAAAAAAAAAATGGCCTTAATATGTGTATGTGTTTGTAAGTATGTCAGGACCTTACAGGGTAAAGGACCACACAAAAAGCCACAGATGGACTCTGGTGGCAAGAAAGCACCCTGAGACAATTCAGTTCACATAGGTAGCGCTATACAAGTCACTCACTCTATAGTAGTGCCTCCAGCAGTGGCCATTGTATTCTGACTGCGGAGAAACCTTGTGCTGTCAGAATACAATGGCGCAGCAGGAGGGATTCCGCCATCAACCATGACCGGGTTGATGGGGGAAACAAGCAATTTTCTTTCCTTCAACTGATGGTTGAAGGAAAGAAAATTGCATAATCTATGGCCAACCTTAGTCTCCTCTCCCCCCCTAGATTGCTAATTGGACAAGGAATGAACAGTAATCTCTCTGCTCTTTCCTCCAGTTTGCACGTTCACCATGTTAGACTGTCTGCTCTGTGGGAAGCACTCAAGTCTAATTGGTTGAGCTAATTGGTAACTGTGTGGTCAGACAGGACATTTCTTCTCTTCTCCCCCAATGGCTGTCCAACAACCTAGCTAGAAAGGAGTTGGTTGCTTTGACACATGGCACTTTTCTCCATCTCCAAGAACTTGCCCAAAACAAGCTCCTTAAGAGGAAGTAAACCCTGATGAGTTTACTTCCTCTTTCATTCCCTGCAAAGGCAAAGCATAATGGACTACTATGCATCACATAGTAGTCCATTATGTGTCACTTACCTGACACAGGAGCCAGCGAAGTCACTGCTGTCCCCTGTAGTCCGCCGCATCCATCTTCTTGGTGGGGTCTCGCAGCTCCGCCGAAGCCGCGATGGCGTCACTCCCGCGCATGTGCACGGGAGCCGACACGCGTGGCAGCTCCATCGTTGAGAATGCCGCGCTCAGTGCGCATGCGCGCCGCTGTCTACGGCGCATGCGCCGTAGACAGCGGTGCCTGTTTTCGGGCAAATATCTCCTAAACCATATAGGTTTAGGAGATATTTCTTGGACCTACAGGTAAGCCTTAATCTAGGCTTACCTGTAGGTCAAAGTGGTTTGTAAGGGTTTACAACCACTTTATGAGGAATGTAGGAGGAGAGGGGCATGTCAGCCAAAATGTTCCGAGCAAGTAGGCAAGTGCTTGGAGATGGAAAAGATTGCCATCTGTCAGAGTAGCCATCTCCTTGCTAGCTGTCTGACCTCCCAGCTAGTCTTAGCCCTTGTACACACAGTCGGACATTCCGATGGACAATGTCCGATAGGACCGTGTTGTCGGATAATCCGACAGTGTGTAGGCTCCATCGGACTGTTTCCGTCGGAGTATCCGACGGACCAAGTTTTCCAGCTGGGCTATACAATTTTCCCACAACATGATCCGATCGGACTTTCTGCAATCATGTGTAGAGAATTCCGATCGGACAAAGTGCCACGCATGCTCAGATCAAATTCCTAGACCAAAGCTATTGGCTACTAGCCTGAACGTAGTCCCGTCCTAACGAAATAACGTCATCACGTTACGTACGATCAGATTTTCTGACAACTTTGTCCGACTGTGTGTATGCAACAGTTTTGGACAAAATCCGTCGGACAAAATCTGTCGGACAAAATCCGACGGATTTGGCTGTCAGAATGTCCGACTGTGTGTACAAGGGCTAAGACAACACCTAAGAAGATGGGACAATTTTCTCCAGGTACTTTGTCTCCTGGGGATCAGAACACATTAATACAATTGCAGTAGGACTTCTTTAAAGTTATTTTTTTACTAGTATTGAAGCTCCGCTTTCTTTGAAGATTGAGCGGCCACAGCGTAACAGTTTTTTTTTTATTGCTTGCTCTGTTATCCAAGTTCAGTTTGCAGTTTTGTTTTGTAATACACATCTCAACTTTTTCTCTGAGTACTCTCTGTACCAACAGGTGCTGCAAGCAAACAATTAAAAACAATGATTATTTGAACGGTGCGCCTCAATCCGCTTCCTTAATTGCCAGAGTTGGCGCTGCACGGCATGAGGTTTAAGCAGTAGGTAGAAGGTCTGTACTTTTGTACTCTTTTATTCACCAGATACTGTGCCTGCTTTGCTGGGAAATAATACCTCACTTCTTCTCTTCCCTGCCGTGTTTTGCTATCATCTCCAGGAACAATATCACAATTTTCCACTCAAGACCCTCTGCGCAAAATAAAGAGAAAAGGAAAGAGTGTTCATTTTGCAATTCCCACTTAAACTCGACTCCTTTTCTCCCATCTGTTGTCTCTGGCAGGTTTTTGTATCCAATTAGTCACATTTAATGTTGCTGTCAAGTTTTAGGACGGGCTGTAGTTCAAAATAAATTATTAACGGGTTTGCAAGCCTTAGAGGCAATTTAGAGTTTATCTGTAATTGAGTTAAAAAAAAAGTGTAAATTTGAACAAAAAATTGCTGGTGTTATTTGTAATGCTATTGTCACTTAACTTGGTTGTAGGTTGAGTTGACGAGAAAGATTCCCTTGCAGCTCTGGTCTGAGAACCCCTGAATGTGGTGACAGTGGTACAAGGCTCAAAGAAGCACGGGTGCCATTTGCTTGGTAGCAGGTGATTACCATGGAGATGTAGTCAAGGAGAGCCAGGGTCATACACGGTAAGGAACACCATGGACAGGAATAAGGCAGAGCAAGGTACAGTAGCAGGATGAGGTCAGTACTAGGGAAACAGGAAGAGCAAGTTCCAGGAGCAGGCTGAGGTCAGTACCAGGGAAGCAAAAAGAGCAAGGTACGGGAGCAGGATGAGATCAGTACCAGGAAAGCAGGCAGAGCAAAGTCCAGGAGCATGCTGAGGTCAGTACCAGGAAAGCAGACAGAAGAACGGTCCAGTAGCAGGCCAACTTAAGTACCTGGGAAGCAGGAAGAGCAAGGTCCAGTAGCAGACCAAGGTCAGTACCATGGAAGCAGGCAAAGCAAGGTCCAGTAGCAGGTTGAAGTCAGTACCAGGGAAGCAGGCAAAGCAAGGCCCAGCAGCAGGCCAATGTCAGTACCAGGGAAATAAGAAGAGTAAGGTCCAGTAGCAGATCAAGGTCAGTTCCAGGCAAGCGGGAGAAGCAAGGTCCAGTAGCAGGCCAAGGTCAGTACCAGGGAAGCAGGCAGACCAAGGTCCAGTAGCAGACCAATGTCAGTACCAGGGAAAGAGCAAAAGCAAGGTCCAGGAGCAGGCTGAAGTCAGTACCAGGAAAGCAAGCAGAGCAAAGTCCAGGAGCAGGCTGAGGTCAGTACCAGGAAAGTAGGGTCCAGTAGCAGGCCAACGTCAGTACCTGTAAAGCAGGAAGAGCAAGGTCCAGTAGCAGACCATGGTCAGTGCCATGGAAGCAGGAAAAGCAAGGTCCAGTAGCAGGAAAACATCAGTACCTGGGAAGCAGGATGAGCAAGGTCCAGTAGCAGACCAAGGTCAGTACAAGGGAAGCAGGAGAAGCAAGGTCCAGTAGAAGATCAAGGTCAGTACCAGGGAAGCAGGCAGAGCAAGGTCAAGGAGCAGGCTGGGGTCAGTAGCAAGGAAGCAGGCAGAGAATAGTCAAGCAAGCCAAGGGCAATATCCAAAATCAAAATTGCAAAGTCAGGAGCAAGCCGGGTCAGCAACAGAAGATCATGAACACAGGAACGCGAGTCACATGAAAGCTGAAGAACATCCATGATTAGCACACACCGGAATCTCTTTTAAATAGGCAACTTGGCACCAAAGCGCCTGGATGTGTGCTCTGATGCACGCTGGCGCTAACATGTTCCAGCAGCTGCAGCCTCTCCCCCCTTCCCAGTGTTAGCAGGCGGGCATCTTCTCCAGGCACCCACTGTCACTACTGACATTTTTTTTTTCTGTAACCTTTCCCTGCTCTATAAAAAATAAAATAAAAATGCTTTAATTGTAGTTGGGTTTCAATACACTGATTAATTATAAGCCCCTCGTTGTTTCTGTTTCTAATGCCGCGTACACACGATCGGAATTCTCGTCGGAAAAAGCTCTGATGGTTTTCCCGACGGAATTTCCGACGGAACTCCGCTCAAGCTGTCTTGCCTACACACCGGTCACACCAAATTCCGATAGTTTATAACGCGGTGACGTACAACACGTACGACGGGACTAGAAAAAGGAAGTTCAATAGCCAGTAGCCAATAGCTTCCGTCTCGTAGTTGAATCTGAGCCTGCGTGATTTTTGGCGTGTCGGAATTGCATACACACGATCGGAATTTTCCGGTAGAAAGTTTTTCCATCGGGAAAATCGAGAACATGCTATCAATTTTTCTGGCTGGCGGAAATTCGGACAGCTAAATTCCGATGGAGCATACACACAGGGAAGGACTTAGGGTGGTGGGGGCCCCTGGGCTTGAGTCACTTGCGGGCCCTACCTTCTATACATTACAATATTTATCGGCGTATAACACGCACCCCAAGTTTAGGAGGGAATTTTAAGGAAATAAACTTTTAGGAGGGAAGTTTAAGGAAAAAAACTTACATTTAAATGCCCATCAATCCAGCCTTATCAGTGTCCATCTGCAGGCTTGGCCATCCATCTTCCGCCTTGTCAGTGCCATTTGCAGGCTTGTCAGTGTAGCCTTGTCATTTGCAGCCTTGCCATTGCAGTCTTGAAGTTTAAAAATGGGAGTCCTGTGTATCTCGGAGGCTCTCGGGTCCTCTCGGTGGCTCTCGGGTCCTCCCACAGTCCCGAGCGGAGCCAAGCGGAGCCAAGTGTACTCGGCTCGGCTCACAGTCACGCCCAGTCCCTGTGTTATGTCCATCATAGGGCGGGACTGGGTGTGACTGTGAGTGGAGCCAAGCCAATTACACTTGGCTATGTATCTCAGCAGGCCCCCTATTGGGCAGGGCCCATGGGCTTGAGCCCAGTCAAGCATAATGGTAAGTCCAGCCCTGCATACACACGATGAAAAACTCTCATTTGTCTTTTTTTTCTGGCCGGAATTCCGATTGCGTGGACGCGGCATTAGAGGGTTTGCGTTCCTTAATTCTGCCGTATATTAGTATCCACCACCCGTGCCTACATTACAATGCAAACTGCGGCACTGCCGACTCTGCCGAAGGTACAGGCTGTAGAATCGTACAGGAAATGTATTGAAGGCAAGTAATCCAAACAATTAGGTTTTTTTAAATACACCGCATTATGTACAGTTAATTGCTTTGGAACTTACAAACTTTTAATTTATTCTACAACATTTAAAACAAGCTGAAATATTTTTTTTTATGCCTACTCAAAATGGAAATCTCTTTATGTATAATTTGGAAGCATGTCTTTTTTTCGCTGAGAGAAGGTTCAGCCATGGATTAATACAATCGTTGCGTTGTGTTTTGACTTCCGCAGAGAATTCCCTACCGGGATAGAAAGAATTAATACAATCATGTCCTATTCTGTGATGTACAAAGTCCTTACATCATAAATCTTCCTTGCCTGCGAAAAAAAATAAAAAATAAAAAAAAATGGCTCTACGCTGGTAGGTCAATTAGGAGAAAGAAGCAGCCGGTGGGAGACCGGGGTTGGATCCCCTCTTGGGCTTTGTGTCATATTTGCTTAGGTAACAAATTAGGCTCGCTAAAGACGCTGAGGATGCCATGCTAGGTACAAGATAATGGGCAAGTGCCGGTCTAACAACGGCACCAGGCTCATTAATATTGTAAGGAGCCCAGCTGTTAACTTTGAAAGATAGAATATGTGGTGCAGAGACCTTACATTGCCCACCCCACCACCTGGCTGCCAGTCTCATCACGCACAGATTCAAGATATGACACGCAGACATTATGTTTCTTCGTTTGAAAAAATATCACCATCCTAACATAATAAATGTTGCGAACCTTAGGCAAGACACTCCAAATTACAAGAGCCGTATTTAAGTAGTAAATCTCAGAGTCATTGTTGAATTTTGGAAAAGTGGGTGAAGGTGCGGTCACAAACCGGGAAGAGGGGCATGGGTCAACTACAAATCAAAGGTTCCCACAGCAAACGGTGGATGGGACTCCATGTTGCCTCTCCATTTTGCACCTTGCACGAGTGGCCAGTTGGTTCCCCTTTACATCATGGTCTGCAATGTCCCTTTTTATATCAGGGTCCACAGTGTTACCCTTTTACATCAAGGTTCACAGGGTTCCCCCTTACACTCTAAGGGGGAACCCTGCTGACTCTGATGTAAAAGGGGAACTCTGTGGACTCTCATGTAAGGGAGAACTTTGGTGACTGTGATGCAAAGGGGAACTCTGTGGCGTCTGATGTAAGGGGCAACTCTGTGGCATCTGATGTAAGGGGGAACTCTGTGGAGACTGATTTAAGGGGGAACTCTGTGGACTGTGATGTAGAGGGGAACTCTGTAAACTCCCTTTACATCAGAGTCCTCAACATTCTGCCTTACATCAGACTCCACAGATTTCTCCTTTACATCACAGTCCATAGTGTTCCCCTCGACATCATGGTCTGCAGTGTCCACCCTTGTATAAGGTTCCACAGTGTTCCCCTTTTACATCAGGGTCCACAGGGTTCCCCCTTACACTGTGTAGGGAGCATTGGGAGGTTTACAATATCGGGTGATTTACTAAAACCAACTAGCCCATTTGCTTTGCAATGGAATTTCCCCCAGAACTTAGTGAATGAGGTGAAGCATTTTTGCATTATTGTCCAATTGCGTGCATGCAAAGATGCATTTTCCTTGCACATGATTGGGTGTTCTTTGCAAAGTGAAATTTCACCACATTCACTAAGCTAGGGGGGGAAATTCCCTTGCAAAGTGAACAGCATGTTTGGTTTTAATAAACCAACCCCATACAGGTGTAACTGCCCCAAGTGTGAAGTTACACAACCTGTGTGCACTTAGTAGCATACGTACCCATATGTGCCACATAACAATGCATTGCTGCTATTTGGCTTTTTTATTGGAAGGAGTTGAATGGAAGATGTATATTGGGCATCCTCCACTTCAACGGTGATCATGTGACCAATTGGTCATGTGACCGGCACTGCAGGAAAAAGAAGAGTATTTCCTAGGACAGTCATGGAAAACCTTGGCACTCTAGATGTTTTGGAACTACATTTCCCATGATGCTCAACTACACTGCAGAGTGCATGAGCATCATGGGAAATGTAGTTCCAAAACATCTGGGGTGCCAAGGTTCACCATCACCGCCCTAGGAAAAGGCAGAATGTCTCTGTGCCAAATTCTCTTTATTGCTGAAACCCAGAAAGGCTTCTAAGTGAGTTTAATGTCAGCATTCGACTATAGGTCTGCTTTAGGTTCACCCGATTTCCTAACTACAACACCCTTTAAAATATGACCTCTAGCACTTAGTGGAAATAGTATATTGCAGAGGAACATCTAAGCTTAATTTGTAATATGCCCGTCTTTATGATATTTCAAATTAACATCGCCTCTAAAGTGCTTTATTATTTCTCCTTTAAATATTTAAATATTAATTTTAGAAATCCTTAATATTTAATATTCTGTTTAATAAAGAATAACCCATTGCATGGTATGCAAAGGCATTTCACATCTGCAACTTTTGTTCTATTCTCTTTCTTTTTTGCAAGGTGAAAAGACTACAGAATTTTATGTATTTTTGACCCATTTAATAAAATTAAAAAAAGCTGCAAGTAGCTGAGCTGTGAAAGCCCCAAAGTCACCCTGTAATTCGGAGTTTGATTACATTTCAAATTATATTCCACGTGATCAAGTAAAGAGAATGCCCCTCTTTATTTCTCCCAATGTTGCTGGGGCCCTGAAGGATCAATAAAAGGAAAATGCACTTTCAAAAAAAATGGTTGGACCCTTTGGACCCAAACATATTTATATATATATATATATATATATATATATATATATATATATATATATATATATACACAGTATATGTATTTATGTATCTAATTAACCCCAAAGGTGTTCTGTCTGGTTGAGCCTGGCCAAGTCAAGTTCTTCCACTTCAAACTTGCTCATCCATGTCTTTATGGACCTTGCTTTGTGCACTGGTCCAAATCATTTGGCGGAGGGGGGAGGGGGGGTTATGGTGTGGGGGTTGTTTTTCAGGGGTTGGGCTTGGTTCCTTAGTTCCGGTAAAGGGAACTCTTAAAGAGGAAGTAAACCCTGATGGGTTTACTTCCTCTTTCATTCCCTGCAAAGGTAAAGCATAATGGACTACTATGCATCGCATAGTAGTCCATTATGTGTCACTTACCTGACACAGGAGCCAGCGAAGTCACCGCTGTCCCCTGTAGTCCGGAGCCTCCATCTTCTTGGTGGGTCTCGCTGCTCCAGCGCTGTCATTCGTCGGAGCTGCGATGACGTCACTCCCGCGCATGCGCACAGGAGCCGCCACTCACGCCATATCGCCGTTGACGGGTGCCGCGCTCAGTGCGCCTGCGCGCCGCTGTCTATGGCGCATGCACCGTAGACAGCGGTGCCTGTCTTTCAGCAAATATCTCCTAAACCGTGTAGGTTTAGGAGATATTTCTTGGACCTACAGGTAAGCCTTAATCTAGGCTTACCTGTAGGTCAAAGTGGTTTGTAAGGGTTTACAACCGCTTTAAGGCGTCAGCAGACCAAGACATTTTGGACAGTTTAGTGCTCCCAACTTTGTGGGAACATTTTGGGGATGGCCCCTTCCTATTTCCAACATGACTGCGCACCAGGGCACAAAGCAAGGTCCATAAAGACATGGATGAGCAAGGTTGTTTTTCAGGGGTTGGGCTTGGCCCCTCATCAATGTCTTTATGGACCCTGTTTTGCGCACTGGTGCGCAGTCATGTTGGAACAGGAAGGGGTCATCCCCAAACTGTTCCCACAAACTTGGAAGAGTGACATTTTTCAAAATGTCTTGGTATGCTGACGCCTTAAGAGTTCCCTTCACTGCAACTAAAGGGCCAAGCCCAGTCCCCGAAAAACAACCCCCCACACTATAATCCCTCCTCCACCAAATGATTTGGACCAGTGCACAAAGCAAGGTCCATAAAGACAATGAGCGAGTTTGAGGTGGAGGTGGAGGAACTTGACTGATCTCAACTCAATAGAACACCTTTGGGATGAATTAAAGCGAAGACTGCAAGTTTAAAAGGGTGGGCCAACTCAATATTGAACCCTACGGACTAAGACTGGGATGCCGATAAAGTTCATGTGAGTGTAAAGGCAGGAGCCCCAATACTTTTGGTAATATTGCGTATTTCCAGTATTCTCAATGTAGTGCCATATATATATATTATATTTAAAAAAAAAATCTTTTATACAAAAGTCTGGGTGGCTCTCTGTCTAGGTGAACTGTGATGAGGATTCGTGTTCCCGGAAAATCCTAAGAGATATTACACTAAGCGTGTGTGACTCTGCAGTGGGGTCTACACAGTGAGATCCCGGGAGGAGGTTTGTCTTGTCCAGGAACACCGGGAGGAGGAGTTGTTTTCCCAAGGCATCCTGAGAGATATGATCACAGGCGTGTGTGACTCTGTAGTGGGGGTCAACTTTTGGAGGTTTGATACCAGATACCAGCCGGACCAACATTGTTTAGATGTTGGCCCTTGATTGAGGTGGGCTTCAGTTCAAAACAAATCTAAACGTCAGTTACCCTTGAAGTACAGGTTCATTGCTTCTTGGAACATCTGTGTTTGAGTAGAGAGGCGGGTGGGTTCCTTGCCGCCCAGCAGACTTTCTATTTTTGCTTTTCTCCTAATTAGCCGAGAGGAGAACCATCCATATGTTAACAAAAGGGGCATACTAAAATGAATGCATGCATTAATTACCCAGGTGACTGTAGTTATGTTCCCTAGAACAACACAACAACTGAACCATGTGTACTGCGAAAGCTGTTCTTAGGAAACTTTTTGCGCTGTGAAATCTCAAAGACGGTCCCAGTCTTATCGTGCTGCACTATTCCCTTAGGTGACAATTAAACCGGTGCCCATAATTCTACTTATTCACACCATCATAACAATTTCTCAAAGTGAGGTTTCAACTAATTATTTTTATTGCTGGATTAATGCAAAGTTAAAAGTCACCACATGAGACAAAAGAAGTGCGAAAACTGCTTCCTTAAAACTTTGTTGTATAAAGTACTAAAAACGTTTCAGAAGACAAGCAGAGAGAAGGCAACCATTGTCCCAAATTCAGGCTCAGACTTAAAGGGGTTGTAAAGGTTTGTTTTTTATTTTCTAAATAGGTTCCTTTAAGCTAGTGCATTGTTGGTTCACTTATCTTTTCCTTCGATTTCCCTTCTAAATGTTTTTTTTTTCTTTGTTTTCTTTGTCTGAATTTCTCACTTCCTGTTCCTCCTCAGTAAGCTGTTCAGTAAGCTGTTCTGGCTGACTAACCACCACTCGGATGATGGTGAGAAGTTTACTGAGGAGAAACAGGAAGTGAGATATTCCGACAAAGAAAAAAAACATTTTGAAGGGAAATCGAAGGAAAAGGTAAGTGAACCAACAATGCACTAGCTTAAAGGAACCTATGTAGAAAATAAAAAAATGAACCTTTACAACCCCTTTAAGGCCAGATCAATAGGATTACGTGTCGTAGATTACATCTACGTGTTGGAAGCATAGCATTCATTTAGAAGTTGCTTTACAGCCCGTGCTCTCTCATTATTCAAGAGCACTCAAATTTTAGTGGTTGACTCCCCCAAAGACGGTGGGTTTATAGGTGGAGGACTATTTATGGGTGCAAGCGAGAGGTCATTCCACTTGAAATCTCATCCAGCCAATAGACTTACAGGCTCCTGAAGAGTTTTTACACTAGTTTTGGTATTGTCACAGTTTTATTAGCAAAATTGACTTTGTCAGTGGTAATGTGGTCTCTGATTGATGCCCCAGTGACCCTTTGTTAGAGGGAACTCTTTTGTAAGTGTAAGGAGTAGCTATTCCTAAATTGAAGCCCCATCTTGACAATGGTTGAGTTAAAGCCTCCTGAAGAATTTCACACACTTTTTCATTATTGTCATAACATTATTAGTAGAGTCCACCTTACCAGTGTGGTAACGTGGTCTCTGATTGATGTCCTCAGTGGGCCTTGGTTAGAGGAAACTATTTCGTAAGTGCAAGAAGTGGTTATTCTCAAATGAAGCCTCATTCTGTCGACGGTTGAGTTACAGGATTCTAAAGACTTTCTTTTTTTCTTTCTTTTTGTTAATGGCACAACATATTAGTGGAGTCAATCTTGCCAGTGTGGTAATGTGGTCTCTGATTGATGCCCTCACTAGACCTTGGTTAGAGGGAAGTGCAAGAAGTGATTACTCCCAAAGGAAGCCTCAACCTGCCAATGGTTGGTTCACAGGCTCTTGAAAATGTTCCCACACTTTTTTCACACTTGTTAGCGGTAAAGTGGTCTATGATTAATGCCCTCAGTAGACCTTGGTTAGTTGGAGGTCTGCACTGAGTGTATAGGCCTTTAAAGTGACCCTGTCAAGTTAAAAACTATTCCAGTGGAAATGTTCCTGCAAAAAAAGAGCCCTTTATATTCACCTCCCCGGTGGCCCTTGTCTCCTATCTTCACTCTTTTAAAGCACAGCTGTCTCTGTAAGACCCCTCAAAATGTAACACATCTTGTGAATGTTGGATGCCCATGTCCCCTGTAGCACACTGTGTTTCTATCTTTTGGGTTTAAAGGTTAGGAACCACAGAGGGAAGTCGGGGGACAAAGGAGTCTGACTAGGACTGGCATTAGGAAGTGTTGAATGCCACATAGAGTGGCAAAGGTTGCAGCACTGGATTGAAGGGAAGATAGGATACAGAAGAAGGCCACCAAACAGGTGAATTTTTTAAAGCTCGTCTTTTGTAAGGAACTTAACTTTGGAATGTTTATTTTGAAAGGACAAGTTCTTGAATTATATAAAACCCTCAAGCCCCCTTCATAGCCCACTAAGCTACCCTTATCTAAATCACCTTCACTCCAGGTATATACTTAGTATCTTCAATGGCAGTGACCTCCCGTACAGTTTTCATTACAGCTGGTAAAAATCGAATTCCTGCTTCTGTGCACTAATGTCATTACTTGAAGGAACTTATCTGTACTGCAGAAACAACATCCTATTCCAGCCACTCCTGCTAGGGGTTTCTTGATCTGTGGCCTATTGACCTCCCATCTGGAGGTTCCTGCAGAGCAGGGCTGGGACAAGGGGTGAACAGGAAGGGCAGCGGTTCGGGGCACAGCTGAGCAAGAAGGCCAGGAAAATGGACACAGGGCAGTAAACGCGTTCTATTGTACGCATAAACAGAGAGGGAGAACAAACCTTTCCTGATACTGCTACTGTTCCTAAGTCAACACCACTTGACAAAGCCAACATCATGACAACAGTTTTAACCTTTTTTAGCTGTCTGCAATGGTGGCATTCTGAGCATCACTGTAAGCCCCTGTACACATGATCGGACATTCCGACATCAAAATCCGAGATATGACCTTTCAGGGTAGACTTGCCGTCTTCTAGCTCACTGACTATATAATGCACACTATCTTAAATATCAACATAGAACTCCTTCATGCAATTGCAGGGTTAACTAGCACAAACAACAATGGACGAAAACTCTTAGCCCTTGTACACACAGTCGGACATTCCGACAACAAAATCCGCCGGATTTTGTCTGAAACTGGTGTTGCATACACGCGGTCGGACGAAGTTGTCGGAAAATCCGATCGTTTGGAACGTGATGACGTTATTTAGTTATGACGGGACTACGTTCAGGCTAGTAGCCAATAGCTTTGGTCTAGGAATTTTATCTGAGCATGCGTGGCACATTGTCCGATTGGAATTCTCTACAAACGATCGGAAATAGTCCATGTTGTCGGAAAATTTTTATATCCAGCTCTCAAACATTGTTGGTCGGACATTCCAACGGAAAAAGTCAGATGAAGCCCACACACGATCGGATTATCCGACAACACGGTCCCATCGCACATTTTCTGTCGGAATGTCCGACCGTGTGTACAAGGGCTAAGGGTTGCATTCTTCCTACTGACCATCAATGTAAGGGGCATTTTTCCTATAGATCCCCAAAGAATTGGTTTTGGTGAGGGTTCCTCGAGACCTGAAAATTATTTTAGAGGTTCCTCTTGGGTAAAAAAAGTTGAGAAAGGCTGTCCTATTCTGTTATTGTGCAGGAGAGGGCAGCCTGGCACTGGATTTTCACAAAGAAGGAGGCCAACTCACTTGGAGGAAGTAGGAACCTGGTAGGGCATGATGGTTCAGCTGATCAACCATGTTAGGTTATTTTATGTTGAAGGCTCACAGTTCTCCTGTCTCAGGTTTTTTTTTTTTGTTTTTCGTTTTTGTCAGCTGCAAGTTATAAGTTCTTTCACTATTTATGTTGAAATAAGTCAAAAAATAAGTAAAAGAAGCCTAAGTCAAAAAAAGTAAAAAAAGCCGTAGGCCCTGGCCTATTCAACTAAGAACCGTTTTAAGGCCCCCTGTTGAGTTGTGAAATGGGCAACATGCATATCATGTAGTATGCTGTATTTTTTTAATGTTTTATACAAGGTTTATGTCAAAGGTTCTTAACAGTCGTAGAAGATAATAATTACAAAATTTGAATTTTTCTATGACCTGCACAGGCATACCTCCTTTTTTTTTTTTTTTTTCTGCAGCCCCTTTGAACCCACTTAATTTAAAGCCTTGTTGTCCCTCTTCAACAAAGACAAATTGACTCCGAGACTACTTGTACTAAACAAAAAGAAAACCATACAGCGGGCATAAAGCTCTTTCTTTAGCTTCCATTAGGCTTTTATAAGGCAACTTTGTTTTACCGCGAAGCAGAAAACACCAATTAGGAAAAGTATCTCTACATGAGGCCGGTCTTTTGACGTCAGTTTGTTTGATTTGAAGTTTTTAGATTTCAAGCGGATTGTATGAAATGAACGAAATAACCTTTCCTTCATTATGTACAATAAAAAGCAATTTCGAGCAATAAGTAAAGCCAATTAAGGAATCGCTAATATTATCCAGGAAACAGTATGACTCTGGTAACGTCGATAAACCTACTTCATTTACCTTAAAGAGGAACAGCAGTCTGCTCACATAATTTGTAATAAAAACATCTTTGCCATTCTGAAACTTCCCTCCGACCACTTTGAATATTATTTTATATACACTGTGTTTCTGTACTTGCCAAATATGCTGCAGAAATCTCCCTCCACTGAGTCTGGCTGCAGCCATTTTAACTGTGGGCAGCTGAAGCGGCTGCCTGTTCACTTCCTCGATTTACACAGACACACGCCTCCAGCTCTCGTTGGCCCTCTTATGACTCATCCCCCCTCCCTTCCTGGCAAACTCTCAGGAGAGTGAGGGCAAGAGCTGTACATGTCATGAGCCTAGGCTTTTTGCCAGACAAGAAACGGGAAGTGGGCTGTATAAGGTATTTACGGACAGAAAAAAACTGTTTTACTATCCAAAGTTAAAACAACAACAAGGACAGAAGATGTATTAGATGAAAAGTTGAAAGTTTCGCTTTAAAGTGGAAGTCCTGCCATTTTTTTTTTCTTTAAAAGCCAGCAGCTACAAATACTGCAGCTGCTGACTTTAAAAAAATATGGACACTTACCTATCCAGGGTGCCCGAGATGTCCTCCCCTCCGAAGCCGATCTGTCCCTCGGCTCTTGGGTGGAGGCGCCTCCATCTTTGGCAAGGGAATCAGGAAGTGAAGCCTTGTGGCTTCACAGCCTGGTTCCCTACTGCGCAAGCGCAAGTTGGTCAGAGCGATCCCACTGGTCCCTGCTTTCTTCTGGGACCTGTGTGTCTCCCAGAAGACAGAGGGGGAGACAGAAGAGGCACCGGATATGGCATAGATATTCGGGGGTATTGCAGCTATCTAAGCCCGGAAGTGGGAGCAAATACCTGGATTATACAGGTATCTGCTCTCCCCTCCCCCCTGAAAGGTGGCAAATGTGACACGGGAAGGGGGGGGGATTCCGAAAAGCAGAAGTTCCATTTAAAGCTGAGGTTTGCTTTGTTAGTAAATATTTTTACACATATATATTTACACATTTCACATTGAAAAAGCGCAGAATTTTTAAAAAACAATCAAGTTTTTTCATTGGTAACTTTTCAATGCTTTTTACCATTGCTGACAGCTGTAGTGAAAACAAAACATTTGTGTTAGGTATTGGTAATTGGTATCGGCGAGTACTAAAAAAAACTATCAGTACTCATTGAAAAAAAAAAAATCGGTGCATCCCTAATTATAGATTTTTATCTAACAAAAAGTGTTTTCCTAAACCTTTCATCTGATTTCTAAATTGCTGCATTTGTAAATTCCAAAAAAGCCAATATAAAGGAATAGTAGTGGTAAAAAACAAGCACTTGTGAGTTTAACCAATGTTGTTGTTGTTTTTTTTTTGTACAATTCTCCTTTAACGGGGGGCGTGGCAGGGGGCGTGCC
The DNA here is from genome assembly GCF_037356315.1 of Lithobates pipiens. NCBI lineage: Eukaryota > Metazoa > Chordata > Amphibia > Anura > Ranidae > Lithobates > Lithobates pipiens. The sequence continues at coordinate 28,306,483 of NW_027507748.1, read as the reverse complement.
CTATGCCCTGCATACTTTTGCTGATAGGTGTCCCTCATTCCCATCTCAAAAAGTTAGGAGGTATGCATGCGTTGGAGTGATGTTAACGCGGCTCGGCCATTTACAGGCTGTACTGGCACAAACACAGAACAAAGACGGGAGTGCCGGCAGCGCAGACAGGGTGCTTTTGGAGGGCTCCATGTTAAAGGCAAGTCTGCCATAATGTGCTAGTATGCAGTGCATGCTAGCACAATATGGCATAGCACTACAGGGAGCCTTTTTTTTTTTTTTTTTTTTTACAAGAAAGCAGTAGACTTTACTATTACTTTAATGCAGTGGGCGATAATGCACCACAGGGTATCACAAAGGTTTAGAATGTCCCCTAAACTGTTGGCAAACAACAACATGAATTTGAGTCAGGTTGACTTGAAATGAGCAATCCGCCCACAAGTGAGCTTTCCATATATTGCACAATAGATCAACTCAAGAACAAGGTCAATGAGTCACGACACAACAAAAACAGGAAGCAAGCATTTATTTTCTCGAAGCTGGGAGGAAAGTAGATGGGCTCTTGATTGAAAGTGGCCATAATTGCTCTGCACTGGCTTAAGTTCTGTAAGGTTACAGCCCCTAAGAGCCTGGGGATGTAAAAGAAACCCCTTAATGTAATCAAGGTTGGTAATTCTCCTCGTCTTAGAAAGCTCTTCATAAGTCATATATGACGGGGCCCCCATCATCGTCCTGAATAGGCGCATTTGGGAACGGTGCTCTGGGACTCAATAGTTGCACGCATCTGCTTTTGTTGATGATTAATAAGTGGATAGGGAAGGGGATCCTGTTTAGAAACAAGTCTTAATGTAGTTTGCATTGACTACGACGTTCAAAAAAGATATGATTAACGGCTTAGTAGACCATGTCATTGTCAAGAAAATGGAAGGAGAAACAAGACTTTATGCATGTTAGGAGAAGATATATAGTGCTCCTTTATGTTGTGTGGTGGAGGGACGGAGTATACGAAGCCAGAAGAACATTGTTCATCTTTGTCATTGACCAACGTTATGAGATTAAACATTGAAACAATATAGGCCATTTACTACCATGACGGCAAAGGACAACTCAACTGCCATAATGATCAAACACTCCCAAACACTTCAAAATCCCTCTCACTCCAAGGACACAGTTGGGCTCCCACCATCCCTAATGCATTTTGATTTATTTTATACAATGTAGAGAATGTAACGGGGAGAGCGGGAACACACAAAGGTGGGTGAGGACACCCAACACTCCTAGGTGGGCATAAACAGAGCTGGGAATTAAGGTAAGGAGATTATGCTTCCAGTGCAACTGAGAAATAAAGGAAGTCAATAGATGAACCAATCGCTAGGTTTCATCTATATTCACCTAAATAGCAGTATTTGGCCGATTGGTCCTTTAAAAGCATTTAGTGCCTACTTATGTATATAACATATCCCCAACCACTGGCCATTGCCATTGGCCTCCAACCATACCTTGAGTATATTCCTAGTCTCTGACAATTAAATTTAGTTTATTCCTAGTCTCTGACAATCTCCTGCAGTAGGACCTTGGCATCTGGCAACCCTTCATAGTAGGTCCCCAGTTTCTAACAATCTCTTGTAGTATGTCCCCAGTCTCCTAAAATCTCTTTAAATATGTATGAAGTCTCTGAAAATCATGGTCTTTGACAACCCTCTATAGAATACCACAGTTTCTTACAATCTCCTGTAGTATGACCTTGGCCATGGACAACCCTCCATAGTATGTCCCCAGTTTCTTACAAGCTATGTTTTCATTCTCCTCCAATCTCCTATAGCAGGGGCCTCCAAACTTTCTAAGCAATGTTTACTGTCCTTCAGGCTTTAGGGGGACAGGACTATGGCCAGTGGGAGTAGAAAATGCCCCTGGAATGAGTGGGCATACACAATGCCCCATCATTGGATTTAATGGGAGGAAGAAGGCCTAATTGTTGGTATCAGTGAGAAGAATAGTGCCATCAATGTTGTCAGTGGGAGGAATAGTGTTCCATCATTGGTGTCATTTGATGTAAACTTGCCCCAAGGGTAAGATAAAAACAAGCAAAGGGCCACATCCGACCCCTTGGCTGCAGTTTGGAGACCACTATCCTATGGTATGTATCAATTCCCCTAGTCTCTGACAGTCTCCTGTAGTATGAGTTTGGTTTTTGACAATCTTTTGTAGCAGCTATTCTCAAACAGGGCTCTATGGAAACCCCGGGTTCTTCCAAATTTTGATAGGGGTTCCTTGAGCTGTGGCTAATTAATCATAATGGTGCTTGCATAGTTCCAGAGCCAACGCCACTTGGCAGAGCCATCTCCATGACACCAATGATCTTCTAGCTGTCGTTAAGGGTGATATTCTGACACCAACTGTAAGGGGCATTCTTCTCACTCGACACCAATGTAGGTCCATATTTCTCACTAACCTCTAATGAACTGGTTTTAGCAGAGGTTCCCCAGACCTGAAAATAATTCCAAGGGTTCCTCTGGGTTAAGAAAGATCAAGAAAGGCTACTTTATTGTTTGTCCCTAGTTTCTGACAATCTCCTGTAGTATGACCTTGGTCTTTCACAACTCACTATACTAGCCATTCTCAACCAGGATTCCCCCCATTGGTGGCTAGGGGGCTCCCTGGGCTGTGGCCAACTGTTCACCCATCTGAGTGTGCCTGCATAGTTCCAGATCCAATGCCACCTGGCAGAGCAAGCAGCATGACTGTAAGGGTGCCATTCTGGCCTCTCTTGTAAAGGCATTCTTCCCACTTAGCATCACCAATATAAGGGATATTTTCCTAATAGCCCCTGATGGACTCATCATATTTGGGGTTCCCTGGGACCTTCAAAATAATTTCAAGGGTTCCTCTGGGGTAAAAAGGTTCTAAAAGGCTGCTCTATACTATGTCCTCAGTCTCTCCCAATCTCCTATAGTACATAGCAAGTCTCTGGCAGTCTCTGGCAGTCTCTGGCAGTCTCTGGCAGTCTCTGGCAGTCTCTGGCAGTCTCTGGCAGTCTCTTGTAGTATGACCTAGTCTCTGACAATCTCCTGTAGTATGACTTAGTCTCTGACACGCTCTCGTAGTATTACCTCCTCTCTGATAATCTCTTGTAGTATTTCCTAGTCTCTGAAAATCTCTTGTAGTATTTCCTAGTCTCTGACAGTCTCTTGCAATATGACCTAGTCTCTGACAATCTCTTGTAGTATTACCTCCACTCTGACAATCTCTTGTAGTATTTCCTAGTCTCTGAAAATCTTTTGTAGTATTTCCTAGTCTCTGACAATCTCTTGTAGTATTTCCTAGTCTCTGACAATCTCTTGTAGTATTACCTCGTCTCTGACAATCTCTCGTAGTATTACCTTGTCTCTGACAATCTCTTGTGGCATTTCCTAGTCTCTGACAATCTCTTGTAGTATTACCTCCTCTCTGACAATCTCTTGTAGTATTTCCTCATCTCTGACAATCTCTTGTAGTATTACCTCATCTCTGACAATATCTTGTAGTATTACCTAGTCTCTGGCAATCGCCTGTAGTATGTTTGCAGTCTCTGACAATCTCCCGTAGCATGAACTTTGTCTCTGACAATCTGTTATTGTTGGTTCCCAGTCTCTGAAAGTCTAGTGTTGTAGGTCACCCAGTCTCTTACAATCTTCTGTCATGTGCCCCAAGTCTCTGACAATCTCCTGTAGAATGTGCTGAATGTTGTATGGATCCCCCTGAGGATGTCAGGTGCTGCAGTTAAGTTACTTTTTATATTTTTTTTTACAAAATTGACCGACATTAATCGAAGCACCGATCAGCCCCAAGTACATCAAAGAAATAAAAAGACTCTATCTTAGAAAATATAAAAAAATATAAGCAAATCAATGACTTCCGGCAACTCATATCCTGTCAAGGCCCATGATAACTCCGCCCACATCTCGCACAGCCCCACCTACTTGTAGGTAATGGTGGCAACCCAAGGCTATCTATACAAGGACCCTGGACCAGCACACTGCAAAACAAATGATATTTACAAAAATAGCTTTTCTTGCAAACTATGTTCTGCAAATTTGATTATTTTTATTTTTATTTTTTTTACAATTTTCTGTTATAATAAGATAAAATATAAAGCTGGATTTCAAATTGTTCATCAAATCTGGTACATCGTTACATCTTTTATGTTTTTTTTTTGTTTTCCATTAAATAATTTAGGCGAATATTACATAGCTGAAGTAAGCAAGCTTGAAAGAACACATTCTGTTAGAATGAACTGACCCATGCTGTACCATTGCAGGAGGACAATGTGTGCTCTGTACACAACAGGCGTTTATTAACAGGAGGCAACAAAAGCCTTTTGCATCGCGGTTTTATGCCAGTTACTTATTTGTGATCCATAAATGTTTTTTTTTTTGTTTTTTTTGTTTTTTTTATCATGGCTCAGTCTCTATTGTACAAAACAGATGGCAACCAACCCAATCTGTAACTGGCCTATGCAGCAAGGAGCAGGAAGGACCCTATTGCCAATATGTAAAATGAAAACATTAGGTTGTCTATGGTATCTATAATGGATTTGTATCTAGAGATGTGGAAAAACATCACTGTAAATAGTCTATAAAGATTAAAAAAATAAAAAACCTGTCTTACAAATGGCTTGCAATTACCATAAATGTGTACACGGGACTGGCCGTGTTTTCTCATTACGTAAGGAGCCTTTGCTGATTCTGTACTATAAGTCTGATGGGCTCTGTCTGGTTGAAAACATAAAACTCTCTGCAGTCTCTAATGAAGTGAAATGGCCACAATGAAGATGGACCATTATGAGGGGTTCCCATTCTACCGCTAGATAATTTTATATTATAGTAATGATATACAGTATAATATGAATGTATCATATTATAACAGGAGAATCTGGATAACATAAAGGATGATAGGTAGATAGAAAAAAACTCCAGGAGAACAGAAATAGAGTTAGGAACTATGGCAAGGCGATCTCTTTGATGGAGTATTCAAGACAAAAACGAAAAAAGCCCAAGCCTGACTTGCTAAAATGATATATACGTTGTTTCCCCGAAATTAATACCTAGCGTGATTGTCAGTGATGGCTGCAATATAAGCCCTACCCCCTCAAATAAGCCCTAGTTAAAGAGGAAGTAAACCCTGATGAGTTTACTTCCTCTTTCATTCCCTGCAAAGGCAAAGCATAATGGACTACTATGCATCGCATAGTAGCCCATTATGTGTCACTTACCTGACACAGGAGCCAGCGAAGTCGCCGCTGTCCCCTGTAGTCCGCCGCATCCATCTTGTTGGTGGGGTCTCGCAGCTCCACCGCTGTCATTCGGCGAAGCCGCGATGACGTCACTCCCGCGCATGCGCACGGGAGCCGACACGTGCGGCAGCTCCGTCGCTGAGAATGCCGCGCTCAGTGCGCTTGCGCACCGCTGTCTACGTTTTCGGGCAAATATCTCCTAAACCATATAGGTTTAGGAGATATTGCTTGGACCTACAGGTAAGCCTTAATCTAGGCTTACCTGTAGGTCAAAGTGGGTTGTAAGGGTTTACAACCACTTTAAAGTCCTTGTAAGTCTTATTTTCAAGGTAGGTCTTATTTTTGGGGAAACAGGGTAGGGCTTATTTGGGGGGTAGGGCTTATATTGCAGCCATCACCGACAATCAAGCTAGGTCGTATTTTTTTTGGAAACAGGGTATATATACACTATACTACACAGGCACATATGGTAGTAGTAAAAATAGGCAAGGGCAAAGAAATGGGTTGGGTTGTCTTTGCCAGTTGTTGAGAAAAAAAAAAGAAACTTTTTTTTGGAATCAAGGATGGTAGCAGTCTGTGGGCTCCTTTTTTGTGTGTTGACGTGCTCCAAGGTAGGTAGGCAAAGGCTGCAATAACCCGAAAAAGTGAACGGTGCTTGCACCATGGAACACACCGGGCCCTGGGTGGCTCCACCACCAGAAGATAGCAGATCTAGGCATTTGGGACAAAGACGAGTCAACTGCCCCAGCACATAACCGGGATGAAAATGGCAGCCATTGAGCAAGGAAGCTTTTGTCCTCTCAGTCAGTTTACATGCATTTTCCCTATTTTGGGTGACTCAACCACCGGAAGATATCAGATCTAGGCGTTTGGGAGAAAGACGAGTCAACTGCCCCAGGACATAGCCGGGATGAAAATGGCAGCCATTCAGAAAGGAAGCTTTTGTCCTCACAGTCAGTTTACGTGTAAATTTCCCTTTTTTTTTAACTGGAACTACTACGCCATTACAAAACGCTACCAATCTCCTTTAACAAACATTGATGATGATTCTGGAATCAAACAGCTGAATGGGTCTTCTGCAGTGTATTGTTTGTGATCTGGCCATGGATAAACACCCCTCCCCCCCCCATTCCCCGTCTGGAAACAGAAGAAAGACGAACAATTTCATGTTTTTCCTAGCAGAGCTGAATTGCAGCACTGTCTGTTTGCTCCGGGGGGTTTGTCTGTAAAAGCCTGCCGACAATTAGATGGTGGACAAGCAAGAGAAAGTTTAGGAAGGAAAATGGATAACACCGAGAGCACATTAATATGGGTGCAGCAGCTTGTTCACGTTATTTCGTTTTGCTGTTGGGAGGTTGTATGCCTCATAAAGTGGAGAGAGACCCAACAGAATTTAATGGATGTCTACAACGTTTTTAAAAAATGTCCTTCACAAGCTCGTGGTTTTGTGAATTTTTGATTTTTTTTTTGGCATTGTGAATTTCCATGTGCTGAATGAGATCCATGCGTCCATAATTTGGGCTTTGCCTTTTCAACATGGAGGAACCTTTGAAATAACTTTCCAGCCTCAGGGAACCCCTGTTTGAAAATTACCATATCTACAACTCATGATTTACTATTGTGAAGGTCAGTAGGAAGAATGTTTCTTACGCTTGTGGACATTGGGAAGAATTACTCATGTACACATAGCTAAAAAGGATCAATGGTGATCAAAAGATCAATGGTGTCAGTGGGAACTTATCCGAGAGGCAGACGTTTCTCATTGCCCAAGGAACCACTAGCAGCCTCTGGAGGAACCCTAGAGTTCAATGGAACACTGATTTAGAAACCCAGATCTGCACTAAAAAGCAAAACCCAAAATATGAACTCAATGATCACATTTAACACATGAAAATTCTAAATGTAAAAAAAAGTCAAAAGTTCACAAACCACAAGCTCTGGATTTGTATTTTTTTTTTTTTCAATTTTTCAATTTTGAATTTCCATGTGTTAAATGCGATCTTCGAGTCCATAATTTGGGTTTTGTTTTCTTGGCGTAAATGTTGTTGATTTGTATACCATTGGGACTCCGATAGTTGAGATTTTAGAGAATCAAGAAAGTCCATCATTTGGGTTTGCTTTTTCGTTGTAAATGTTGTTGATTTGTATACCGTTGGGACTCCGATAGTTGAAATTTGAGAGAATCAAGAAAGTCCATCATTTGGGTTGGCTTTTTCGGTGTAGATGTTGACTTGTATTCCATTGGGACTCAGATAGTTGAAATTTTAGAGACTCAAGAAAGTCCATCATTTGGGTTTGCTTTTTTGGTGTAAATGTTGTTGATTTGTATACCATTGGGACTCCAATAGTTGAAATTTTAGTGAATCAAGAAAGTCCATCATTTGGGTTGGCTTTTTCGGTGTAGATGTTGTCTTGTATTCCATTGGGACTCCGATAGTTGAAATTTTAGAGACTCAAGAAAGTCCATCATTTGGGTTGGCTTTTTCGGTGTAGATGTTGTTGATTTGTATACCGTTGGGACTCAGATATTCTAGATTTTAGAGATCAGCTTAATGTGAACAGTCTTAGTAATATTATCCTAAAGTAAACTCAGAGGCGGCTCTTGTTGAGCTCTCTATCTGAAAATACTGTCGCGTTGATCCTCATTCTTCATTACTTTGCCTCAATGATCGAGAACAGGTATGCAAGTATGAATTTCTGACTTTAATATGCCTTCAATGACTCTAATAAACCAAGTGATTAGCATGACAGACAGATAACTAGCTTTTATCAGAAGGTCAGCAATGACAACTCTCTTTACTCTTCATAGATAGTAAGGAGCCAGAATGATAAAGTAAAATTTCTGTTTTGGGTTAACAAGTATATAAACTCAGTAGTTCTTGCTGGGCTTTCTAATAGGAAAGCCTAGAACTGTCATTACACTTGACTTCCCTTTGAAGAATAAAACATTAGATGGGTACTGTCTTTTGCCTGCAGAGAGGAGAGGGGTGATCTTAAAATGTAGGTCTATTCACAATACAAGCCGTGGTAGTGTATAGGTTTCTAAAAAAAAAAAAAAGAAAAATGGAAAAATAGCCTTGCACTGTAATCACTGGTCTGTAGTGAATGGATAGGCTGCATTCCCAGTGATGTCACTGGTCTCTAGTGAATGGATAGGCTGCATTCTCAGTGATGTCCCCGGTCTCTAGTGAATGGATAGGCTGCATTCTCAGTGATGTCATCTGTCTCTAATGAATGGATAGGCTGCATTCTCAGTGATGTCACCGGTCCCTAGTGAATGGATAGGCTACATTCTCAGTGATGTCACCGGTCTCCAGCGAATGGATAGGCTGCATTCTCAGTGATGTCACCAGTCTCTAGTGAATGGATAGGCTGCATTCTCAGTGATGTCACCAGTCTCTAGTGAATGGATAGGCTGTATTCTTCGTGATGTCACCGGTCTCTAGTAAATGGATAGGCTGCATTCTCAGTGGTGTCACCGGTCTCTAGTGAATGGATAGGCTGCATTCACAGTGATGTCACCAGTCTCTAGTGAATGGATAGGCTGCATTCTCAGTGATGTCACCGGTCTCTAGTGAATGGATAGGCTGCATTCACAGTGATGTCACTGATCTCTAGTGAATGGATAGGCTGCATTCTCAGTGATGTCACCGGTCTCTAGTGAATGGATATTCTGCATTCTCAGTGATGTCACCAGTCTCTAGTGAATGGATAGGCTGTATTCTGCGTGATGTCACCGGTCTCTAGTGAATGGATAGGCTGCATTCTCAGTGATGCCACTGGTCTCTAGTGAATGGATAGGTTGCATTCACAGTGATGTCACTGGTCTCTAGTGAATGGATAGGCTGCATTCTCAGTGATGTCATCTGTCTCTAATGAATGGATAGGCTACATTCTCAGTGATGTCACTGGTCTCTTGTGAATGGATAGGCTGCATTCTCAGTAATGTCACCGGTCTCTAGTGAATGGATAGGCTGCATTCTCAGTGATGTCACCGGTCTCGAGCGAATGGATAGGCTGCATTCTCAGTGATGTCACCGGTCTCTAGTGAATGTATAGGCTGCATTCTCAGTGATGTCACCGGTCTCTAGTGAATGGATAGGCTGCATTCTCAGTGATGTCACCGGTCTCTAGTGAATGGATAGGCTGTATTCTGCGTGATGTCACTGGTCTCTAGTGAATGGATAGGCTGCATTCTCAGTGATGTCACTGGTCTCTAGTGAATGGATAGGCTGCCTTCTGCAAAAATGTGAGAGCAAAAGGATTTTCGACAGTTACAATGATACACTGTATCTGCTTTCCACTGAACTGTGAATAATGATGGTAACCTATGAAAATATATCTAATGATGTTTGCTTAACCTTCGCTCCAGCAAAGTAGGAACCAATTGCCTGCAAGCCAGCGAGCATTTATACCAGCCTGATATGGAAGCCCTGTGACACGCCGCTGACACCTTACGTCTGATATTTGCTGTCGCGGCCTCAATAAACAGTTTGGTTTGAGTGGTTTTGCTGTAATAGACTCTGTTGTATAGCAGAGCCGGGCGTCTGATCACAGACCGTGTAATCACAGGTACCCTGTTTCCTGTGCCTGTGCCTTGGAGCCGTCCTCCTCTCATTATCTTCCGCCAAAGGCCCCCAGCTGTTCTCTCTAGTGCCAGGTCCTAGCTGGTGACACGCGCCTGCGGCCACACATATCCACACGAGGTATTGGTCTAATGACTCCAGCTCGTTATAAGCTCTGCGGCTATTATACAGATCCAGAGCAATGCGTCAGCTACATGAACGCCAGAACCACCTGCTGCCATCATTATTGTCAGAATTGTTTCGAAGGAGCCATGTTGTCAAAGCAGCAGGATGAAGACTAGTGGGCAAAAAATAAATAAAAATGGAGAGGAGATACACTGATTACTTCTCTCAAAATTCCATTATTATTTTTAGCAATCACAAAGGTTGCAAAATAAAATTAGATCAATGTCTATGATTTTGATCTTGGGGCTTGCAGTTTTTGACCATAATACAATGCCATCTCTTATTCTAAATGGAAGAGAACATGGGCCTGGACTGAAATGCCGACATGGAGATGACACATTCATGTCAGTCTTGGTACCAGTGCAGTTCTTGAATGGGGAGACTAAGGTAGTTCTTCCTAATACCTGCAGCAGGCTGATGACATCATCAATCTAGACCAGTGATGGCGAACCTTGGCACCCCAGATGTTTTGGAACTACATTTCCCATGATGGTCAACTACACTGCAGAGTGCATGAGCATCATGGGAAATGTAGTTCCAAAACATCTGGGATGCCAAGGTTCGCCATCACTGGTCTAGACCAGGAGTCTCCAAACTATGGCCCTCCAGTTGTTCAGGAACAACAATTACCAGCATGCCTGGTCTTGTCTGTGTATGTCTTTTCATAATGCTTTATGGGACATGTAGTTCCGCAACACCTGGAGGGCCGTAGTTTGGAGATCTCTGGTCTAGACCATCCATTCTCAACTAGGGTTCCTCCAAAGCAGCCTTTCTCAACCTCTTTTACCCCAGAGGAACCCTTGAAATCGTTTTCAGATCTCAGGAAACCCCTGGTAAGATTAGCCCATCAGGAGTCATTGGGAAAACGCCCCTTATGTTGGTGGTGGTAAGTCTGTAGAATGCTACCCTTAGAGGAGTGGCTAGAATGGCACACTTGCAGTCATGCCGCTGGCCCTGCCAAGTGTCATTTGCCCTGGAATAATGCAGAAACCATCAGATGGGAGGACAGTTAGCCGCCGCTCATGGAACCCCTAGTCAGCCCTGGAGGAACCTTATGCCGTGTACACACGACCGCATTACGCCGGACAATTTCGTGTGGGATCGTGTGTGGGCTCCAGCGGACTTTTTCATCGTAAAGTCCGACGGACTTAGAAAGTAGTTTTGCATCAAAATTTGTCCGCCGGACTTGGCTTTCAGCGGACAATCCGTTAGTCGGTGTGCTAGTCCGGCGGACTAAGAATGACGCATGCTCAGAACCAAGTATGAGAAGGAACCTATAGGCTACTGGCTATTGAACTTCCTTTTTCTAGTCCCGTCGTACGTGCTGTACGCCACCGCGTTAGAAATCGCCGGACTTTCGGAGTGTCCGTGTGTGGCCAAGTCCGTTCGTTAGAAAGTCCGGCGGATTGTTTGCCGCATTGTTTGCCGGACTAAGTCCGCCGGACAATTCGGTCGTGTGTACGCGGCATTAGTGTTCCACGGAACCCTGATTCAAAATGGCTGCCCTGGAGGTTCTTCACTTTTCAGTGGTTCTTTGAACAATGAGTAATTTCTACCGTTACTTCTTGACACCATTGATCTTTTTAGATATCTGTAATGTGGTAATTCTTCTCAGTGACCACAATGTAAGGAGCATTTTTCCCACTGGTCATCACACAAATGTATAAAATTACATCAAAGGTTCCTCCATTTTAGGGCTGTTTTACACTGCTGCTCTTCGAGTATGCCGCAGCACGGGTGTACCCACAATTTTCACGCAGGTAACCCGCCATTTCCTATAGACTTTCTATTATGTCCTACATTTTTGGTGGGTTTTCTGAAAGCACACTAAAAATTCCTGCATGCACTTTCAGAAAACACAACAAACACATGGGAACCTAATAGAGATGCTACCCTTAGGCTCGGTTCACACAGCGGGCGGCACGACTTGCAGCGCCGTGACCTGCACACGATCAGCGGCGACTTGCAAAACGACTTCTGTATAGAAGTCAATGCAAGTCGCCCGAAGTCGCCGCAAAAGTAGTACAGGAACCTTTTTTCTAAGTCGGAGCGACTCGAATCGCTCCTATTAGAACGGTTCCATAGTACAGAACGGAGCGCGACTTGTCAGGCGGCGAAGTCGCCTGGACAAGTCGCCCCTGTGTGAACCGAGCCTTAGAGAGGTGGCCAGAATGACACCCTTGCAATCATGCCGCCGGCTCTGCCAAGTGGCATTGGACCTGGAACTATGCAGGCACCATCAGATGGGAGAACAGTTAGCCACGGCTCAAGGAAGCCCTAGTCAGCCCTGGAGGAACCTTAGTTTTCCACAGAATCCTGGTCGAGAATAGCTGCTCTAGAGGTTTCCAATGGTTCTTTGAGCAATGAATAATTTCTACAACTCAGATAAGTTACTACTTGACACCACTGATCTTTTTAGCTATCTGTAAGGGGGTAATTCTTCTCGATGACCACAAGTGTAAGTGGCATTCTTCTCACTGACCATCACACTAATGCTCCTTGATATTTAACTATTGCAGATATTAGCAGGGGTTCCCTGAGACGTGAACGTTATATCAAATGTTCCTCCATGTTACACGTTAGGGCGATTTCCCACTGCTGCTCTTCAGGGGGTTGGCCGCAACAAGGGTGTACCCGCGATTTTCGGTTGAGAAAGACTGGCCTAGACAGGGTCACTAGATCACTGCTGCCTAACCTGCGGTCCGATATGTATTCTACCCACATCATGTTATTGCCAAAAAACAATAAATATTTCATTTCAAATATATATTTGTGAGACAATTTAAAACAAACAGTTTATTGATTTTTTTACCACTTGGTGCCCGCACTATAGCCAAAAGACAGCTACAGCGCAGGCTTCCTTTGCCAGGAGGGCGTACATGGACGTCCTCCTGTTCTCGTGCTGTCCGCACGCCCCCTGGGACATGTCTGATCACAGATCGGGTTAAAGGACCAATCACAGCGGGCCCTTTACCACGTGATCAGCTGTGAGCCAATGACAGCTGATCACGCAAGTAAGGAGAAGCCGCTAATCTGCCTCCCCCCCCCCCCCCCTCACGTTGTCAGCATGAAGAAAAGAAGAAAGTCATTAACTGGTTTCTGTTAAAGGGACATCGGTCCCCTTAGTGCCCATCAGTGCTGCCAATCAGTGCCCATCAGTGTCACCTATTAGTGCCCATCAGTGCTGCCAATCAGTGTCCATCATCAATGTCACTTATTAGTGCTGTCTATAGGTGCCACCTATCAGTGCTGCCAATCAGTGCCCATCATCAGTGCCTCATCATCAGTGCCACTTAGTGCCCGTCAGTGCCCCATCATCAGGGCCACTTATCAGTGCTGTCTGTCAGTGCCGCCTATCAATGCCACATGTCAGTGACCATCAGTCCCGCCTATCAGTGCCAGCTATAAGTGGCACCTCTCCAGGCTGCCTATCAGTGCCCACCAGTGCCATCTATCTGTGCCCATCAGTGCCTCATCATCAGTGCACTTTTCAGTGCTGTCTATCAGTGCCCATCAGTGCCACCTATCAATGCCACATATCAGTGCCCATCAGTCCCGCCTATTAGTGCCACCTATCAGTGACGCCTCTCCATGCCGCCTATCAATGCCCACCAGTGCCACCTATCTGTGCCCATCAGTGCCACTTATCACTGCTGTCTATCAGTGCCCATCAGTGCTGCCTATCAGTGTCACATATCAGTGACCATCAGTACCGCCTATCAGTGCCATCTATCACTGCCACCTCATCAGTGCCCATCATTGCCATCTATCAGTGCCCATCAGCGCCGCTTTATCAGTGCCCATCAGTGCAGCCAATCAGTGCCTCCTCATCATACCACCAAAAGAAAGCTCTATTTGTGTGAAAAAAATGATAAAGATTTCATATGTGTACAGTGCTGCATGACCGTGTAATTGTCATTCAAAGTGTGAAAGAGCTGAAAATTGGCCTGGGCGGGAAGGCGGTGAAAGTGCCTGGTAGGCAAGTGGTTAATGATTTATTTTTACTCCGTATTCCAAAGGCTGTTTTTTTATTTTTATTTATTTATTTTGAACATGTGACTAGGACTAGAAGCTCCTCCTGCTTTTGTTTCCTTGCAGACAGGCTGGGAGAGAGCTGGGTCATGTGACAGCTGTATAACGATTAGGGAAAAGGTACTTAGATTTTTTATTAAAATAATGACTATGACATCATCCTACTATGACATCATCCACATACAGAAATAGAAGGGACAATGTACTATAACCGGTGTGTGAGAAAAATCCCATCGGGTATAAAGGTGTGACTTTCCCATGGAATGTCTTTGTGATCCGGTCTGATGCTGATCCCCTATTGGTAACATTCCGCCCTCTAGCCATTGTGTGTTTTTTACATTTTTGCTCCACTTAGCGGAAGGGGGGGGAGTGGGGTGGGGTCACTGTCACAAGCTGCAAATGCGCGGCGGTGCCTCGGAAAATTTTTCCCTAGATGGAGCGTGCAGCGGGAAAACAAAGCCCTTTTCTTCGGCGTCCTTGCGCCGTGCCGAGGCGCTACAAAAACATTGTGCTGCGTTGGCGCTCCATTCTTCAGAGCGCCCAATTATTTGGCGCGTAGAAGTATCTCTCCTCTACTGACTGGAGGAAAGATTCGCTGCCGCCGAGCCGGAGGACAAAGCCTCAGCTTGGATTCCGCCATTCAATGAAGTTGCCACAAATCGGAGGCCTGCAGGTATCTGGGATTCTGAAACGGTCCCGCCAACGATTACCACGTAGAGAATAGGCCCCCCCCCCACGCTAGAAGGCATGCTAGTCCAATGCTAATGGCTTAAAGCTGAACTCCGGGGGAAACTGCTAAATATAGAGATGAAATATGTATATCCTTGTCCATCCAGTCCTGAGATTTTCACAGCTTTGCCACGCAGCACAGGTCTTCTCTGCTCCCTGAGACTGATGAGCTCGTCTCTCTGTCAGTCAGCTCTCAACTCCTATCAGCATGCTCCTTGCACTGCACTGCAACCGATTGGACCCTTTGTGCGGCTTCTCCCTCTTCCAGTCTGAGCTCTGCTGTACTGGACTCAAAGGAGAAGGCGCAGACTGATGAGCTCATCCCTCTGGCGCTCTACTCTCTCCTCCTATCAGCATCCTCCTTGCACTGCACTGCAACCGATTGGCTCCTTACGCTGCTTCTGCCTCTCCCAGTCTGAGCTCTGCTGTGAAGGAACTGCAAGGGGCTGACACCAGGCCAGGGGAGGGGACCGAATCTTTGCTAAGAAATACGGGTGGCCAAGGGGCAAAGATGTGGGCGGAATTCGGTCCCGTAAAACAGGAAATCTCTAGGAATGAACGGTGCCCGGGGGGGGGGGACTTTCTGAGTTGCACCATAAAATTAACCATTTACCGCCCCGTGTACCTTTAACTGCGGCAGGGGCGGCCGCTCTGCGCTGGATCGCGTATTTAGCATGTGATCTGGCTCTTTTCTGGGCAGGGGGTGTGCCCACGCATGTGCGCTACCTCTGCCACGCTGCGATTTGTTGCAGCACAAGTGGGTGCCAGCTAATAATTTCTCGCCGGCACCCGCCAGTCGGCTCTGGCATTTAGCGAAGAGAGAGCCCTGTGTTTGTAAACAACACAGGGCTCTCTTATGAAAGCATCAGTGCTGTCTTTTGTTTTTCTCCCTGCAAAGCAGGGAGTAAAAACCGGCACGTCGGTTAGTAAAAGCCGCTCACAATACACGTTTTTAGGCACACAGTTAACCCCTTGATTGCCCCTTGATGTTAACCCCTTGCTAGCCAGTGTCATTAGTATAGTGACAGTGCATATTTTTAAGAACTGATTGCTGAATTAGAGTCAGTGGTGATGCCAGTGTCGGTTAGTGTCAGATTGACCGCCACAATATCGCAGTCCTACTATAAGTCCATCGCCGCCATCACTAGTAGAGAAAATAAAAATTTTAGCATATATCCCATAGTTTGTAGATGCTATAATTTTCACACAAACCGATCAATAATAAATATAGGCTTATTGGGATTTATTTTATTTTTTTTTAACAAAAGACATGTAGCAAAATACATATTGGCCTTTTTTTTTTTTTTTTTTTTTTTACATTTTTTCTATTGGATATGTTTTATAGCAGAAAGAAAAAAAAATATTGGGCTTTTTCTTAAAAATTTTGGTCTTTTCTCATTTATATTGCAAAAAATAAAAATGGTTTTTTCTTTTTTTTTTTTTTTTTTACAAACGACATGTAGCAAACTACATATTGGTCTACATTTATGGAAAAAAATAGATTTTTTTTACATTTTTTCTATTCGATATGTTTTATAGCAGAAAGAAAAATATATTGGTCTTTTTCTTTTTTTCATTTATATTGCAAAAAATACAAATGGGATTTTTTTTTTTTTTTTTTACAAAAGACATGTAACAAAATACATATTGGCCTAAATTTATCAACACATTTTTTCTATTGGATATGTTTTATAGCAGAAAGAAAAAAAATATTGGTCTTTTTCTTAAAATTGTTGGTCTTTTTTCATTTATATTGCAAAAAATAAAAATTTGATTTTTTTTTTTCATTTACAAAAGACATGTAGCAAAATACATATTGGCTTAAATTTATGAAAAAAAAAAAATTTTTTTAAAAATGTTTTATAGCAGAAAGAAAAAAATATTGGGCTTAGTCTTAAAATTGTTTTTTCTTCATTTATATTGCAAAAAAATAAAAATGGGATTTTTTTTATTTTTTTATTTTTTTACAAAAAACGTAGGAAAATACATGTTTCCTAAATTTATGAAAACATTTGATTTTTTACATTTTTTTTTTCTATTGGATATGTTTTATAGCAGAAAGAAAAACAAATTGGGCTTTTTCTTAAAATTTTTGGTCTTTTTTCATTTATATTAGGAAAAATAAAAATGATTAATTTTTTTTTTTTTTTTTTTTTTATAAAAGACATGTAGCAAAATACATATTGGCTTAAATTTATTAAAAAAAATAGATTTTTTTAAAAAAATTTCTATTGGATATATTTTATAGCAGTAAGAAAAAAAATATTGGTCTTTTTCTTAAAATTTTTGGTCTTTTTTCATTTATATTGCAAAAAATAAAAAATAAACATGTGGCCAGCAGCAGAGGACTAGAAGCTTCTCCTGCTTATGTTTCCCTGCAAACAGGGAGAGAGCTGAGTCATGTGACAGCTGTTTATCATATTGGAAAGTGGGGCTTAGATGTTTGTTTGTTTTTTTTTGTTTTGTTTTATTAAAATAATTACAGTGCCGTCATCCCCATATAGAAATAGAAGGGAGAGTGTAAATTAAACAGTGTGTGTTTAGCACCATTTTACGTCTACTATGAAATATGAGTAAAGCCAAGCTGATAACATTAGTGCAGCTATTCCTTAGTTAGCCCCGTTGACGTACGTCAAGCGGCGATCGATGTCCTACTCTGAGAGATTCGCCCGTCACGCCGTTCCTTTTCTGATGATCTCACCTTCGGCAGCTTCACAATGAGGAAACTCTCACGGTTAACCACAGACAGCGTCTTCCTCCTGATGTTCTGGCGGCCGTCACACGTCGTAGTCACACCGATCCATCTGTGGTTTCAGAAGTTGGGAAGTGATTGTCGGGAGACCATTAACACCTCCCGTCCTTATCAATAATTCACATTCCCTCTAACGGGTCTGATGGGACCTGCGACCACAGGGGCCTCCACAGGGGCCCATTTAGTAAACCCAATTAAGCATTCCCCCCCCTTCAGATCAAGCTGAGGAATTGATTGTATTCCATCCAGGAGGAGCTCTGACGTTGTAGGTGGAAATGGTTGGGCGATTAAAATGACTAAAGTGGTTCCCAAAGAAAATTCTTTTGGTTTTCGGTAGAGTGAGGAAAGATTAGAACTCCTGTTAGGTTTGGCCCCACTGGGGAGATTTCCTATCACTTATATTCCATCCAGAAGGAGCTCTGAAGTTGTAGGTGGACACGGTTGGGCGGTTAAAATGACTAAAGTGGTTCTTCATCCAAAGAAAACATTTTGGTTTTCGGTAGAGTGAGGAAAGATTAGAATTCCTGTTAGGAAATCTCCCCAGTGGGGCCAAACCCATCACTTGTATTCCATCCAGGAGAAGCTCTGACGTTGTAGGAGGACACGGTTGGGTGATTAAAAGGACTAAAGTGGTTCTTCATCCAAAAAAATTATTTTGGTTTTGGGTAGAGTGGGGAAAGCTTGGGACTCCTGTTAGGTTTGGCCCCACTGGGGAGATTTCCTAACAGGAGTTCCAAGCTTTCCCCACCTCTACCCAAAACCAAATTTTTTTTGGGGGATGAAGAACCACTTTAGTCCTTTTAATCACCCAACCATGTCCACCTACAACGTCAGAGCTCCTTCTGGATGGAATATAAGTGATAGAAAATCTCCCCAGTGGGGCCAAACCTAACAGAAGTTCTAAGCTTTCTTCACTCTACCCAAAACAAAAATATTTTTTTTTTGGATGAAGAACCACTTTAGTCCTTTTAATCGCCCAACCGTGTCCTCCTACAATGTCAGAGCTCCTTCAGAATGGAATACAAGTGTTAGGTTTGGCCCCACTGGGGAGATTTACTATCACTTGAATTCCATCCAGAAGGAGCTCTGACGTTGTAGGAGGACATGGTTGGGCGATTAAAATGACTAAAGTGGTTCTTCATCCAAAAAAATTATTTTGGTTTTGGTTAGAGTGGGGAAAGCTTGGAAATCCTGTTAGGTTTTGGCCCCACTGGGAAGATTTCCTATCACTTGTACTCCATCCAGGAGGAGCTCTGACATTGTAGGAGGACACGGTTGGGTGAGTAAAAAGACTAAAGTGGTTCTTCATCCAAAAAAAAATTATTTTGGTTTTGGTTAGAGTGGGGAAAGCTTGGAAATCCTGTTAGGTTTTGGCCCTACTGGGGAGATTTACTATCACTTGAATTCCATCCAGAAGGAGCTCTGACGTTGTAGGAGGACACGGTTGGGCGATTAAAAGGACTAAAGTGGTTCTTCATCCAAAAAAAAAAATATTTTTGTTTTGGGTAGAGTGAAGAAAGCTTAGAACTTCTGTTAGGTTTGGCCAAACTGGGGAGATTTCCTATCACTTATATTCCATCCAGAAGGAGCTCTGACGTTGTAGGTGGACATGGTTGGGCGATTAAAAGGACTAAAGTGGTTCTTCATCCCCAAAAAAATATTTTGGTTTTGGGTAGAGTGGGGGAAAGCTTAGAACTCCTATTAGGTTTGACCCCACTGGGGAGATTTCCTATCATTTGTATTCCATCCAGTAGGAGCTCTGACGTTGTAGGGTGACATGGTTGGGCGATTAAAAGGACTAAAGTGGTTCTTCATCCAAAAAAAATATTTTATTTTTGGGTAGAGTGGGGAAAGCTTAGAACTCCTGTTAGGTGTGACCCCACTGGGGAGATTTGCTATCGCTTCCTATGCAGGTGACAATATCCTATATATGTGGAACCTGTAGGGGTATAGGGACCATTGGGGAAAGGATCTGCTGGGAACCCGATTCTGGTGGGGCCTTGAAAATTTCGGTCACTGATGATAGACCAGAAAAGATGATGTTGTACGGCTCACACTTCAAGAGCTCCAATATGATAAGACCCATAGGGCTCATTTAGACTTGCTTCAAAATGTGGCATTTGACCTAATTTCTTGAAGCTCTTTTAATGCCAATCAAAGAACCTCTTACTAAATAAAATGGGTCACTTACAGTCCTATTTACAGGTAGCGTTTGCTTTGCTTCACAAAAAATGACACTCCATGTCGCTTTCTAGGGGTTTCAAAAGTCTCAAAAGCCTCCATAGAAGTCTAATACGCTCGCTAACTGTACCTGCAGCATTTGAGGGGCGTTTATTCACAGTTAGCTTCACTTTGTTTTGGAGGTATGAGATATCCCAGGATGCACTGGGAAACCAACAAGCAAACCAGAAAGACATTATCAGTAGTCACTTCCGGTTCATGTGTAAATATTCTGGAAGTGTCTGGTGCAGATGTCACAACTGGTGTGCAGCGTTTCGCAGCAGGAAGGTAGCAGATGGCACACGTGGTGCACAACATGGGAACGCTATAGCGGAAAGTGAGGGGGGGACCGGAGAGAGAGAGAGGAATGAGTGGCAGAGGATCAGCAAAGATGGGGAACCAGAGCAGGTGAAACTAGCAGATGTCACACGTGGTAAGCACAATGAAAGTAATATAGTGGGAGGTGACCAGGGACTGGAGAGAGAAAGGACTGAGTGGTAGAGGATCAGTAGAGCTGGGGGACCGGAGCAGGAGAAACTAGCAGATGTCAAATGTCATGAGCACCATGGGAGCAATACAGTATAGCGGGAGTTCAAGAGAATGGAGAGATAGGAGGATCAGCAAACCAGTAGACCAGCAGAGCTTGGGGTTAGTATTGAGTGTGGGATCAGCAGAGCTGGGGGTGCTACTGAGTGGAGGATCAGCAGAGTTGGGGGTAACTATTGAGAAGGGGATCAGCAGAGCTGGGGGTTACTAATGAGTGTGTGATCAGCAGAGCTGGTGGTGCTACTGAGTGGGGAATCAGCAGAGCTAGGAGTTATTACTGATAAGGGGATCAGCAGAGCTGAGGGCTACTAATAAGCAGGGGATCAGAAGAGCTAGGGCTACTACTGAGTGGGGCATCAGCAGAGCTGGGAGTTACTACTGAGCAGGGGTTCAGCAGAGCTGGGGGTATTGCTGAGTGAAGGATCAGCAGAGCTGGGGGTTGCTATTGAGTGTGAGATCAGCAAAGCTGGGGTAACTACTGAGCAGGGGATTAGCAGAGCTGGGGGTTACTAATGAATGTGCGATCAGCAGAGCTGGTGGTGCTACTGAGTGGGACATCAGCAGAGCTGGGAGTTGTTACTGAGAGGGGTATCAGCAGAGCTGATGGTCACTAATGAGCAGGGGATTGGCAGAGCTGGGGGTACTACTAAGTAGAGGATCAGAGCTGTTAGTTGCTACCTAGTGTGGGATCAGCAGAGCTGGTGGTTACTAATGAGTTGGGGATCAGCAGAGCCAGGGTACTACTGAGTGGAGGTTCAGCAGAGTTGATAGTTACTACCTAGTGTGGGATCAGCAGAGCTGGAGGTTACTAATGAGCAGGGGATCAGCAGAGCTGGGGGTACTACTGAGTGGGACATCAGCAGAGCTGGGAGTTACTACTGAGCAGGGGTACAGCAGAGCTGGGGGTACTACTGAGTGGAGGATCAGCAAAGCTGGGAGTTGCTATGGAGTGTGAGATCAGCAAAGCTGGGGGTTACTAATGAGCAGGGGATCAACAGAGCTGGGGGGTACTACTGAGCCAGGGATCTGCTGAGCAGGGGTACTAATGATCTGGGGATCAGCAGAGCTGGGGGGTACTACTGAGCCAGGGATCTGCTGAGCAGGGGTACTAATGATCTGGGGATCAGCAGAGCTGGGGGGTACTACTGAGCCAGGGATCTGCTGAGCAAGGGTACTACTGATCTGGGGATCAGCAGAGCTGGGGGGTACTACTGAGCTAGGGATCTGCTGAGCAGGGGTACTAATGGTCTGGGGATCTGCTGAACTGGGGTAATAATGAGCTGGGGGTATTACTGAGTTGGGGTACTAATGAGCTGGGGGTATTACTGAGCTGGGGTTCTTCTGAGACCCTTTAAAACAAATAGAAAACCAACACACACACACAAGGCATTTGCCAAGCTTCATTAAAGCTTAAAAAAAGCATCACCAAAGCATCAAAAAGACATCAAAAAATCCAGTTGAAGCAGTAGGGCTCTTTAATGTGTGTTAAAGTTGAAGCAAGTGTAAATGAGCCCATGCGGTTATTTTTCAAGCTTCAAGGCTTCATGTTTCAGCCATGGCCAGAAATTCATGAGATTAAAGGACATCCCGGGAGAAATTCGGGATATTAAAGGACTACTTCATAGTTACATAGTTAGTCAGGTTGAAAAAAGACACAAGTCCATTTCAGTAACTTTACCGTCCATCGTGACGATCTCTGGATCCTGTCGGCATCAGATAGGAGACCTCAGATTGAGGTAGACCTAGTGGACATCATGCCTTGGTCACAGCTGCAGAGCTTGCTGCGAACCATTCGTCCCCAACTAATTGGTCAATCGGAACTACTGTTTAAAAATTGCAAGGACGAGCTTATTATGAAATGGGGCGCCGCCTTCAGCAAAGCTTCACTCTTAGCAAGCAAGCCTAGGGGTGGTCACATATATTTCAGACGTTTTAAGCAAGAAGCCCAGAAAGTCTTTATAAAATATATTCTGTTATAGTGTCTGTCCGATTGAGAAAAAGGTCCTACCACCTTGAAACGTGTTGCCCCTCTTCACACTCTCGGTCTCTGACGGCGGTGATGTTAGATGCCAGGAGTCTTTACCCCAGTGTCTGTCGGATTGAAAAAAAGGCCCTACCACTTTGAAACGCGTCGCCCCTTCACACTCCCGGTCTCTGATGGCGGTGTTGTCAGATGCCAGGAGTCTTTACCCCAGTGTCTGTCGGATTGAGAAAAAGGTCCTACCACCTTGAAACGTGTTGCCCCTCTTCACACTCCCGGTCTCTGATGGCGGTGTTGTCAGATGCCAGGAGTCTTTACCCCAGTGTCTGTCGGATTGAGAAAAAGGTCCTACCACCTTGAAACGTGTTGCCCCTCTTCACACTCCCAGTCTCTGACGGCGGTGATGTCAGATGCCAGGAGTCTTTCCCCCAGTGTCTGCCTATGGTGATGTCAGAACCCAGGGGGCATGAAGGGGGCATGGCAACACGTTTCAAGGTGGTAGAGCCTCTTTCTCAAGCTGCCTTGAAACGCGTTGCCACACCTCCTTCTCAACCCCTGCCATCTGACATCACCACAGGGGTTCTCACGCTGTCATATTGCTCTTGTGACTGTGTCTCCATCCCGTATCCGCGGCTTTGTGTCTACTGCTTGAATGCAAAAGAGATGGTGGCCTTGTTCCTATGTGAAACACACCTATCTGCTCGCCAACATGTGAATAGATATTTATTGCTTAGAAGCGCCCTCTTGTGTCTCTCAGAAAGTCTTTACAACCTGGAAAAATCTTTAGTAACTCAACTTTTAGATATCACCTCAATCGTTATCATGGCGGAAACTCTAAGAACCAGTAAATCCACAATCTAAGCAAACATGTTCATCTTGCCTTGTAAACGTAGGCCCTTTCGTTTCCTTGTGTTGTAGAGTTTGCTGACCTGCTGCACCTAGATGCGCCCTCTTGTGTCTATCTCAGAAAGTCCTGGTAAAAAAAAAAAATCTCTTTAGCGCCTCAACTTTTTAGACATCACCTTAAGCCGTTGTCGTTGAGCAAACTCAAAGAACCCGCTAAATCCGAAACATAAACAAATACGTCAATCTTGGCGCCTTATAAGTAGGCCCTTTTCATTTTCCTTGTGCTGTAGAGTTTGCCAAAGTCTTATTTGTTCTTCTAAATCAATCGGGGAGTATGTTTGATGGTATCCATGCTGAGGAGAAAAGCCGTGGGATGAAGTTTGTTGGATTGTGCCCGAGGTTCGAGAAGGCGAGGAATCGGAGACAAGAGGCAGCGCGATTCCCCCAGCAAATCCTTCAGCGGGAAGCTCGGCAGATGAAAGTCACTTTGTGGAAATGAGACTTTTCCTCCTGCATAATTTCCAGGTCACATCTGCTACGGTTGGAGCTGTGGAGCGGATAACGGCGCTCACCTCTGGAGAGGTCTGCACAGCCCCTTCCTCTATGTGCTTTCTCAACGACAGCCTGTCATCAGCCTGGGGAATCCCATGTCCTCCCAGCTGTCTGGAAACTTCCACATGGGGAGCTGTTTTTTTTTTCGGCTACCAAAGATCTTAGCTATTTTTGATCGTTGTTTCGTAGGTAGTGGTAAACCCAGAGAGTATCTTCTCTCTCTCTCGTAGGGACCCAACTGATGAGATCTTTGCCCTGAGTTCCTGAGTCTGTACCCCTGCTGTGCCCATTATGTGGGACCCCCATCACCCTTGTATTGAGTTCTCAGATATGTACCCCTGCTGTTCCCATTATGAAGGGTTTCCACCACCCCTAAACTGAGTTCCTGGGTCTGTACCCCTGCTGTTCCCATTATGAGGGGTTTCCACCACCCCTAAACTGAGTTCCTGGGTCTGTACCCCTGCTGTTCCCATTATGAGGGGTTTCCACCACCCCTAAACTGAGTTCCTGGGTCTGTACCCCTGCTGTTCCCATTATGAGGGGTTTCCACCACCCCTAAACTGATTTCCTGGGTCTGTACCCCTGCTGTTCCCATTATGAGTGGTTTCCACCACCCCTAAACTGATTTCCTGGGTCTGTACCCCTGCTGTTCCCATTATGAGGTGTTTCCACCACCCCTAAACTGAGTTCCTGGGTCTGTACCCCTGCTATTCCCATTATGAGGGGTTTCCACCACCCCTAAACGGAGTCAATGGGTCTGTACCCCTGCTGTTCCCATTATTTGGGGTTCGCACCACCCCTACACTGAGTTCCTGGGTCTGTACCCCTGCTGTTCCCATTATGAGGGGTTTCCACCACCCCTAAACTGAGTTACTGGGTCTGTACCCCCGCTGTTCCCATTATGAGTGGTTCCCACCACCCCTACACTGAGTCACTGGGTCTGTACACCTGTTGTGCCCATTATGAGGGGTTCTCACCATCCCTGAGCTGAGATCCCAAGTCCTTACACCTGCTGTGCTCAATATGAGGGGTTTCCACCATTTCTGTGCGGAGTTCATGGGTCTACACACCTGTTGTGCCCATTAATAGGCATTCCCACTATCCTAGGGCTGAGTTTGTTGGATCTGCACATCCACTGCCCCCATTATGAGGGGTTCACACCATCCTTGTGCTGATTTCTCGGGTCTTCACACCTGCTGTGCCCATTATGAGGGATTTCCACCATACCTGAGCAGAGTTCCTGGGTTTGCACATCCACTGTGCCCATTATAAGGGGATCCTGCCATCCTAGTGCTTAGTTTGCTGGGTCTTCGCAACCTCTGCCCCCATTAAGAGGTGTTTCTACCATCCCTAAGCTAAATTGCTGGGTCTGTACCCCTGCTGTGCCCATTTTGAGGGGTTATTACCATCCCTGTGCTGAGTTTCTCAGTCTATACACCTGTTGTGCCCATGATGAGGGGTTCCCACCATCCCGGCACTGAGTTCCCTAGTCTGTACAACGTATGTGCCCATCATGAGGGGTTCCCACCATCCCAGCACTGAGTTCCCTAGTCTGTGCACCTGATGTGCCCATCATGAGGGGTTCCCATCATCCCGGCACTGAGTTCCCTAGTCTGTACACCTGATGTGTCCATTATTAGGGGTTCCCACCATCCATGAGCTCAGTTCCCAGGTCTGTACACCTTATATTCCCACTATGAGGGGTTCCCACCATCCCAGCACTGAGTTCCCTAGACTGTACACCTGATATGCCCATCATGGGGGGTCCCCACCATCCCAGTACTGAGTTCCCTAGTCTGTACACCTGATGTGTCCATTATTAGGGGTTCCCACCATCCCTGAGCTCAGTTCCCGGGTCTGTACACCCGATATTCCCACTATGAGGGGTTCCCACCATCCCAGCACTGAGTCCCCTAATCTGTACACCTGATATGCCCATCATGAGGGGTCCCCACCATCCCAGCACTGAGTTCCCTAGTCTGTACACCTGCTGTGCCCATTATGAGGGGTTCCCACCATCGCTGAGCTCAGTTCCCGAGTCTGTACACCTGATATGCCCACTATGATGGGTTCCCACCATCCTGGCACTGGGTCTAACTAATATCTTCTGTAGGGTTGGAGATCGCGCTGGACTGACTCAGTCGGTTGTAGGTCAATGGTTAGATAGACATTGGGCGTGCCCTCCTTTTTCTACCTCTATGGGTCTAACTAATAGTACAGCTCAATGAGAAGGCAAGCAAGGAAAACTGTACTATGTAAGGTAAAGGTCTTTTTTTTCTGGGTTTAGCCATGTTGAGGAGAAGTGGACGTACGTTTTGAACAAAAATGACAATTTCTTAGTTGGTAGATTGCATTCTTAGTTGTGTCCACAAAGAAGGTCTTCTAGTGCTTACATGGTAGGACAAGGTCCTTCTGGATACATTACGATTCCTTATTCTTCTGTTTGGACCTTTGTCATGGGAGGACTATGCAGGCCACGGAATCGGGATGACAGCCAGGCAACCAGCATTTCTAGAAGAAGAGCTCAGCCAACAGCAGGCCACCTACATCACCCAGCACAAGTTCCCTTTAACAAAAGATATTTTCTTTGCGGATTAGTGGGAGTCATGAAGTGATGTGTAGAGGTGTGACGCTCTCCCCCGTGTACATAATACAGATCCTGTCTGGGTGTTATTATAAATTACAGTGAGATGGCACATCTTCCCGACACTTCCATCATCCCGTGATAGACACATTCTTTATTTCCAATGGATTATTTTACCTCTACCAGTCAATAGACGTATAGAAGGAGGACATGGAGACTGCTATTCACCTCCATGACTGCACAGGAGTCCTTATACACCAGGGGGCGCCAGACTTTTTCGCAATGAGGACCACATTGTAGATTTTACAAATATTCGCAGGCAAAAAAAAAAAAAAAACAGTTTTATAAATGAAAGAAACAAATTAACTGAAAATGAAAGTATTTGTTTTACTAAGTTGTTTGTTTGTTTTTTGTGTTTTTGCTTTTTTTGTTTTTTGTTTGTTTTGTTTCTAATCAGCAGAATATAATTTAGAACAACAGATTGAAAATAATAAAAATAAAAAATAAAAATAAAGAACCTTCAGTAATACAGAAGGAAAAAGTTCCCCCAAAAAATTGAGGACATCCGAGATCTCTTACATCAGAGTCCCCATCAACGTCCCTCTTTCATTGGAGACCCCTTACATCAGAGTCCCAATCAGAGCCCCCTTAGATAAGCGTCTCATCAGAGACCCCTTCAAAGTCCCTCTTAACATTGGAGATCCCTTACATGAGCGTTTCCATCAGAGCCCCTTTACATCGCAGTCCCTTTTAAAGCCCCCCCATTGCATCAGAGACCCTTTACAATCAGCCCCCTCTTTACATAAGTGTCCCCATCAAAGTCTCTCTTTCATTGGAGACCTCCTACATCAGAGTCCCCCTTACATCAGAGTCCCATCAGAGGCCATTTACATCAGAGTCCCCATCAAAGTCACCCTTACATTGGAGGTCCCTTAAGAGTCCACTGTTACATAACAGCCCCTCTACATCACAGTCCCCTCCGTTACATCAGAGTCCCCTTACATAAGTCTCCCCATCAAAGTCCCTCTTTCATTGGAGCCCCCTTACATCAGAGTCCCTATCAGAGCCCCCTTACATCAGAGTCCCCCCCTTACATTCGATTCCCCATCAGAGTCCCCTTACATAAGTGTCCCCATCAAAGTCCCTCTTTCATCTGAGCCCCCTTACATCAGAGTTCCTAACAGAGCCCCCTTACATCAGAGTCCCCATCAAAGTCCCCTTACATTAGAGTCCCTATCAGAGACCCTTTACATCACAGCCTCTTTTAAAGTCCCTGTTGCATCAGAGACCCCCTTACATAAGTGTCTCCTATCAAAGTCAAATTTTCATCGGAAATCTCTTACATCAGAGTCCCAATCAGAGACCCCCTTACATTGGAGATCCTTTACATCAGAGCCCCCCCTTACATAAAATTCCCCATCAAAGTCCCGCTTTCATCACAGTCCCTATCAGAGTCCTCCCTCACATAAGAGTCCATATCAGAGCCCCCTTACATCACAGCCCCTTTTATTTTTCCCCTGCCATCAGTCCACTCTTGCATTCGAGACCCCCATCAGAGCCCCCTTATATCAGAGCCCCCATCAAAGTCACTCGTTCATCGTAGACCCCTTGAATCAGAGTCCCTATCAGAGCCCACTTATATCAGAGTCCCCATCAAAATCCCCCTTACATCGGAGACCCCTTACATCAGAGTTTGCCCTTATACTGCAGGTCCACAGGGACAGCTTCTCTGAGGAGGAGGGGGGTGGAGGAGGAGGTGGAGGGGGAGGAGAAGGAGGAGGGGGAGGAGGAGGAGGGGGGAGGTAAAACATTTAAAACAAACATTTAAAAAAGGAAGCAGAGCCTGCATATGTAATACAAGATATACAAAAGGAGATTAAAAGCGGTGTTAAACCCAAAACCAAAAACTTAATTAATGGCTGCATTTGTTTTCTTTTTGCAGGCTTTATCCCCTCTGTTTTCACCTGGTGATCTGGCTATTAACACACCTCCTATATTACAGCGCCTCCACTCTGGATGAAGGAGCAAAGGGGCCACCTTCGGACAGCAGCTTTGTCAGTCGGGGGGGGGGGGGGGCAGATTTAGATACACTAACATACTGAAGCCAAACTCCAGCTCACATTTTATCAGCAGTTATAGCAGGTTTTTTTTTCCTTTCGGGATAAAGGTTTTACATCGGGAGTCTGAAACTGGCGGCCTCTCCAGCTGTTGTGAAACTACAAGTCCCATGAGGCATTGCGAGGCTGACAGTTACAAGCATGACTCCCACAGGCAGAGGCATGATGGGACTTGGAGTTTCGC
This sequence comes from Lithobates pipiens, assembly GCF_037356315.1. Taxonomy (NCBI): domain Eukaryota; kingdom Metazoa; phylum Chordata; class Amphibia; order Anura; family Ranidae; genus Lithobates; species Lithobates pipiens. The sequence goes on along the minus strand of NW_027507748.1, from coordinate 28,277,929 downwards.
AAAACAGCTGAAGGACCGCCAGTTTGAGACCCGTGGTTTACATGAATAAATAAAAGCTGGTCATTGTAAGCACCCCTGCTTGTGTTAAATGCTTCGTCTCATCCTTATAAACTGATACATTCAGCTGGAGAGTGTGTGCTTTTGAAAAAACGACTAGACTTGCTGGCCGAATCACCAGATGAAAATAGAAGAAAGCAAACCTAAAAAAAAAAGAAAACAAATGCAGCCATCACATCTAAGAATTGGTAAACGTGCAATATAATAAAAAACAAGGAAGCAGAGCCTGCATATGTAATATAGGATATGCAACATATGCATAGAACAAGCGAATCACATTCAAGATTCAGATGCAGTATACATCTATAAAGGGGCTCTTATTTTCCAGAACGAATGACCCCCACATTGCACGGATCAGAAAGATTTCTGTTATTTGGCTTCATCTGTATTTATCTGATCCCCCCGTCAGGCTCAGCCGCCACCTCTTTAATAAGAAGCTGCTTCTTGTCCTTGACCAGCTGCTTGAGGAATCCCAGTGCTCTAGAAGACATCGCTCGGACAGTCCCATCCTATTACAGAGACTGATTACTCCGAGAGGCCGGGAAATAATTTTTTGGCAGTTTGGCTGTAAAACTCTCTGGCCGGCCTCCCGCCGCTGTCAAGGACACGCAGGCCCCATCCGTGCCGTGCCAGCTCCCATCCTCCGGGGGTGCCGTCCTGTCTGAGTCACAGGGGCATAGCTACAGAGGAGACTCATGTCTCATATTATTAAGGAAGCCTTTTACCATCATCTGTCGGGAAGAGCAATGTTGCCGAGTCTGGCTATGTTACGGCAAGCTCTGACCACGGTCTCCGCTGTGACCGCCGCCATGCTGAAGATTAATCTGCTTACAGCTTGTCTTTCCGGATTCGGCCCTCATCACATCATCAACATGCTAATTACATGTTTAAATAAAACCTTTCCATTTTCATGACATACCTTATTTTGGACCCAGTGATGTCATCACTGGATCTCTGCACTTGTCTATGCAATGCAGGGTGATGTGAGTGCAGGGGTCAGGAGCGTCTAAATGGTCAGCAGAGAGAGTACAACTCTCCTCCTCAGTACAGATCTCCCCTCTCCAACACAGTCCCCCCAGTACAGATCTCCCCCAAGTATAGCTCCCTGCAGTATAGGATTCTCCCCCGGTACAAATTTTCCCCCACCTAGTACATCTCCCCCATCCCCCCAGTACAGATTTCCCTCACACCCAATGTGGACCAACCCCAACCCCCCACACCCCTCCACAGTACAGCTCCTAGCAATATAGAACCTTTCTTCCCCAGTACTATTTCCCCCTAATCCAGATCTCCCCCCAATTAGATCCTCCCACCAATACAGCTTCCCCAAGTGTATAGCTCCCTCTTCCCCCAGTACAGATTTCTCCCCACCTCAGCCCCCCACACCCCTCTACAGTACAGCTCCCAGCAGCACAGAACCTTCCTTCCCCAGTATATTTTACCCCTAATACGGATCTCCCCCCAATTAGATCCTCCCCCCAATACAGCTTCCCCAAGTGTATAGCTCCCTCTTCCCCCAGTACAGATTTCTCCCCACCTCAGCCCCCCACACCCCTCTACAGTACAGCTCCCAGCAGCACAGAACCTTCCTTCCCCAGTATAGTTTACCCCTAATACGGATCTCCCCCCAATTAGATCCCCCCCCCACCAATACAGCTACCCCCAGTGCATAGCTCCCTTTTCCCCCAGTACAGATTTCCCCCCACACCCCTCCACAGTACAGCTCCCAGCAGCACAGAACCTTCCTTCCCCAGTATAGTTTACCCCTAATACGGATCTCCCCCCCAATTAGATCCCCCCACCAATACAGCTACCCCCAGTGCATAGCTCCCTCTTCCCCCAGTACAGATTTCCCCCCACCCCAGCCCCCCACACCCCTCCACAGTACAGCTCCCAGCAGCACAGAACCTTCCTTCCCCAGTATAGTTTACCGCTAATACGGATCTCCCCCAATTAGATCCCCCCACCAATACAGCTACCCCCAGTGCATAGCTCCCTCTTCCCCCAGTACAGATTTCCCCCCACCCCAGCCCCCCACACCCCTCCACAATACAGCTCCCAGCAGTACAGAACCTTCCTTCCCCAGTACAGTTTCCCCCTAATACAGATCTCCCCCCAATTAGATCCCCCCACCAATACAGCTACCCCCAGTGCATAGCTTCCTCTTCCCCCAGTACAGATGCCCCCCCCCCCCCCACTTAGTACAGACCCCTGAGTACAGATCTCCTCCTAAATTTAGACCTCCCCCCCACCAGTACAGCTGCCCCAGTACAGATTTATCCCTTCCCCCAGTACAGATTTATCCCTTCCCCCAGTACAGATTTATCCCTTCCCCCAGTGCAGATTTCCCCCCACCCAGTACAGACTACCTGAGTACAAATGACACGAGTAGAGATCTCCCATCCTCAAGTACAGATCCAACCCCAATACAGATCTCATCCCAATGTAGATCCCCCACCAGTGCAGCTCCTCCATTCTAGATCTCCCCATCCCCCAGTACAGATTTCCCCCGATCCAGTGTGGACCCCCCCACACACAGTACAGCTGCCAGCAGTACAACACTTTCCTCCACAGTACAGTTTCCCTCTGATACAGATCTCCCCCAATACAGCTACCCCCAGTACACAGCTCTCTCTTCCCATAGTACATATTTCCTCCCACCCAGTACACCTACTACCAGTACAGATCTACCCTTCCCCAGTGTAGATACCCCCCACCTAGTACATACTCCCTGTACAGATCCCCCCCCCCCCCCCCCCAAACACACACACACACACACAAAACAGAGATTCCCCCACCAGTACAGCTCCCCCAGTACAGATTTCCCCCACTCAGTACAGCTCCTACCAGTACAGACCCCCCCCGTCCCACACAGATCTGCCCCCCCCAAGTGTAGACCCACCCAAACTAGTACAGCTCCCCCAATACAAATTCCCCCACCCATCTTCCCAGTACAGATCATTGTACATGATGATGCCGAGGGATAAGTACCGGCACACGGTTGTCCAGCTCCCAGGGCAAGGATCCAGAACTGTGCCCCCCTCACTAACTGTTAATACATGCCATAGAATGGGTGTACCACCCTGCATCTATTCTTTAACCTCCCCCCTGCCCACCCCTTGTCAACCCACAACCTAGAGCTTTGAGAAGTCAAGAACAGCTCTAAAGTCCTCTATAGCAGGTAAGTAACGCGGCCTCTCATTCCCTCCCCCAGACTTAATCAGCATTCATTCCTTGCAGTGCAGAGGAGAAGGGGGCCACTGCAAGCCCTGCCTTCAATTAGCGGAGACATCCCTGAGCTATCCATCCAATCAGGGACTTTATCTAGGCTGAGATGCATTTAATAGTCTGCTTCAGGTAGGAAGGAGCATTTCCCAGTCTCCTCCTGATTAAAAGGCAACCTTGTAGCAAGTGACGAGGTGAGAAGCTGAAGCAAGGGGCTGATCTGTGTCAGACATTTGTGAAGCCCAGGATTTAACTGATTGTGCCATCTCTGTGCCATCATCACTGTATGATGCCTGAACAAAGATGGCTCCATCCTTCTGAAAAGTAAAGCAAAAATTAATGTGATGCTCAGTCCTCTCTTGAACATTTGACGTGTTCTTGTGTGAGCGTTGTGAAGTTGGCTCATCTCAGCCGGCCAGATAAATCAGTATATGTGCGCCGCAATGCCGGGGTCATGGGACATTGGTTTGATTTTCCCTGGGAGAACGGGAGAGTATTAAACAAGGCACTGCAGTCGTTGGCAACCAGCCAACCTCACCTCTATCCCCGTCCCCGCCATGATTCCTATTTCTCCCAGGCTCCAGAACCTAAATAATGGGACGCGGGGCCTCGGTGGAGCTGGGCAATATTTACTGAGACGGCTTCATTACCCCCCCCCCCCCCCCCCCCCATACCTCCTGCACTAATGGTTGGTTGCAAGAAGCCTGGGAGGGAGTCACAGAACATGAGCAATGGATGAGAAGGACCCAAGCGACAGGGGAGACGAATGGTCTTATTAAAGACACTTTCCAAAGGCCTCTTTTTTTCCCCGAGTCGGCAAGAAGTGGCTCATTTAACTGAGTGTCACGAGCCGTGCCGTTGGCTGCTTTCCTGGCACTGAAAAGGCTGTTGGGTTGACTACCGGTAAAGAGAAAACTACAAAGATCATCAGAATGTGATAATCACCGGCATTTTTATTTCTTCTGCCCGCCGGCGTTGTGTCCCCGCGTTCCTGATCTGCCCGCTCTGCAAGCTTTAAATATGATAAACAATCAATTGACCTTAATGGTCTTCCAGTGTTTGCCGGGATAATGTCTAAATTAACAGGTCAGAGATGAGGCTTCCAGATTGTGAAGCTGTAAAGAGTATCTAATCCCAAACGGAAAAATAGAATATAGTGTGGCTTCCTCTTAGAATTAGTGGAAGGGGGGTGGGGGGTGTAGTATAGCTTTAGAGGTGGCGAGCGGAGGGGCAAATTATGAGGGTTTTCAAAAATGCACTAAAAGTGGGAGGTTGTTAAAGTTTAAGCTTATTGTGTACATGTGAATATATGGCACAATCCTTGTACCCAAAAATAGTCCCTCCGGTGTAATTCCCTCCACCAATACAGCTCCCCCAGTACAGACCTCCCCCCACCCCTCTCCCCCAGTACACATCCCCTACAGTATAGATTTCCAGCCACCCAGTACAGAACTCCCCACAGTACAGCTCCAGTATGGACCTCCTGCCCCCAGTACAGATCCCCCACGATACAGATCACCCCACTATGTAGATCCTCATAACTGAACAGCCCCCCCCAGTACAGATTCCCTCCAATACAGAGCTTCCCTCCAGTGTAGTTTCCTTCACCAGTACAGCTCCCCCAGTACAGACCCCCCCCCCCCCACTCCCCCAGTACAGATCCCCTACAGTACAGATTTCCCTCCACCCAGTATAGAACTCCCCTCCAGTACAGCTCCCACCAGTACGGACTTCCTGACCCAGTACAGATCCCCCACAATACAGATCTCCCCGCCATTTAGATCCCCCCCAATGGTACAGCTCCCCCCAGTACAGATTCCTCCAATACAGATCATCCCTCCAGTGTAGTTCCCAACACCAATAAAGTTCCCTTAATACAGACCCCCCCACCCCCAGTACAGATCCCCTACAGTACAGATTTTCCTCCTCCCGGTACAGAACCCTCCTCCAGTACAGCTCCCACCAGTACAGGCCTTCTGCCCCCAGTAAAGATCCCCCCATGTAGATCCCCACAATTGTACAGCTTCCCCAGTACAGATTCCCCCCAATAGAGATCTTCCCTCAAGTATAGTTTCCTCAAGACAACCCCCCCCCCCCCCGAGTACAGCTCTCCTCAGTACAGCTCTCCTCTTCACTACAGAGCTCCTCCCTGCCAGTACATGTCTCCCCCAAGTATAGCACCCCCAGTACAGATTTTCCCCCACCCAGTAACCCCCACCAGGACAGCTCCCACCAGTATAAATCTCCTCTCCCCCACTACAGATTCCCCACAATAGAGATTTCCCTCCACCCAGTACAGAATTCCCCCCAGTACAGCTCCTACCACTAAAGACCCTCTGTCCCTAGTACAGATCTCCCATGAAACAGATCCCCCCCCCCATGTAGATCCTCCCAACTGTACAGCTCCCCCCAGTACAGCCCCCCACCCAATACAGTTCTTCCCTCCAGTGTAGTTAAATACAGATCTTCCTTCCAGTGTAGTTCCCTCCACCAATAAAGTTTCCCCAGTACACATCTCTCCCCCTCCCCCAGTACAGATGCCCTACAGTACAGACTTCCCTCCACCCAGTACAGAACTCTTCCCAGTACAGCTCCCTCCAGTACGGACCTTCTTCCAGTAGTAAAGATCCCCAACAATACCAACAATACAGATCCTCCCCCCCCTCCATGTAGAACCCACTCAACTGTACAGCTCCCCCCAGTACGGATTCACCCCAATGCAGTTCTTCCCACCACTGTAGTTCAATACAGATCTTCTCTCCAATTTGCTTCCCTCCACCAATACAGCTCTCTCAGTACAGATCTCCCCCTCCAGCAGTATAGATCTCCCACAATTCAGACCACCCCCCCCCCCCATGTAGAACCCACTCAACTATACAAATCCCCCTAGTACAGATTCCCCCCAATAGTAACAGATTCCCCCAGTGTAGTTCAATACAGATCTTCTCTCCAATGTAGTTCCCAACACCAATACAGCTCTCCCAGTACAGATCCCCCCTCCCTCCAGCAGTACAGATTTCCACCTACCCAGTACAGAACCCCCCCCCCCAGTACAGCTCGCACTAGTATGGACCTCCTGCCCCCCGGTACAGATCCCCCTAACTGTACAGCTCTCCCCAGTACAGATTTTCCCAAATACAGATCTTCCCTCCAGTGTAGTTCGCTCCACCAATACAGCTCCCCCATACAGTACAGAACCCCCCCCAGTACAGCTCCCACCAGTAAGGACCTCTTACCACCAGTACAGACCGCCACCCAATACAGATCCCCCTGCTCTCAAAGGCCCCTCATTTTAGTACAGGAGAGGAGCCGGGACAACTGTACAAGACTGGAGGGGAGGCTGGTGGTCTCTCTTCATAGGTCAGAAACAAAGTATTTGAACAGATAAAACCGATTGAATCTAGCCACTCCACATGAAAGGGAAAGGGAAATTATCACACCATTGTTAATCAAGCTTTTGTTAATTATACGTCAATACATCAGTCTATGTGGCCAAGTGGCTAATTATACTAATGGATCGTTTAGCTGGTGACGGATCGGTGAGGCCCATTCACGCTCTGTGTTGAAGTATAAAATTATATACATGGAAGGGAAATCCATTATAGATCCATTATGGAGAAAAACTAGCCCTTCAGTGGTAGTCTGCTATGACCACCCTTGTATGAGTGGCCTCCATGCTGAAAATTGAAATTGACGGAACTGATTAGGTGAATAATTGTAATATATAAATAGTAATTTGCTGTATATTTGTAGCTTTTTTAAGGGTCAGTCCATTCAAACATAATTTCAGTTATAGGTGGAGTATGTTATCTGTATTTATCGGAGACTTCAGTATTGAGATAGCTCCAATGTAATTCCCTTTTACCCAGGAGCCTTTGTATTTATAAAAATTCACATAGCTGTTTGTCCATCAAAACTGCATGTAACTTTGTTATGCAAATGGACAAAATCGAACGTTCTCAGTCTATGTTGTATGCAGATCGAAAGTGTGAATGAGGAAAATACCACATTATGGCCACTAGATGGGGCTGACTACCAAATAAATATGCTCCTCAGTGCCATCTAGTGGCCATAATGCAGTATTTCCCCATTCATAAATGGCATTATGGCCACTAAATGGTGCTGACTTTCATAGAACATTATTACATTGCTCAGCTCCATCTAGTGGCCATAATGCAGTGTTTTCCCCTGTTCAAAAACTGCATTATGACCACTAGATGGGGCTGACTATCATAGAAAATAATAATGCTCATCAGACTCCATCTAGTGCCCATAATGCAGTATTTTTCCTATTCCCATACTGCATTATGGACACTAGGTGGTGCTAACTGTCATAGGGAGTAATTATGATCCTCAGGTCTATCTAGTGCCCATAATCCACTATTTTTCAAATTCACATACTGCATCATGGCCACTAGATGGTGCTGACTATGACAGGAAATAAGGAAGCTCATCATACTCCATCTAGCGGCCATAATGCAGTATTTTTGGTGTGGCTGTGCTGATGAGCACTGATGTGGCTGCGTTGATGGGCACTGATCGGGCTGCATTAATGGGCACTGGTGAGGCTGCATTATTGGGCACTGGTGTGGTTTCGCTGATGGGCACTGGTGTGGCTGCTTTAAAGGGCACTGGTGTGGCTGCATTATTGGGCACTGGTGTGGCTGCGCTGATGGGCACTGGTGTAGCTGCATTAATGGGCACTGGTGTGGCTGCATTAATGGGCACTGCTGTGGCTGCAATGATGGGCACTGTTCAGGCTGCATTAATGGGCACTGGTGTGGCTGAATTAATGGGCTCTGGTGTGGCTACGCTGATGGATACTGATCAGGCTGCATTAATGGGCAATGGTGAGGCTGCATTAATGGGCACTGGTGTGGCTGAATTAATGGGCACTGGTGTGGCTACGCTGATGGGCACTGATCAGGCTGCATTGATGGGCACTGGTGTGGCTGCGCTGATGGGCACCGGTGTGGATGCATTAATGATGGGCACTGGTGTGGATGCATTAATGGGCACTGGTGAGGCTGCACTGATGGGTACTGATCAGGCTGCATTAATGGGCACTGGTGAGGCTTCTTTAATGGGCAACGGTGTGGCTATTCCCTGTCCTATGCCCAATAGTGGAATGTTTTTACTTATGTTTTTTTGCACAATTGCGTATAGTTTATATACCATTTTTGTGTGTGTTTGCAAAATTATAGTGGGCCGGTCTGGATGAAGTCCAGGGCCAAACTTTTGTCCCACTCCAGCCCTTACCACATAGGGTTATAAATTCAGTAAATAATAAAAAAAAAATGACAGTGCTCATATACAAAAGCAATAATCATACAACCAATCATACAGACAATAAAGAACATACCCAGTCTCCTGATTGGACAATAAAGAACACACCCCCAGTCTCTTGACTGAACAATGAAGAACATGCTCAGATTCCTGATGGAACAACAAAGACACATCCTAGTCTTCTGATTAGACAATAAAGAACACAACCCCAGTCTCCTGTTTAGACTATAAAGAACACACCCCCAGCCTTCTGATTGGATGATAAGGAACACACCCCCAGTCCCTTGAATGGACTTTAAAGAACACACCCCCAGTCTACTGATTGGACGAAAGGGCATACACCCTCAGTCCCTTGACTTGACTATAAAGAACACACCCCTACTTCCTTGAATGGACTATAAAGAACACAACCCCAGTCTCCTGATTGGACGATAAAGCATATACCCCCAGTCTCTTGGTTGGACTATAAAGAACGCACCATTAGCCTCTTGATTGGACAGAGGAGATAACACCCCCAGCCTCCTGCCTGAACAATAAAGAACACACCCCCCAGCCACCCGATTAGGCAATGAAGAACACACCCCCAGCCACCTGATTAGACAATGAAGAACACACCCCCAGCCACCTGATTAGACAATGAAGAACACACCCCCAGCCACCTGATTAGACAATGAAGAACACACCCCCAGCCACCTGATTAGACAATGAAGAACACACCCCCAGCCTCCTGATTAGACAATGAAGAACACACTCCCAGCCTCCTAACTGGAGAATAAAGGACCAGCAGCACACTGATGAGGCCATCCTTCTACCCTCTACAGAAGGAATACAGGAGAGTGAAATATATATATATTTATTGATAATGCTGGCTGCCTTTATAAATGCATTTTCATGATGTTGTAATAAATACAAAAAGTGTCGACTGTTCCTTTTTGCCCTCCCTGTCGTTCATCGGATTTTCTGACCTCTGGCCACGCCTCTCACGTTTAACCAAGCGTTGTGAAGTGGGTTGGGAGTTGATGTGATGACACTTGAGTTTGCAGTCAGTGTGACAATGACATTGTGGGAGAGGCACCGTGTATCTCCATTATTCCTGACCATGGCGGCCTCGCAACAAATTCAAGAACTCGCCTTTCAAAGCCCAGATCACAATGGCAGCGAGGTCGTTGGCGGTTTGTTACTCGCCCGGCGCTAAGTGCAGAATCCAAGGCCGGCATCTCATCAGATGGAGGTATTATTATTCCTTTCATCAGAGGTAGGCAGGGTCCCCTTGGCAACTGCTGGATGAGAATGAGTTTCTGTATCTTCTCTTTGTTCCCTCGGGCCAAGTGTGTATGACTTGCAATGAAGTTTTTTGCAATACCCAGGAGGATTTCAAATATATTCCTCCATGCTGCCTCCACTGCTCAATATCCATAAATCTGAAATGTCAGCACAAAGCTTATTGTCTCCTCCCCGGGACCATTCCGAGAGAGAGCCGGGCGCCGGGATTACAGGGGTGCCTGGAAAACCGCAGGAAACATTACTGCCCACTTACCTCTCTACAACCTAGGAAGGAACATTTATTTTTATTTTTATTTCTTACTTACCATTCTTCCCTCCTTTTTCCTTCTTTCTTTCTTTCTGAAATATAATAAAAAAAAGTAAAATAATAGAAATAAAAAACTGCTGACACCGTCCACTGCTCTACTGACACTATCCACTGCCCTACTGACACCGTCCACTGCTCTACTGACCCCATTCACTGCTCCACTGACACTATCCACTGCCCTACTGACACCGTCCTCTGCTCTACTGACACCATTCACTGCTCTACTGACACTATCCACTGCCCTACTGACACCATCCACTGCCCTACTGACACCGTCCACTGCCCTGCTGACACCGTCCACTGCCCTACTGACACCGTCCACTGCTCTACTGACACCGTCCACTGCCCTACTGACATCGTCCTCTGTTCTACTGACACCATTCACTGCTCCACTGACACTATCCACTGCCCTACTGACACCGTCCACTGCCCTACTGACACCGTCCACTGCTCTACTGACACCGTCCACTGCCCTACTGACACCATCCACTGCTCTACTGACACCATTCACTGCTCCACTGACACTATCCACTGCTCCACTGACACTATCCACTGCTCAAGTGGCACCGTCCAATGCTCTACTGACACCGTCCACTGCTCTACTGACACCAATCACTGCTCTACACACACCATCCACTGCTCTACTGACACCATCCACTGCTCTACTGACACCATTCACTGCTCCACTGACACCATCCACTGCCCTACTGACACCGTTCAATGCTCTACTGAGACCATCCACTGCTCTACTGACACCATTCACTGCTCCACTGACACATCCACTGCTTTACTGACACTATTCACTGCTCTACTGACACTGTCCTCTGCCCTACTGACACCGTCCACTGCTCTACTGACACCAACCACTGCTCTACTGACACCATTCACTGCTCTACTGACACCAATCACTGCCCTACTGACACCGCTCTCTGCTCTACTGACGCCGTCCTCTGCTCTACTGATACCGTCCACTGCTCTACTGACATCGTCCACTGCTCTACTGACACCATCCACTGCCCTACTGACACCATCCTCTGCTCCTCTGACACCATCCACTGCCCTACTGACACCGTCCTCTGCTCTTCTGACACCGTCCTCTGCTCTTCTGACACCATCCACTGCCCTACTGACACCATCCACTGCTCTACTGACACCGTCCTCTGTTCTACTGACACCGTCCTCTGTTCTACTGACATCGTCCTCTGTTCTACTGACACCATCCACTGCCCTACTGACACCGTCCTCTGCTCTTCTGACACCATCCTCTGCTCTTCTGACACCATCCACTGCCCTACTGACACCATCCACTGCTCTACTGACACCGTCCTCTGTTCTACTGACACCGTCCTCTGTTCTACTGCATCGTCCTCTGTTCTACTGACACCATCCACTGCCCTACTGACACCATCCACTGCTCTACTGACACCTTCCTCTGTTCTACTGACACCATCCACTGCCCTACTGACACCATCCACTGCTCTACTGACACCATCCTCTGCTCTACTGACACCGCCCACTGCTCCACTGACACCATCCTCTGCCCTACTGACACCATCCACTGCCCTACTGACACCATCCACTGCTCTACTGACACCATCCACTGCCCTACTGACACCATCCACTGCTCTACTGACACCTTCCTCTGTTCTACTGACACCATCCACTGCCCTACTGACACCATCCACTGCTCCACTGACACCATCCTCTCCCCTACTGACACCATCCACTGCTCTACTGACACCATCCACTGCTCTACTGACACCGTCCACTGCCCTACTGACACAGTCTACTGCTCTACTGACTCGATCTGTCTACTTTTTAAGGTAGGCTAAGTTTTTATTTTTACAGTGACACATGTTAGCATCTGCATCGTCCTCTGTTCTACTGACACCATCCACTGCCCTACTGACACCATCCACTGCTCTACTGACACCATCCTCTGCTCTACTGACATCGTCCACTGCTCCACTGACACCATCCTCTGCCCTACTGACACCATCCTCTGCCCTACTGACACCATCCACTGCCCTACTGACACCATCCACTGCTCTACTGACACCATCCACTGCCCTACTGACACCATCCACTGCTCTACTGACACCTTCCTCTGTTCTACTGACACCGTCCACTGCCCTACTGACACCATCCACTGCCCTACTGACACCATCCACTGCTCTACTGACACCATCCTCTGCTCTACTGACACCGTCCACTGCTCCACTGACACCATCCTCTGCCCTACTGACACCATCCACTGCCCTACTGACACCATCCACTGCTCTACTGACACCATCCACTGCCCTACTGACACCATCCACTGCTCTACTGACACCTTCCTCTGTTCTACTGACACCATCCACTGCCCTACTGACACCATCCACTGCCCTACTGACACCATCCACTGCCCTACTGACACCATCCACTGCCCTACTGACACCATCCACTGCTCTACTGACACCATCCTCTGCTCTACTGACACCGTCCACTGCTCCACTGACACCATCCTCTGCCCTACTGACACCATCCACTGCCCTACTGACACCATCCTCTGCTCTACTGACACCGTCCACTGCTCCACTGACACCATCCTCTGCCCTACTGACACCATCCACTGCTCTACTGACACCATCCACTGCTCTACTGACACCGTCCACTGCCCTACTGACACAGTCTACTGCTCTACTGACTCGATCTGTCTACTTTTTAAGGTAGGCTAAGTTTTTATTTTTACAGTGACACATGTTAGCATATGTTATGGGTACAAGAATATTTTTTTTTATTTGGCCATGCCACTTTAAACCTCTCACACTGTTAATATCATATGACCACACCCACCGTTCACTGGAGCATGCTCCAGAAAGCCGCATTAATACTCTCCTTTGGGCACCCAAAGGGGTCCCAGGTCTTTTACAATCCTACAGTGTATACTACAGAAAATTGCCATGTGCCACTAAAGTGTTCGAGGTAGACTTGAAAAAAAGGTGTTAAGGTAGGCAGGAGATGCAGAAAATGTGCATGACGACCCGTCCAAAATACCGTATATGTCTGCAACTCATATGTTAAGAATCTCTGATTTATCTGGTCAGTTTTGGGTAGAATGACCCTTTAAGATACTGCAGAGGAATTCATGTAATAATCTCGTGGTGGTACGGTGCCGGAGATCTGACTCCATGCCAGCAATGATTGGAAGGTCCGAGGAAGAGGTGACATTTATATGAAGTTACTGATTAAGATGGGTTTAACTAATCGCCTGTCACTGGCTTGCTGCACTGGCCCATTAACAGCCTCATAAAAGTCAGTGGACTCCAACAGTATTGATCCATAACCAACCCCAGATCAAACCCGTTCCAATGGGCCATAAATCCTCCCGCTCCTGATAATGGCCGGCTGTGTGATTGTACCGGAGAGAGGTGAGATTTGGTGAAAGACGAGGCTGGCGATGTCGGGGGGGGGGAGGGGGTGGGGGGTTACCAGGGCTGGAATATCTTACAGGGAGGGCTCTGAGTTATATGATCATCACTTCACAACTGTATAGAGAGTTTTGGAATGTTTGCTATTAAAGCGAAAATTATACATTGCACCATCTATGCATTGGGGGTTATTTACTAAAGGAAAATCCACTTTGCACTGTAAGTGCACTTTGAAGTAAAGTCGCTGTATATCCGAGGGGGACATGCAAGGAAAATAAAAAGCAGCATTTTAGCTTGCGCATGATTGGGTGATAAAATCAGCAGAGCTTCCCCTCATTTCTTATCTACCCCTTAGATTGAGAGTGACTGCACTTCCAAGTGCACTTGCAGTGCAAAGTGGATTTGCCTTTCGTAAATAACCCCCATTGCGTCAACCATACAATATATCCACTATACATTGTATCGACTATACGTTATATCACCCATACATTGTATCATCTATACATTATATCAACTATAAATTGCACCAAGTATACATTGTATCGACTATACATTATATCAACTATAGCTTGTATCATCTATACATTATATCAACCATACATTGTATTATCTATATGTTGCACAAATTATACAGTAGTTACATTGTTAGTCTGGTAAAAAAAAAAGAAAAAAAAAGACACAGGTCCATCTAGTGCAACCAATAGAAGATATATATATATATATATATATATATATATATATATATACGTATATATGTATATATGTGTATATATATATATATATATATATATATATATATATATATATATATATATATATATATATATATATATATATATATATACGTATATATATATATATATATATATATATATATATATATATATATATATATATATACACATATATATATATATACGTATATATGTATATATATATATATATATATATATATATATGTGTGTATATATATATATATATATATATATACATATATATATATATATATATATATATATATAACTATACACACTGTATATATATATATATATATACAATCCTATACCCACAGGGACATGTATATTACTTTGAGCAGTGAAAAAAAAATACTCCTCCAAGCCTCCTGAGTTTTCACATGACAGGTCCTCCCTCTTCTACAGCATTGATTACACATAATGTGATGTGAGCGCCCTTTATGGCTTTTAGCCCAGCCTGCCATCTTGACACTGCACCCAGGTCCATGACAGCCTAGGCTCAAAAGAAGTGGGTTAAATGGCCCTGGCTGTCATTCAACACAGAAGACTGAGGACATCTAATGGTGCAAAAGAGGTACTGCAGGGCACTGTTCAAAAGCTTAAAACTTGAAACTGTACGCTTGATTTTTCTTTTTCTTTTAATTGTAATAATTGTCACATATTTAATTGGTGCTATCCGTTGATAAATCTGACTCACGCCAATCAATCATAAGAGACAAGCTCAGCAGTCACGTTTCAACCCTCAGCTCAGAGGGAGTGGGTGAGAATTCTTTTCCCCTCGAGTGACTCGGCACGAATTCCGCCCAAACCTTCTCACGATTCCCCCCGGTTCTTCAGAATTGACTAAGGTGTGGATAAATTGGGTATGAATATTTATTCCTGCCGCATCCGCGCACTTTTAGGGCAATCAATCTCGTGTCGTTGGTGGAATTGCATACAAATTAAATTACATGATCCCGGCTCAGAGAGGTGAATGGGAGACGTTACCAGGCAAAACTAATTTATCCGGCTCAGATCTGGTGATCTGAAATGCTGATTTCATGCTCAATTACCACCTATTCATTCCTCTGTAGAAGAGTTTGGGAAAAATGCTAGGGGGGGGGGGGGGGGGAGTGTGATTTTTGCATAGTGGAGTCTGTTCAGGTGTATACAGAGAGGTAAACAGTAACAAGCACACTGCCTTCACCCCCTCCCCCTCCAAGCATCAGACACTGATTTGTTTTCTCATTCTGATGGATGTAAACTGATAAAGAAAAAAAAAAGTTGCATAGCAAGTCGCCCAGTGAAAGCGCATGTCCATTTGTTCTGTGCAGAAAGACTAAAAAGAAACAAAAGAAAAACACATTATTTCTTGTGTTAGAATGTTTTTCATTGATTTAAATTTCTGCATTTAGCCACTAGATGGTGCTAAGTATTATAGGAAGCTCCTATGATATTTAGCTCCATCTAGGGGACAAGTTGGTTATTTTTCCTCTTAAATTCAGGAAAGTAAAATGACCAGCAAAGGAAATGACCTAATAAGATTCATTTTTTTTTCTTCCACGCCACATTTGGCCACTAGATGGCATTAAGTGTTACAGGAAGTTCTCATTATACTTAGCTCCATCTAGTGGCCAAATGCATTATTTTCATCATAAAATACATATGACCAGCACAGGAGATATCCTAATAACATTGGTTATAACAACCATGGTTCACCATTTCTTATTGTCTGTCCCCTGGGATCATCCTGAGAGCCTGGAAAACCAGAAACAACATTATCCATTTATCTGCATGCTGCCTACAACCTATGAAGGAACATTTTCTCTTTCTTTCTTTCTTTCTTTCTTTCTTTCTTTCTTTCTTTCTTTCTTTCTTTCTTTCTTTCTTTCTTTCTTCCTTCTTTCCTTCCTTCCTTCCTTCCTGCCTTCCTTCCTTCCTTCCTTCCTTCCTTCCTTCCTTTCTTTCTTTCTCCTTCCCTTTTTAATTTTCTTTTCCTTCTTCTTTTGTTGCTTTCTTCCTTTTTTTCTTCTTTTCTTGTTTCCTTCCTTCCTCCTTTTTACTTCTTCCTTAATATTTCCCACATACTTTCTTCCATCTTTCCTTCTTTTTTTTTTTTTTGTTGCATTCTTTTATTCTCCTTCCTTCCTTCTTTTATTTTTCCTTCCCTTATTTCCTCCTTGTTTTCTACTTTACTTGCTTCCTCTATCTATCTATCTATCTATCTATCTATCTATCTATCTATCTATCTATCTATCTATCTATCTATCTATCTATCGTATCTCACAAAAGTGTGTACACCCTCAGATTTTTGTAAATATTTTATTAAATCTTTTCATGTGACAACACTAAAGAAATTAGATTTTGCTACAATGTAAAGTAGTGAGTGTACAGCTTGTATAACAGTGTAAATTTGCTGTCCCCTCAAAATAACTCAACACACAGCCATTAATGTCTAAACCGCTGGCAACAAAAGTGAGTACACCCCTAAGTGAAAATGTCCAAATTAGGCCAAATTAGCTATTTTCCCTCCCTTGGTGTCATGTGACTTGTTAGTGTTACAAGGTCTCAGGTGTGAATGGGGAGCAGGTGTGTTAAATTTGGTGTTATCGCTCTCACTCTCTCATACTGGTCACTGGAAGTTCAACATGGCACCTCATGGCAAAGAACTCTCTGAGGATCTGAAAAAAAGAATTGTGGCTCTACATAAAGATGGCCTAGGCCAGTGATGGCGAACCTTGGCACCCCTGATGTTTTGGAACTACATTTCCCATGATGCTCTGGCACTCTGCAGTGTAGTTGAGCATCATGGGAAATGTAGTTCTAAAACATCTGGAGTGCCAAGGTTTGCCATCACTGGCCTAGGCTATATGAAGATTTCCAAGACCCTGAAACTAAGCTGCAGCACCGTGGCCAAGACCATACAGCAGTTTAACAGGACAGGTTGCACCCAGATCAGGCCTCGCCATGGTCGACCAAAGAAGTTGAGTCCACGTGCTCAGCGTCATATCCAGAGGTTGTCTTTGAGATAACCTTATTTGGTTCAGATGGTGACAAGCGTGTGTGGCGGCAAGAAGGTGAGGAGTACAAAGACAAGTGTGTCTTGTCTACAGTCAAGCATGGTGGTGGGAGTGTCATGGTCTGGGGCTGCATGAGTGCTGCCGGCACTGGGGAGCTACAGATCATTGAGGGGACCATGAATTCCAACATGCACTGTGACATACTGAAGCAGAGCATGATCCCCTCCCTTCAGAGACTGGGCTGCAGGGCAGTATTCCAACACGAGAAGGACCCCAAACACACCTCCGAGATGACCATTGCCTTGCTAAAGAAGCTGAAGGTAAAGGTGATGGACTGGCCAAGCATGTCTCCAGACCTAAACCCTATTCAGAATCTGTGGGGCATCCTCAAATGGAAGATGGAGGAGCACAAGGTCTCCAACATCCACCAGCTCTGTCATGTGGTCATGGAGGAGTGGAAGAGGACTCCAGTGGCAACCTGTGAAGCTCTGGTGACCTCCATGCCTAAGAGAGTTAAGGCAGTGCTGGAAAATAATGGTGGCCACACAAAACTTGACACTTTGGGCCCAATTTGGACATTTTCACTTAGGGGTGTACTCACTTTTGTTGCCAGCGGCTTAGACATTAATGGCTGTGTGTTGAGTTATTTTGAGAGGACAGCAAATTGACACTGTTATACAAGCTGCACACTCACTACTTTATATTGTAGACAAGTGTCATTTCTTCAGTGTTGTCACATGAAAAGATAGAAGAAAATATTTACAGAAATGTGAGGGGTGTACTCACTTTTGTGAGATACTGTATCTATCTATCTATCTATCTATCTATCTATCTATCTATCTATCTATCTATCTATCTATCTATCTATCTACCTATCTATCTAAACAAGTAATGATGCCAAAAGCACAAAGCATTTTTTTCTGCATCTGCATTCCCGGGAATATACAGATGTGAATGGAGCCTAAGTTCTAATTAAAGATCTATTCAGCTCTGTGAAGAGAAACTATAGAGAAAAGTAGAGTGGAATTGTTTATATCGGCATTGTATGGAAATATAGAAGATGCGGCACTGTGCTGCATTCATTCTTCCTGACCTGGCCGTATTGAATGTGTTGGTTCATTTCTCCTTCTGTTTATATAAATATCAGATTAGTTTCTAATAAGATGTAAATGGGATGGTAATCAATGCCGCTCTCACACCTTATATTTTCACCTTTTTAAAAGTCATCACACACAACTTTTGTTTAATGTAACAAATGATCTATGAAGAACCCAACATGTCTGTAGGCCTTGTCATGAGAATTATTACTTCACTCAGCAGAGGAGCAAGAAAAATAAAGGGAGAGGTGGGGGGAAGAAAGTAAGGAAGGAAGAGGGGAAGGATGGAAAGGAGAGGCAGGAGAAGGGTGAAAGAAGGAAGCAAGGAAGGAAGGAAGGAAGAGAAGGACGGGAAAGGGGTGAAGGAAGGAAGAGAGGGACAGGAGAAGGGTGGAGGAAGGAAGGGATGGGAGAAGGTAAAATGAAGGATGGAAGGAAAGAAGAGAGGGATAGGAGAAGGGGGAAGGAAAGAAGAGAGGGACAGGAGAAGGGTGAAGGAAGGAAGGAAGAGAGGGACAGGAGAAGAGTGAAGGAAGGAAGGGATGGGAGAAGAGTGAAGAAAGTAAGGAAGAGAGGGGCAGGAGAAGAGTGAAGGAAGGAAGGAAGGAAGGAAGGAAGGAAGGAAGGAAGGAAGGAAGAAAGAAAGGGACAGGAGAAAAGTGAATGGAGGAAGGAAGGGAGGGACAGGAGTAGGGTAAAGGAAAGAAAGAAGAGAGGGACAGGAGAAGGGTGAAGAAAGGAAAAAAGGAAGAGAGGTATAAGAGAAGGGTTAAGGAAGGTAAGAAGAGAGGGTCAGGAGAAGGGTGAAGGAAGGAAGAGATGGGAGAAGGGTTAAGGAAGGAAGGAAGGAAAGAAGAGAGGGACAGGAGAAGGGTGAAGAAGGAAGGAATGGGAAAAGGTTAAAGGAAGGATGGAAGGAAAGAAGAGAGGGATAGGAGAAGGGGGAAGGAAGGAAGGAAGGAAGGAAAGAAGAGAGGGACAGGAGAAGGGTGAAGGAAGGAAGAGAGGGACAGGAAAAGGGTGAAGGAAGGAAGAGAGGTATAAGAGAAGGGTGAAGGAAGGTAAGAAGAGAGGGACAGGAAAAGGGTGAAGGAAGGAAGGAAGGAAGGAAGGAAGGAAGGAAGGAAGAGAGGGACAGGAGAAGGAAGGTAGGGACAGGAGAAGGGTGAAGGAAGGAAGAAAGGAAGAGAGGGACAGGAAAAGGGTGAAGAAAGGAAGAAAGGAAGAGAGGTATAAGAGAAGAGTGAAGGAAGGTAAGAAGAGAGGGACAGGAGAAGGGTGAAGGAAGGAAGAGATGGGAGAAGGGTGAAGGAAGATAGGAAGGTAAGAAGAGAGGGACAGGAGAAGGGTGAAGAAGGAAGGGATGTGGGAAGGTTAAAGGAAGGAGAGAAGGAAAGAAGAGAGGGATAGGAGAAGGGGGAAGGAAGGAAGGAAGGAAGGAAGGAAGGAAGGAAGGAAGGAAGGAAGGAAGGAAGGAAGGAAGGAAGGAAGAGAGGGACAGGAGAAGGGCGAAGGAAGGAAGGAAGAGAGGGACAGGAGAAGTGTGAAGGAAGGAGAGAGGATAAGGGAGGAGAGAAAAAGAGATGAGAAGGGAGGGGAGGGGGAAAGGAGAAGGGAGAGAAGGAAAGAAGGGAGGGGAGGAGAGAGGAGGAAAGAAGGGAGGGGAGGAGAGAGGAGGAAAGAAGGGAGGGGAGGAGAGAGGAGAAGGGAGGGGAGCAAAAGAGACGAGAGAGGGGAGGAGGGAGAAGGGAGGGGAGGAGTGGAGAAGGGAGGGAAGGAGAGGGTAGGGGAAAGGTGAAGGGAGAGGAGAAAAGAAGGGAGGGGAGGAGAGAGGAGAAGGGAGCGAGGAAAGGAGGGGAGAAACAAGGGGAGGGCAGAGGAGAATTGAGAACTTTTCCATGTAAAAAAAAAATAAAAAAAATAACATCTACCATATAGATTAATATATTCTGCTTTTGCTTTATAAACTCTCCTAGGGCCCAGGCGGTACAATATTTTGGCTTACAGATTCAGAATCTATTTTTTTTATTTTTTTTTTCAAAACTCCTTTTTTTAACAGAGCCTTCTTCCTTGTTGAGTATTGCTGTAGGGGAAAGACGCTGGGGCCTTGGAAGAAGACCTGTAGGAACACAATGAAGATGAAACAAAATGAGATGATCTAAAAGTAGAATCAACTTTGTCTCAGGAGTTCATAAAAAAACTAAAAATAAATAAATAAAATAAACAAAAAAATGAAAAAGAAAACGAAAAAAAGAAAGAAATTGCAATCATCATTTCAATAACAAAACCACCCAGGAAAGCAATTCCCCGTTCAGATCTCCCAACCAAACTTCTCTTTTTTCAGCTTTAGGGAACATCAGAATTTCTCGTTCTCATCTCATTTGTCTGGGCTATTGACAGCCCCACAAATTTACCTCTCTCCCGGAGAATAAAAAAAAAGAAAAAATTCCTTTATATTTCCCAAAATGATGGCCCATGGTCCTACTTTAGCAGATAAAATAAATGGGTTTTGTCAGGAGGAGCGCCGGTTGGGGGAGTAAGTCATTTTCTCCGGGAGAGCGAGGCGCGGGCTACGATCCCCCTGTGGTGATAATTGCGTAAGAATCTTGATTAGACATTTCCTCCTTTGTTTCTCCTCCTGATTTTTATGTTCATGTTCCGATTGCCTAAGAAATGGAAAGGCCTTGCAAATCACATTATCTGTAATGGGAGTTCTCGACGCCGGATGAGGGAACAGATGCCGCCGCAGCCACCTAGTAACCTTTCGTTTTAAATTATTAGCTCCGTCTTTGTCATTTTTTCAGCGCTGAAGGAGTGCGGCGGGGTAAATTCTTCACGCTAAAGCAGCGGGGGTGGCATCTGTCTCCATCTAGGGCCGCTACGAGTGACATATTCTACAAAATTATCATCCCCGCTCGTACAAATGGGATTTTTTTTTTTTTTTCTGCCTAATTTTGCATAGCCAAAATGAATACAGGGCAGCGCAAGAAAATGACTTAAAGTGGACCTTCCACTGAAAAAGTAACTTTTTTGGAAAAAAAAAAGCTACATTTTTTATCATAAAGGCTAGGCTGAGATGATGTCATCAGTCTACTACAAGAAAAAGACAACTTCTGCGCTCTGGTGTCTGGATCTTCAAAGTGTGATACCGACAGTTTTAAAAGGTAGTGTCAAAAAAGTTTTGCCCTCCTCAGTCTACTACAGGCAGGAGGAAGCATTTCCTCAGTCTCCTCTCTCTTGTACACATTGATCTCCCGCCAGTGACTTTGCCTAGGCTGAGAGGATGTCATCAGTCTACTGCAGGCAGGATAAAGCATTTCCTCGGTCTCCTCTGTCTTCAAATGATCAGACTGTACATTGTAACTGTGTAGAAAGCCACAAAAGTAGACACTGATCTCGGGCCAGTGACTTTGCCTAGGCTGAGATCAGTGGCATCGCTAGGGGGTGGCTTTTGGGGCTATAGTCCCGAATCTGGGGCCCATAGCCCCGAGTCTCTGCAGGGGTCCCCAAGGGGAGGGGAGGCTCTCTGGGGACCCTGATGTAAGAGGGAGGCTCTCTGGGGACCCTGATTTTAAGGGGGAGGTTATCTGGGGACTCATATTTTAAGGGGGAGGCTCTCTGGGGACCCTGATGTAAGGGGGGCTCTCTGGGGACCCTGATGCAAGAGGGAGGCTCTCTGGGGACCCTGATTTTAAGGGGGAGGTTATCTGGGGACCCTAATGTAAGTAGGGCTCTCTGAGAATCCTGATGTAAGTGGGGGGCTCTCTGGGGACCCTGATGTAAGGGAGGCTCTCTGGGGACCCTGATGTAAGGGGGCTCTCTGGGGACCCTGAAGTAAGTGGGGGGCTCTTTGGGGACCCTGATTTTAAGGGGGAGGTTATCTGGGGACTCTGCTTTTAAGGGGGAGGCTATCTGGGGACCCTGATTTAAGGGGGAGGCTCTCTGGGGACCCTAATGTAAGGGGGCTCTCTGGGGACCCTGATGTAAGGGGGGCTCTCTGGGGATCCTGATTTAAGTGGGGGGGCTCTTTGGGGACCCTGATTTCAAGGGGGAGGTTATCTGGGGACTCTGCTTTTAAGGGGGAGGCTATCTGGGGACCCTGATTTAAGGGGGAGGCTCTCTGGGGACCCTAATGTAAGGGGGGCTCTCTGGGGACCCTGATATAAGGAAGTGGCTCTCTGGGAACCCTGATGTAAGTGGGGGGCTCTCTGGGGACCCTGATGTGAGTGGGGGGCTCTCTGGGGACCCTGATGTGAGTGGGGGGCTCTCTGGGGACCCTGATGTAAGGGGGGGGGGGCTCTCTGGGGACCCTGATGTAAGGAAGTGGCTCTCTGGGAACCCTGATGTAAGTGGGGGGCTCTCTGGGGACCCTGATGTGAGTGGGGGGCTCTCTGGGGACCCTGATGTAAGGGGGGGCTCTCTGGGGACCCTGATCTAAGAGGGGGCTCTCTGGGGACCCTGATGCAAGGGGGAGGCTCTCTGGGGACTCTGATGTAAGTGGATGGCTCTCTAGGGACCCTGATGTAAGTGGGGAGCTCTCTGGGGATATATACACACACGCACGTGTATTACTGTATATACATGTGTATACCCGCCCAAGTGTATGACTTTCTTTACTACGCTGCTATGGGCTCTAGCTCCAGATCTTTTGTAAACCTAGCAATGCCCCTGGCTGAGATGATGTCATCAGTCTGCTACAGGCTGGAGGAAGCATTTCCTAAGTCTCCTCTCTTTTTCAGTAAGCAAACTGTACATTGTAACTTTGTAGCAAGCCACATGGTGAGACGTTGCAGCAGGGGATGATCTCTGTCAGACATTTGTGAACACAGCCAAGACTTTCACAAACACCAGGCTTTACAGACTGCACCAGATCAAAGCCAACATCTCAGTCCAGAACGTAGACGGCTTGGTTACAAAAAGAGTTGCTTATAGATCTGAGCATTTAAAATCTTTTATCCCTGTTTTAACAATTGTAGGACGCTTTCTCATTACACCATTCGATCAGACAGTGGCCAGGACAGGATTTCTAATAGGGCAGTAGAATGGCAGGAGGCGGGGCTCAGCCATGAAGTCAGCGAAGGCAGGACTTGGTGTCTGCTCCTAGGGAGGACTTTTACATTTTTATATTTATAAAGAATTTGCATAGCAATTTGCCCATTGAATGTACATGTACATTTGTTCTGTGTAAATGGGGCAAAAAATAAATAAAAATAAATTATGAACGTCATTAGGCTATTTCCTGTGCTAGACAAAGGTTTTCCATTTATTTAAAATGGAAAATACCACCTTTTCCCACTAGATGGCTCTATGTTTTACAGGAATTTGATTTGCTATGATCTTTAGCGCCATCTAGTTGCCAAATGTGGCATTTTCTGTTTTAAATACCACCTTTTCCCACTAGATGGCTCTATGTTTTAGAGGAATTTACTATGATCTGTAGTGCCATCTAGTTACCAAATATGGCATTGTCTGTTTTAAATCATAGAAAAACATTGGCCCAGCACAAACTAACCTAATAACATGCATTATAAAGAATTTGCATAGCAATTCCCCCGTTAAATGTACATTTCTTCTGTGCGAATGGGTAAAAAAATATATAAATACCAGTAGACTGTTTCCTTTGCTGCATAATGGTTTTTCATTGATTTAAAATGGAAAATACCACATTTTCCCACTAGATGGCCCTAAGTATCATAAGAATTTATTATAATACTTAGCGCCATCTAGTGTCTAAATTTGGTATTTTCTTTTTTAAAGCAATAGAAAAAACCTGTTGATCCTGCCAAAAATATACTAATTATAGTATAGTTACCATAGGAAGTTACTAACTTCCTGCTCCTACTTCTGTGCCCCGCTGTTATCAATTCTCATTGTTCGCAGTTCTCTCTGTGGACTACAAAGCACAACCGCCCTATGTTATGGAGAAGAGGAGAGGGAGAAGTCTTCTGTAGTCCTTTCCTAGGCTGACAATGCTGCTTCTCCAGATACAGTACAGTGAGTGAGCGTTGTCACCCTAGGGCAGACTCCCAGAATCCTCCTCTCCACGACCTCCCACCATCCCTCCCCCACTCCCGGGCTGCTGACTGCGGAATCCTTGCCCAATTCTTTCGTTCAGTCCGGAGTTCAATCTTCCATTTGTTCTGTTGTTATTGCAGACATCAGTCTGTGGGGATTGGGCAAATCGATAAATAAAATGGTTGAGGTGTCAATTTCTGACAGATATCATTTTATTTCCCCGTCTGTGATAACGGATATGGTGGGTTATTTTTCTGGAAGGGCCATCCATCACCAGTGCCTCGGCCGAAAGGGGCTCCCGGGGGCACGCGTTTCAGGTTGTGTCAGTTTGTCTCCTCATTGCATTAAAGAAACCACAAATAAAATGGCAAAAAAAGAAAGAGCCCCAGACCGGCGGAATGTTCCGGGACTCAGATAATGACGCGTTTCGTATTTATGATCTAGATGACATTATTACTTCATAAGGCGCTGTCCTGAGTAAACACAATCGTCATATAATGAATAATAATAATCATAATAACCATAGTTATTATTATGATTATTATGATTATTATTATTATTATTATTATTATTATTATTATTATTATTATTATTATTATTATGTGTTCTGAATGTACATGCTCTGCTTGCTTCCTCTGGGTCATTTACACAGCAAGTAGTGAAAGAAGGTCTGAGATTTCAGCCATTACAGACAGAGCCGTATATATATTTCTCCTGACAAGTTCCCATTAAATAGTAAATGTTACAATAATAAATAAACACGTATACTAAGTAAAACAACAACAGAGTTCCCTTATTCATGTGCACTGCTCTGTCTGAGTATTAATTTCCCTTTCCTTTCCTTTCCTTAACATTCCTTTGCTTGTATACCTCTCCCTTTTATTTTCATTTTTCTTTCCTTTCCTCTCCTCTGCCTTTACCTTTTCATTTTCTTTCCTTTCCTTTCCCTTTCCTTTTCTTTCCTTTCCGTTCCTTTCCCTTTCCCTTTCCTTTTCTTTCCTTTCCTTTTCTTTCCTTTCCTTTCCGTTCCTTTCCCTTTCCCTTTCCTTTTCTTTCCTTTCCTTTCCTTTCCTTTCCTTTCCTTTCCCTTTTCCTTTCCTTTCCTTTCCTTTCCTTTCCTTTCCTTTCCCTTTCCCTTTCCTTTCCTTTCCTTTCCTTTCCTTTCCTTTCCTTTCCTTTCCCGTTTCCTTTCCTTAACATTCCTTTGCTTGTATTCCTCTCCCTTTTAATTTTAATTTTCCTTTCCTCTCCTCTGCCTTTACCTTTTCCTTTCTTTCCCTTTCCTTTACTTTCATTTCCTTTTCTTGTTCTTTACTTCCTTTTTCATTTTTCTTTTCTTTCCATTCCTTTTTCTGTTCCTTACATTATCTTTTACTTTCATTTTCTTGTCTATTCCTTTCATTTCTTTTCATTCTTTGTTTTAAGTATGCCTAGAATTTTGCCATATCATTTCTTTTGCTTCGTTTTCCTTTTCCCTTGCTTAACATTCCTTTGCTAGTATTCCTCTCCCTTCCTTTTCCTTTTCCTTTTCCTCCCCTCTTCTTTCCTTTACTTCGCTTTCCTTTCCTTCCATTTTACTTTTCCCTTCCTTAACATTCCTTTGCTTGCATTTCTCCCCCTTCCTTATCCTTCCTTTTCCTTTTGCTTTCCTCTCCTTGCCCTTTACCGTTTCTTTCCCTTTCTATTCCTCTCCTTTCTTTTACTTCCCTTTCCTTTCCTTTCCTTCCAGTTTCCATTTCCTTTCCTTTTCCTTTTCCTTTTCATTTTCCTTTCCTTTCCTTTCCTTTCCTCTCCTCGCCCTTTACATTTCCTTCCCTTTCCTCTCCTCTACTTTACTTCCCTTTCCTTTTGTTTTCCTTTTCCTTTCCTTAAGATTCCTTTGCTTGCATTCCTCTCCCTTCCTTTTCATTTTCCTTTCCTTTCCTCGCCCTTTATCTTTCCTTTCCTTTCCTTTACTTCTCTTTCCTTTCTGTTCCTTTCCTTCCTTTTCCTCTCCTTTCCTTTATTTCCCCTGCCTTTTCGCTTTCCTTTTCCTTTCCTTACCATTCCTTTGCTTTCATTCCTTTCCCCTTCCTTTTCATTTTTCTTTTCTTTTCTTGCCTTGTCTTGTCTTGCCTTTCCTTTCCTTCCCTATTTCCTTTTGCTTTCCTTAACATTCCTTGGCCTTTATTCCTTTCATTTCCTCTCCTTTTTCCTTTTCCCTTTCTTTTCTTTTTTCCTTTTCCTTTTTCCTTTTCCTCGTCTTACCAATCCCTTTCCTTTTTTATTTCATTTTCTTTTCTTTTCTTTCCTTTCCTTACATTATCGTTTTCCTTTCCTTTTCTTATCTATTCCCTACATTATAAACCCTTTCCTTTCATTTCTTTTCATTCTTTCCTTTTTGTTTCCTCACATTCCTTTCCTTTCCCTTATAGTTACATAGTTATAGGTGAGGTTTAAAAAAGACACAAGTCCATCAAGCCCAACCTATGTGTGTAATTATATGTCAGTATTACATTTTGAGGTCGTTCAGGTGCTTATCTAATAGTTTTTTGAAACTATCTATGCCCCCCGCTGAGACCACCTCCTGTGGAAGGGAATTCAACATCCTTGCCGCTCTTACAGTAAAGAACCCTCTACGTAGTTTAGGTTAAACCTCTTTTCTTCTAATTTTATTGAGTGGCCACGTGTCTTGTTAAACTCCCTTCTGCAAATTTTTTTATCAAACTTACATTACCCTTACATTATCCTTTCTTTTCCTTCCCCTTTCCGTTCTCTCCTCTCCACTCCACTCCTCTCCTTTCCTTTTTCCTTTTTCCTTTCTTTCCCATAATAAAATAAAGGGTATCACCTCCACACCAAATTTCTGTTAAAGAAGCGCTGTACTAGTTTAGTAATCTAGGATGGTTTTACAGCTTGTATTACTTTGTATCCTTTTAGCTTTCATGCAATTGTTACCCTGAAGGAGCTCAGGGCTTTTCGTTTCAATATTCTCCTCTACTCTGGCAGACTTGTTGGAAGTAGGAAGTAATGTCTGAAAGGCTCTCATTTTCTTATCACCGTAAGATTCAGTAATCTCCGCGCAGTTTGGAGAGTAAAAGTAGATTACAGGATCATTCTGCTTAGGGAAAAAAAAAAAACAGATGCTGAAAAGTCAAAGGACTTTTTTTAATATACAGTATAAAGTACTGTCTGTCGGTTCCTGTAAAATATGACAGCCTTTCCTGCAATATCCCCCCATGACATATGGCAAAGATCAGCTGACAGCAGCTGTGATGAGATGACTTTCGGGGAAAATTCCACAAATAAACCGGAGAAATAAGCAGCAAAAGTGAAGAAAATGATAAAAGTATAGAAAATTCAAAAAGCTAATTATTATTATTATTACTATTATTATTAATATTAATAATAATAATAATAATAATAATATATTAATATGAGTACAATTATTATTAATAATAAAAATAATTATAATAATAGTAATAATAATAATATTAATACAACCTTCCTTCGTTTTAAACGGCCAGTCCACCCAAAAAATGATATTTTTATTACAGGTGGAGCCTAGTCAGGTGAATCAGCCCCTGGCTTCTTTCAGTGTCTTTAATACTTTAACAGTGACGTCTCCCCGACATAATTCTCTGCTCATTTCCTGTCAACCTAGAAATTTTAGGTAGCCCCACCCATATTTGTGTTTTTTCCGGTTCCCCCTGTTGCATTGTGGAGTCGCTCCTAATGGGAGTCCCTCATAATGGAGACAGTAGGTGACAGTGGCGGCCCATCCATTGGGGAGCACGGGCCTCGACCCCCCCCCCCCCCCATCTGTGCGTCCGGCCCTCTAATCTACATACGGGGCCAGATGCATGTATTCCAATGGGGGGGGGGGGGGGGTTAAAGCACGTGATCAGAGCCAGGGGCTTTAAAAAGAGGTAGGCTCCAGGCACAGAGCACTGCGCTCCGAGCCCACCCAGTTATGTGACAATAACAAATGAATATTCACCATTATCACACCGATTCTCCTCCTGACCAATCACGAAGTGGGGTTGTGAGACCCGTTTCCCAATTGGCCAAAAGGGGAAGCCATCCTATTGGCCTATGAGGAGGAAGGAGGAAGAGATGTGCGGCTGAGGAAATGCATGGGAAGCCCGGGACACGGAGGAGACTGAGGGGGGGGGGAGCCAAAAGCAGCCGTCTACACCTGTCAGCACAGGGTGAGTGAGCTGGGGACTGGATGTATGTCCGTGGTCAGGTCCATCTGAAACCCCCCCCCAACTGATGGAGCACCAGCTGCCACTGGTAGGTGATCAAACCTGCAAACTTAGTGCAGGGATGACAGGAACTCCTCATAATGGGCACAGCAGGTGTACAGACCCGGGAACTCCATGCAGGGATGGTGGGAACCCCTCATCATGGGAACAGCAGGTGTGTAGAACTTGGAAATCATTGCAGGGATAGTGGGAACCCCTCATCATGGGCACAGCAGGTGTACAAACTCAGGAACTCAGCACAGGGATGATGGGAACCCCTCATGATGGGCATAGCAGGTCTGCAGACCTAGGAAATCAGCACAGGGCTGGTGGGAACCCTTCATAATGGGAACAGCAGGTGTGCAGAACTGGGAAGTCATTGTAGAGATGGTGGGAACCCCTCATCATGGGCACAGCATGTGTACAAATCCAGGAACTTAGCACAGGGATGGTTAGAACCCCTCATAATGGGCATGGCAGGTGTGCAGATCCGGTAGCTCAGAACAGGGATGGTGGGAACCCCTCATAATGGGCACAGCAGGTGTACAGACCCAGGAACTTAGCACAGGGATGGTGGGAACCCCTCATCATGGGCACAGCTGGTGTACAGACCTGGCAACTCAGTTCAGGGATGGTGGAAACCTTCATAATGGTAACAGCAGATGTGGGAGAATGGGAAAAAAAATACTGAAAGAAGAAAATGAATGCAGCCACCACATCTAGGGACTGGAATATATCTCATTTATTCTTATACAGGGGCCACAATCTACTGGCTCTAAGCTTCAGTACTCCGGGAACTCCTGATGCTGATTCTCATATAATCATGGAGAGATATTCCCAAGCATGCCTACTGTGGGCTCTTGATGTATCAAAGTTTCAGTTCTGAGAAGTTTGTCGCCGCTCAGATGCAAACCTTTCTTGTAATTTTTGTAATCTGGTGATACAACGAGCGATAAGAGAGGGAACATTACCCAGTGCGGACATTGGAACGCAGACCCACACATTCACTGTGGATTCTGACAGCAGTGAGTTTCCTAGAACTTCGAATGGTCTGTCAAACTTAGAAATTTAAATTGAGTTACAATTCTTGTTAAAAATAATTAGACATTTATTGATTTATTGAATTTGTTGCCTGAAATTGAGTTTTCATTTACATTTTGCTCAGAGTTAATTGTAGCTGAAGGCCTCAAACATTTCCATGAGGCAATGAAACTTGTGATATTAGTTTTAACAGCTTTCAGAGTTTAGTATGTGAGGAGTAAGTGGAATATTCTTCTGACAGTACTTAGAGTGTCTTAAAATTCAGATTTTTTTTTTTACACTTCATTTAAAAAGCAATTAATCTTCTTTTAGTTTCTTCTTTTCAAAGACTTGAAAGTCACAACTCTCAGTAGGTTCTATCCATCTCCAAAAACAAAGACAATGGAATGGTATAGATCAGGGGTCGCTAAACTTTCTTAACAAAGGGTTAGTTTACTGTCCTTCAGACTTAAGGAGGGTCGGACTGTGGCCAGCGGGACTTAAAAAAAGGTCCCAACGTTAGTAAGAATAAACAATGTCCCTTCTTTGGTGTCAGTGGGCGGAATAGTGCCCCATCATTGGTGTCAGTGGAAGGGTTTGAGCCCCATTGTTGGTGTCATTGGGAGGAATTCTGTCTCTTCATTGGTGTGGGGAATTGTGACCCATTGTTGGTTGATGAAAATAGTGCCCCTAGGGCCGGATAATAGCAAGCAAAGGGCCACAGTTGGGAGACCACTGGTATAGATAGGCAAACCTTTAAAATGCCATCCTTCCTCTAGTTAGCATGCAGGCAAAAACTATCTGATCATCATCTCCTTCCTATTAGATGAGTAACGCACTATGGGCAAAAATTGTGGTCACTCGGCCATCTCTAAGAACTTAGACATCTTATTCCAAAACCATGGTCATTAATATTAAGCTGTCTCCCCTTTCTATTTTTGTAAGGTTTTCAACAAGATTTTGGAATATACATATCTGTGGGAAATTTGACCTCACGTCATGACACTTCCTTTAAAAATCAATTAAAATTATTTGTTTTGCACAGAGAGCATAGTCACAGTTTTCAGTATTTCATCTGGTATCCAAAATCAAAGACGATACATCGGTATAGACCGGTGGTCTCCATACTGTGACCTTGGGGTCGGATGTGGCCCGTTGCTTGCCTTTGAGGCATTATTCTTGCCATTGACACCAACAACGGGGCACTATTCCTTTCACTGACATGGGGCATACTTCCTTTCAGTGACACCAACAATAGGACACTATTCCTTTCACTGACACCAACAACGGGGCACTATTCCTTTCACTGACACCAATGATGGGGCACCATTCCTCCCACTGACATCAAATATTTCTACCCCTAATACCAAAGATTGGACATAATTTACTACCACTGGGCACAGTCCCCCCCAAAGTCTGAAGGACAGTAAATTGGACCTTTCATTGAGAAGTCTGGAAACCCCTGGTAGAGATGAGAAGGCTTTTAACATTCCTTCCATTCTCTGGGTAGAATGCATGCCAAAACAATATGATCACCATCTCCTTCTTACTGAATAAGATACACTAGTTACACTACCAAAAATTATGAACATCTGACCATCTCACCTCTATGATCTTCTCGACCATCTTATTCCAAAACCATAGTCATTAATATAAAGTTGGCTCCCCCCTTTCACCCATAATGGCCCCACTCTACTGGGAAGGCAT
Source organism: Lithobates pipiens (assembly GCF_037356315.1). Taxonomy (NCBI): domain Eukaryota; kingdom Metazoa; phylum Chordata; class Amphibia; order Anura; family Ranidae; genus Lithobates; species Lithobates pipiens. The sequence goes on along the minus strand of NW_027507748.1, from coordinate 28,246,541 downwards.
TCCACAAGATTTTAAAGAAGGTCTGTAAGAATTTGTGCCTATTCAACCAAAAAAACATTTCTGAGGTCAGGTACTGATGTTGGATGAAAATTGCTGTTCCAGTTATCCCTTTCAATAAGGTTGAGGTTAGTCACTGGTTCCTGCCACTGACCAGGGCTGTCTTTAATGCTGGGCAAAAGGGGCAGCTGCCCCAGGCTCAGTCATTGTTGTGAGGTCCAAAGCAGCTGAGCTGCCCTTTGAGCCCACGCTGCCTGCAAATAGTTGATAAGTGAATTTGGCTATCATTTAGGAGATAAGGGTGGAACTGAATGGTGGGGGGTACAGCTACTAAAAGGGGAACTGGGGGCGCTGGTGATTAGTTGGGTGTTATGTCTGCAGCCTGTGCGGTGATTGGGCAGCTTGGTAAGGTGAACCTTGTCCAGGGAGAGCACCTGTCAGTACTGGGCACAGTCATTCCGACCCCTCTTCCTCAAAAGCTGCAGACCTTCTTCACCAGGAACACTATTAATGTGAAACCGCTGGGGGGAATGAAGGGATCTGTGGAGGGAGATGAGGGGGTTCTGTGTAATGATAAGGGTAGCATGGGGGAGGGGATCCTGTGTAATGATAAGGGTAGTATGGGGAGGGGGTCCTGTGTAATGATAAGGGTAGCATGGGGGAGGGGATCCTGTGTAATGATAAGGGTAGTATGGGGGAGGGGTAATGATAGGGGTAGTATGGGGGAGGGGATCCTGTGTAATGATAGGGGTAGTATGGGGAGGGGGTCCTGTATAATGATAGGGGCAGTATGGGGGAAGGGATGTTGGAGTGAAGAGCGAAATTGCATGGGAATGCAAGAAAAAGTTTGCTCAGGGTAAATCAGTATTAAAGATGGCCCTGCCTCTGACCCAACATCACGATGCTTCATTTACAAAGCAGTTAACCATCTTTGGGTTGCCAATTCCCACAGAGAGGATATTCACAGTTCTCAGTATTTCTTTTGGTGTCCAAACCCAAACTTTCCACAACATTTTGGAGTGTGTCTGTAGGAACCTGTGCCCATTCAGCCAAAAGGAGGTTAGGCAGTGATATTGGATGATGAGAACTAGCTCACAATTAGTTTTCCTGGTCATCCCAAAGGTGTTTTTTTTTTATAGTTGAGGTTAATCGCAGGCATACCTACAAACATACTAGTCCTGGGCTCCAGGACACTGTCACCCCCTCCTATGGCCAATGCTTGACACATCCGCTTTCTTCATGGTCACACCCAGACTATGTCCACCTTCAGCTGTGGTCCTGTCCCTAAACATGTAGAAACCACTCACTCGCAACTGTGATCCCCCAAGTTAATATCCTTTTTTTTTAGGAACCGTGCATGTTCTATAACTCAAATAAGAGTGCTGCTGTGATTCCAGGACACAGCCCAGGACACAGCATCATTGGGATAGAAGTCTGAGATACGGGACTGTCATCGCAAATCCAGGACAGTTGACATCTATATATTGTTTCCTCCCTGACGTCATGCCACTGCAGGAGAGAGTGACGATGTAAGGTCTGAAGAAGAAAGCAGTGAGTCCTGTGGAGGACCACGGAGATCAACACTACATGAAGTGTGGGTTTCCTAAAAAAAAAAAAATCAATGTAATTGGAGCTTACCCATCCTTATATATGATAATCGCATTCCTTTTCACTTTTTCAGGCTTAGAACATTTTCACAAGTACAGAAAATACGTACTGAGCTTGCTAAAAATGCAGTGTTCTTGTCAACTCATATGAGCATAAAAGAAAGCACAAAGAACCCATTTTTTTATTTTGTAAACTGTTAATTCCATGAATCCACCATGAAGATGAGATGAACAAAGGCAGACATGTCTAGCGGCTAGCCTATATGACAAACCTGGCTGCCCCCCTAAATACAGTTAAGGAGTGAGTGTAGCCACAAAGGAGCAGGGAGTATAGTATCTTCTCGTTCAAATTTTTTTATTTTATGTTAAAATAAATTACATGTACAGAATATAAGACAAATTATGTGATACCAGAAATAAAAAGTAGACATATTGAAGTACGGATGATACAAAGCAAAGAAGAATTTCAAGATATTCTCGTGGGAATGACGGAGTATAGTATCTTCAGGATCACCAAGTGAATATAAAGGAAAATAAATCTAAAAAGAAAGGAAATGAATGCACACTTAACCACTTCCCACCCGGCCAATGCATATATACGGCCGGGTGGGAGCCGTCTACTCCTGATAGGACGTTCCTGAACGTCATTCAGAAGTAGCGGGATCGCGCGCGCGCGTGCTCGCGCAGCGGCGCGATCCCGATGTGCTCGTGTCACCCGGACACGGCACATCTGAGATCGGCAGGAGGGCTCTGTGATTGGCCCTCCTGATCACATGACGGCCGTGTCCAAACACGGCCGTCATGTGATGTAAACAAACAGCCGGTTGCTAGGCAATCGGCTCTCCTCTCCTCACACGGAAGTCATCGCTGAGGAGAGGAGAGCAGAACGCTGCAGCCGGCTGATGATCAGTGAGTATGGGCTGCTTTTTACAGCTTTTTACTCACTGATCATCAGTCTAGTGTCAACACACAACACACCACACAGTACAAACACAGTCCCCACATATGTCCCCAAACCACACATGTCCCCAAAACATACATGTCCCCAAATAATAAAAACACATGTCCCTAATAATAAAAACATGTCCCCCACATATGTCCCACTAAAATCACATGTCCCAATGATTATCTGCACACATATGTACGTGATCACCTGCACACATATGTACATGATCATTTGCGTACATATGTCCGTGATCACACAAACCAATTATTATACAGTTAACGGAATTTTTTTTACCAAAAACATGTAGCAGAATACATTTTGGCTTAAATTTATGACAAAATTTGATTTTATTGGATTTCTTTTCAAATAGAAAAAAGAAAATATTGTTTTTTTTCCAAATTTCCGCTTTTTTTGCGCTTATATCGCAAAAAATAAAAAACGGAGTCGTGAATAAATAACACCAAAATAAAGCTCTATTTGTGCGAACAAAATGATAACAATTTCATTTGGGTACAGTGTAGCATGACCGCGCAATTGTCACTGAAAGCGCGAGAGCGATGAAAGCTGAAAATTGGGCTGGGAAGGAAGGGGGTGAAAGTGCCCTGTATTGTAGTGGTTAATAACATATCAGTCCTAGTCTCCAAGACACTGTTACCCCTGCCCAAGACTCACACTTGTCATACCCACATTCTGGACATCCATAACCACGGTACATCCATTTTCTGCTGCATTCCTACGCATAAACTTGCAGGAAGTGCCAACTTGTGGCTGCAATCGCCTCAGTTAATACCCTTCGTTGAGTTACTACGCATGCTCATGATTATTGTTTGGTCTCAGGTCATAGCCCGGGACACAGCGTCACTGGGACAGAGATACGAGATGCTGGACTGTCCCAGAAAATCCGGGACAGTTGGCATCTATTCAAAATGCAACCACCGATTCCTGCAATCCCCTTAGTTAAAGGAGAAGTATAGCCAAAGCTTTTTTTTTGGCTGCACCCCTGTGGATCACATGCGTGTAGTTTGTTCTGTACCCCCCGTGATCCGTGTTCAGCCAATAGGACAGAGATCTGAGATGCGGGACTGTCCCGGAAAATCCAGAACAGTTGGCATCTATGCAAATGCAGCCACCAACTCCTGCAATCCCTCAGTTAAAGCAGAAGTATGGCGAAAACTTTTTTGGCTACACTTCTCCTGTGGGATCACAGGAGTGCAGTTTGTTCTGTACTCCTGTGATCTGTTTTCAGGAAAATCATTAGGACAGAGGTCCAAGACGCGGGGCTGTCCCAGAAAATCTGGGAACGTTGGCATCTATGCAAATGCAACCACCGTATCTTAGCCCTTGTACACACGGTCGGAGATTCCGACAACCAAATCCATCGGAGTAATTCCGACGGATTAATTCCGGAAGAGGTCCCGGAAGTGATGTTGCATACACGCGGTCGGACTAAGTTGTCGGAAAATCCGATTGTACATAACGTGATGACGTTATTTCGTTACGACGGGACTACGTTCAGGCTAGTAGCCAATAGCTTTGGTCTAGGAATTTGATCTGAGCATGCGTGGCACTTTGTCCGTCGGAGTAGGCTACACATGATCGGAGTATGTCCGATAGGAGCATTTTGTCAGAAAATTTTACCGGCAAGTTGGAAAAGAATATCCGACGGAAACAGTCCGATGCAGACCACACACAGTCGGAATATCCGACAAAACGGTCCGATAGGAAACATTCAGTCGGAATCTCCGACCGTGTGTACAAGGGCTTAGGACTGATAAGCTGCAACACAACAAATTTGAGTTTTTTTGGATTTAGATATGCTTTAAAAACAAGGGGGGGTTTGCAATGGTAGCCATATTTGTAGCATGACAGTTCCCCTTTTAGTAGCTGTACCCACCCAGCACTAGAGCCCATGATCTGGTTCCTATGTCTCCATAATTCTGCACATTATAAATACAATTTATCCAAACCTGAAGCCGCTTATGTAGAAAATAAGTGAAAGAGGATAGAAGAAAAACTGATGATCCCGATATAAAAAGAAAAGCCCTACACAAGCAAAGTCCAACACGGAGCTTTCAAATCCTTAAAAAACTGATTGCTGAACTCTGCGTGACTCCTCAGTGGCCGTCCTTGCTTCCCGCATTAAAAAGAGAAAATTCATTAAATATTTGCACACATCTGCAAACGAAATAGATCATTTCAAGGTTGTCAGCTCCTGCTATATACTGGGTGAGGGGGGGGGGGGGGGTGGAGGATGCTGGGTAGAAATGGAAACACAGTAAAATATTAAATAGAATGAGTGTAGAGAATAAAGGAAGTGATAGGCAAGCGTGACGCATTGACCCCAAACTGGAGGAGGCACAGATTATCAATTTATGGTGGAGCTCATTTGGAAATCCGTGTCTGTTCTTAGGTAGGGTTAGCAAGTCTTCTGATTTTCCACTGCTGAATGCCAGGCACTTGTAGCATGAATTAAAAAAAAAATGGATTATAAATTGTTGAAGGACCACATTCATAAATCGTTAAAGAAGAAAAAAAAAATTGGCCTCTATTCACCAACGGCTGTTCTCCATAACCAGATATTTTTAAGTTTACATTCAGCCAAGTCAGACTTGGCAGTAAAACCTGATGATATGCAGGTTTTCCCAATAATTCCCTGCTGCATCTCTCACCCTTTGTCTTGAGCAATGTTGCTAGATGTGCAAGCAGGGAGAGAAGAAATTGGTGGCAATCAGATAACCACCACGACCTGCCATTGTAGCTGATTTACCTGTGGCCTTGACAGTTCTGTATCTGTATTCGGTGCTGGGGGTTGGCCTATGCAGGTGCCCACCTAGGGTACTGAAGGGTACCGAAGTAGCAGCTGTCCTGCTGTATTTTTCATGGCTCAGCCATCGGTTTAACAGCCAGCTCCATCCTTAAGTATCATAGCTCCTGCTAAAAATATATAAGATAGGCTGTGCCCCTCTGAAACCTTGAAATTCATTACTGGGCCTTGCCAGGACCAGGATCTAAACCCATAGCAGTAGCTCTTCTTGCTGAGCCACCTGAGATGCTGGACAGTTCTCTGTCTGATTTAAGAACAATCTGGCCTTTTCTCTTGTTTTTCCAGTGAACCTTAAACTCTTTGCTCCTCCCATGATCTTCCTGATTTAACCCATGTCTCTGCACTTGCTGTTTTGCCAGATTATTATCCAGACGATATCTTACTTTTTTGCTGAAGCTGTTCCTATCTTAACTACGTCTAGGTATCAAACTTTGGCTTGTTCCTCAGCTTTGCTTTTGCCTGATCCCAACTTGCAACCATTATAGACCTTCAGCTTGGCCCTCATATACACTAAACCTAACCTGCAACCACTTGTTACTGAACTTCAGCTTGTTTACTGACTACACTTCTGCTCTATCCCTACCTGCAACCACCTATTACTGATCTTTAGGTTGTTTACTGACTACGCTTTCTGCTTGATTCCAACCTGCAACCACTTGTTACCGACCATTAGCTTGTTTACTGACTATGCTTCTGCTTGATCCCCACTTGCTATATCTGCTACTGGACCCCAACTTGCTCACCTCCTGGTGGGGAGATCCTGAGGACTGTGACCTGATACTAATACACAATAGAACCCATCTCCACCATCAGAATCTCTCGTGAATACTGGTTAGTGCTTAGACCCTGCACCTTGGATGAGCCTGTGTCATCCACCAGGTGATCTGCTGGTCAGTGGGAGCCTCTCTATGGCTATAGCTACTGGTCTCAGGGCTGGCCCCTGACCAATTCAGACCTATTTACATCTTTGAGGTAAAGGTACTTTTTTTGTAGTGGTAGGCAGGTGCATTGTCATGCCTCAACCTCATTTTTATTTGTGCGTTGACATGTATTATTGATGTATGTTGATGTGCATTGTTCAATGCATTTTTCACTTTAGGTTTTTGCATGGATATATAGGTTTATGAAGTTCTCCTGGCTATTACCATTTGACACCTTTTTCCTTTTTTTTGTTATTTAGATTTGTACTACTTATGTAACACTTTTGTGTAAATAATCAAATAATACATATTGTTATTTGGCTTCTAAAGAGAGAACGCAGTAGCAGAGGTTTCCTTTCAGACTGTCTCTTTTTAATTGTAATTAATCACCTAAATAAATAGATGAAATGCATACATGGAAGCTATTTTATCTGTCAAATGATTTTTATTTCTGTCCATACAGTCCTGGCAGTGGACCTGATCTTGGTAGAATACACAAACATTATTTGGCCTCTAAAGACAGAACTTAGTTGTGAGGAATCAGCAGCAGAGATGGCCAGATCTGCTTGGCTACATGTAGGACACTGAGACCAGACTATATATAATAAAGTATATATATTAATAGTAAAACAAAAGATATCCAAACACCAGCAAATAGGAAACACAGCAAACGTGAAGATACAAGTGAACCACAACCATATAAATCAAAATTCCTAACTAGCAACCTAACTAAATAACACCTAACTAACAAACTGAATATATACAATATGTAAAAAAAATGGGGAACACAGATCAAAAGGGTAATACTGGATATACAAGGAGGAGGGGGGAACCAGGAACAGGATCAGGAACAAGGGGAGAAGATACTGTACAAGGCAGCAGGATGCAAGGCAAGAGCAAGATGAGGAGCAGGATAAAAAGCAAGCAGTATCTGGCTAGCAAAGCAAAACACTGACTTGAGACGCACCTGTATAGGAGGAACTAAATACCCTCCCAGCAGCCAGCACTAGTAGAGGAGGAACTAAATACTCTCCCAGCAGCCATCACTAGTAGAGGAGGAACTGAATACCCTCCCAGCAGCCAACACTAGCTGAGGAGGAACTAAATACTCTCCCAGCAGCCATCACTAATAAAATAGGAACTAAATACCAGCAGCCAGCACCAGGTGGAGCCTGATTACTTGGATCTGCTGGCTGGGAGACACCTGCTAGTGGACACTGGAACTACAACCCTCCGTCTAGGGAACCACAGTGGCACCAGCAGACAATCCAGGTCATGACAGTAGTAGCAGCAGAGGTTTCCTTTCAGACTGTCTATAATTGTTATTATTAGAACCATCAGGCAGACAAACATGGGAAGGGAGGCATAGGAGTCACATTTAAATCTTGAGATATTGAGCTCTTTCATAAAAATGAGCTCTTGTTGGCCAGAAAAGCAGATACAGATTGTAACGAAACGTCTCACAATCCGCTTGAGTGCTTTCGTCATATACTGCTACCTTCCAGTCTGAGTATGGAGATCAGATATTCCAACCGCTGACAACAGCAAACGAGGCAATATTTGTTTGGTTGCTGAACATGAACTGTGTTATTTGAGATGACACACAAATATATACAGCAGGCTGACAATACAAACTGTAAGCAGAAACCTTATTAACATGAACTAGTTTACTAATCATTTGCCCAGACTTAGTGACTCAGAGATATGGCCTTTCAGGGTAGACTTGCCGTCTTCTAGCTCACTGACTATACAATACACACTATCTTAAATATCAACACAGAACTCCTTCATGCAATTGCAAGGTTAACTAGCACAAACAACAATGGGCGAAAACTCTTAGCACTTGTACACACGGTCGGACATTCCGACAACAAAATCCGTCGGATTTTGTCCG